>NC_139831.1:25573075-26003075 GCF_963691815.1 Echiichthys vipera
TTTTATTCAGAGTTATTTTGTATTCAAGAGAATAATTCATTTATAGTAAAATGAACAGTTACATAACATATTATTCTGTTCTTTGTGTGATTATTTGTATTTCATTCCATGCTTTCCAACCTGATGTTTTACAATATCTTCATACATAACATCCTGTATATGTGACGTACCATTTTGTTTTAAACAGATTATTAGAAACATTTAAGTGGAAAGTTTGTAAAACACTGATGGACTAGTGTAGTGAAGAGTATGTTTCTCTCATCCCATATGTTGCATTCACTGGATAAAATGAAAGGGAGATGTTTTCCTGCAGACTCCATTTCATTTGCCTAGATGATTTTGTCCTTTATTAATTATTTTCTGATCTAGATCATGAGAGAAAAAGTCACCCAGAGCAAAGACAGAGGAGCTCAGGGAAGTTGACAAAGGTAGAGGTGGCCGAGCAAAGGGACGAGGTGGATTGAGAGATAAAGGAGGAAAGAGGGATGAGTGGAGATACAAACCAGTAGCAGCTGTTTCCAGCCCATTAAAATGTAATTAAAGAGAACCTCATTACAGAGGAAGACAGAGAGAGTGATGGGGAGATGGAGAAATAAACTGTTTTCTACTGTCTACTTTATCACTCAACTGGACAGAAAACAATCAGTTTATTTCAAGTAAACACTTTGAAAGAGAAAAGAATACCAAGAGCTGTCTTATTCTATGATGCTAATTAGATTTGAGCAGATCGTTTGGCAGAAAAGACATAATGTTCTGAATCCAGTTTGGCACTTGAAAGGATTGAACATAATAATCCCTCTTCCCATTCAATCACTCTTTCTCCAAATTGTGGGATTTTTGTCTTTGTGTCTCATCTTCCAAACAGCAGCCACTTTAAAATGAAAACAGCCGGGGCAGATTTGTCTTTACTTTCAGCATATCACTTTCTGATAGTGTTGTTGTGATGTTTTTAGGTTTGTATTTGTAAGTTTTGCATTGATTATGAAGCTTACATGCTCACCTCCAGACCAGGTGTGTTTGCATTTGGATGATTGAGTCATTTTTCCTGATGCCTATCAAAGCTGTTAAAAGTTGACAGAAAACTTAGAAAGAAAAAAAACAAAAGAAATTGGCATTGTTTTTTTCCTGTCTGATATTGTGCCTGTACTCCATTACTTCATTATCATGGTTGCTGTATTAGATGGCAGCAGGAGAAAACGCAATTGGAAACCGGATATTTTGAATTGGAGCTACACTTGGGCTTTCAATATGGATACTTTTGATACCTCATGTTGTTTTACTACAAAGCGTATTGCTGTTTAACAAAATAAACATTAAATAATTGAAATGCATCAGTGTTTCCTTTTGCTTTAGGTCAAGGTGCTATATAAATACTGTGAAAGTCAATCTACGGAGAAATGTACAAAGCTCTAGCTTTAAACGAGCTGTCAGGACTTCTGTACATTGTGACATCACAACTATACTATATATAGGCAGAGAGTGCTGCTACAGTGCAGCTACAGTCATGCCACGGTTATATTGCTGAGACATCTAGAGTGCACGGATGCAGATGACCTGGAAACACTGACCAATCACAGCAGCCTGGGCTTTTTCAGGAGGGGGTCTTAAAGAGACAGACGCCAAAACAGAGCGTTTCAGACAGAAGGTGGTTACAGGTATATTCAGACAGACAGTATGAAAAAAATAATGTGTTTTTGAACATTAAAGCATGAAAACATGTTCTAGTAGAAACCCAGAAATTCAAGTAGAACCTAAAAATTAGCATAATATAGAAGCTTTAAAAATGACAGTCCATAAAATGGTAGACATCACTGCCTCTCACAGTAACTATTACAGCAAGATGTTGTTCATCCCCAAAATGTAAAGAAATGTATCAACAAAGGGGCACAGTGGCCCTAATGTGCAGCTTAAAAACAAGAGATATGGGGGCATACAGCCATTGTAAATGGCAACAGGTCTTGGGGTCCTAGTTGTCCTACTGGTCACCCCCTGTTTTCAACACAAAGGGACCCGTGGGCCTTCGCATTGTAAGCATTAAGGGCTCTGAGGGCCGTACTGGTTAGCTCAGGCTATAACTACCAAGGGGTCTAGTGGGCCGCTTGTGTTGTCGTTGAGCTTCCTTGGGCCCCGCTACGCTTGTGGCCTGAGGCTTGGAGGCCCTCGGCACTCCGAAGCCCCACTGTTTACTGTATATAATATTTTCAAATAAAAGCTGTTCTTAAGGACACTTCCACATGTGGACATGAGAAGCCTGTAATCAAACCACAAACCTTATTATTAGTAGCCAACATTGACCAGCTCCCCTGAACAGGCCCCTCATTCACATAGGGAAACAAACAGGAAACATGCTGATAACTCCCACACAGACGACCCTCTCGCTCTTTCTCTCTCTCTTTCTCTCTCTCTGAAAGTAATCATCCAACCTGAGACAAACTGTTAGAACAGACACATACACAAACACAATCTTAGAAACACATGTGATAAACACACACTGCTGCAAATAAATAAATAAACACACATGAAGGGACAAAGAAAGTTGTGCACTGTTTTAATAGTGAAAGCATACACACACACACACACACACACACACACACACACACACACACACAAACACAAACACACACGCACTATTTTGTGTTCCTATTCAATGAAGCAGTGTGTGTACTTGGGCATGGGTAGAAGAAGATGCTGAAGGCAGTGCGGTACTCAGATAAACTGGAAACTGAGTGTGTGTGTATGTGTGTGTGTGTCGTCTATAACTAGGGCAGAGAAGTCTTGGGGATATTAGTGTTTTTTAATTGAAAAATGGTCAGAAGGGAAAAGCAGAGGGATAAATACTTAGATTATCCAGATATACACTTAAAATGAAGGCGTATATTAAATGTAGTACCAACTGCAGAAGGGCAAGGAAGTCGTGTTATAGCAGTTGATATTTTGCAGAGTAATTGGCAAATGGAGCTTACGTACACATAATAAAGTAAAGTGTGTCTTATGACAATTCCATTACAAACTGAGTCGTATTAAAACAGCAACTCAACGGATCAAAATATAATCCCACTTTTACTTTGAAAATCACGGCAACAAAAAGTCATAACAAGCTGTAATCATACATGCTATCAATTTTGTTGTAGTATCAAATGAATGACAAACACTTGCTCATTTCACTTCCAGCAGACACAAATCAATATGTGCATTCATTAGGAGTCGTGTTTCTGGCCTCCTGACAAATGTTAGTCCAGGATTCATTTTCTCTCTTCTTTTTCCACTCTTCTTTTAGCTACCTTTTGGTCTCCACCAACTCCTCAAATGTCATAGACTGTACATAATATGATTGCAGACTACTTGATATCACTCATAGGTCTCCTAAGAGCTGATGTGAAGCTCAGTTTGGGTAACTCCAGCCATCACAATCTTGCCTGCTCATGGATAATCCAAAAATGGGCAAAGAGGCGGAGCTTGATTGGAGCCAAATGAAGACTACAGTCTATGCTAGGAACACGTTACACTACCCACTTGTCACTCAAAGCAGGCTGCCCTAAATTCTGTATAACTTTATGTATAATTAAGGTCCAGAGAGTGAAATAAAGTGGTAAAGTTAGGAGCTATAAAACCAACACAATGACGCCCGAGAGATGCTGAACACCTTTTATATTCCACATCTAAAAACTACTGATTAATGCAGCTTTAATGCACTATGTAACGATGTTTTACCATCATTGTGACTCTGTGAGCATCATTCACACTTGTGTGCATGTGAGCCGGTGAGAATTTATCTCTTCTAGTTTTAACATAGGATGCCAGGTACCTCTCTAAGTAATGGCCTTGCCAAGAGTGTGTGTGTGTGTGTGTGTGTGTGTGTGTGTGTGTGTGTGTGTGTGTGTGTGTGTGTGTGTGTGTGTGTGTGTGTGTGTGTGTGTGTGTGTGTGTGTGAGAGTGTGTGTGTGTGTGTGTGTGTGTGTGTGTGTGCATTTGTGTGTGTGTGTGTGTGTGTGTGTGTGTGTGTGTGTGTGTGTGTGTGTGTGTGTGTGTGTGTGTGTGTGTGTGTGTGTGTGTGTGTGTGCGTGCGTGTGTTAGTTGCCCTGGGAAGCAAGAAGTGGTTCAAAGAGCATCTGAAGCCATGATTAAGGAAGTGTGTAATCAGAACTGAAGACCAGCAACAGTCTGACACTGCCTGGAAGGGCCTGACACACAGGAGGAGAAAATAGCAGGAAACAGCTTAACACACACACATACATACACACACACAAGTGAAACACATCGACAACATACATGGAAAGCAGTAATTCTCCAAAACTGTGTAGGAGAGTGAGCCTACTTTTATTATGGCTAGAATATATTAGTCGCTGAATTAATTATGAATTAACTCGACTCGTTAAAATTTAGGATTAATTTTACCTCGTAGTAGGGCACCACACCAAATTAAGACAGGATGTTTATTAAACTTTGGTGAAGGTTTAATACCTGTTAGTAATTTAAAGTAATTGATTGTCACTTTCTGTACAGAACGGAAGACTCTCACAACGACGTAAGGTTATAAACATTTATTTGACTACCTAAAAAAGAGAATACAGGACAGTGCAACACTGAATAGAGAAGTGAAAAAGGGTTAAATGTGGATATGAAAAAGTTTAAGACCAGAGTGATGCTGACCTACGGGGCTGACATATAATATTACTGGCGGACTGAAACTGGCTCAGAATTTAACTGTCATCAACGTTTAACCAAGAGTTGCATTAAAAGGCCAACCTTACTTTGCCGTTGATATTACAGTCGCCCTGGCGTCTTACAGTACCTATGCAGGTTCATAGGTCCGTGTCCCGGTGTTTGGCGGACCTTAGTTCTGGTTCTGTAGACTGGGTCAGCTGCGCGGTTGGATCGGCGGGCTTGTCTGCTCCCCTCCCGGCTGGTGGCCTGCCTCTGGAGGTTGTTTTTGGGTTAACAAAAATGTTCTGACCGGTTCTGAACTAGAGTTTGATGCAATTTGCCGACCGGACAAAAGGGAAAGACGGCACGAGGGGTTTTACTATACTTAGGAAAAATAAAAACGTGTTGTAGAAACTTATAAAATTGCGCGGTAAAAATAGATTAATAAACGAAAATACTTAAGTAAGAAAACAACGTCTCTTGCTAACTTTGTGTTAACAAAGTTAGACAAAAGAACAAAGGGAAAAAAGAGGGGAGAAGAGATAAGTGCAGGAGGTGAAGTAACAGAGGGGGGTCAGAGGTGTGAAGAGGTGCAGAGGTGCAGGAGAAAGTTGCAGAGTGAGAGAGACACCTCTGTCTGTTTATGTCTTTTTCTCACAGTTGAACGAAAAGGGGGGGTTTTACTATACTTAACCCTTTGGCTCTGGGCGAATCAACTGCTTTTCATGCCGGAATTCTAATTCTAAGATTATATATCTTTGGTTGATTTTCCATTATTAAGCTTTTTGATATCCAATTTAACCAAAATCTTTAGGCAGACAGTTTTAACAGATACAGATACTGAGTGACGGGCCTATTATAAAAACACAAAATATTTCAGGTCTTAGACAGAGACTTTGCACTTCTGAAACCACATAAACATAATCACAACAAGATACAAATAAAGCATATACTGTTACACACTTGCAAGAATGTCTTTGAACAGCCAGTTACGATGAAACATCGAATTTTAATTTATTTCCAAACTTCTACACAAAGTTCTGTTGTTTTAGATTTTATTACTGAAAGTCCACCTGTCTCCAAACAAAGCACAGCTCCTCCGGTTCGAATTGTGGTCAGATTTGACGTTGATTTAGGTTAAAAGGGGTGCTTCATTCTGGAGTTCTGTTCTTTTTATTACCCTAGGAGGGTTTGAGGTTGTAAAACACATTTTATCTTCTATTGAAACAAGTATACAAATGTCTTATCTACCGTTGTCTTCCTGCGACACTGAGCAGACAACCAGACACAAAAACTCCTTAAACAGCACTTTCTCATGAGGTCCTACAACTGCGACTTGAGTAGAAGCAGGCGAGTTTTTGAGATTGGACTTTGGAGTGATCAAAGAAGCTCTCGTTTTTTAATAGAAGTGGAAGTCATGACTGGATAACATGGACAGCCATGAGCCAACATGAGAATGTTGTATATTCCACTGGCCACACACACACTGTGATGGTGAGTGAGAGTTCAGCAATCTGGGAGGGAAATATTGTGGTATATATATATGTCTTTTGGTTGAGTTGTAGGCCGGAAGGTACAACTTCTATATCTGTAAATAAATGAATGAGAATGTTTAACAAACTGACTGTGAACTATTGACTGATCTTTCATTATCAAAGAAAAAAGTAGCTTGAAGTTAAAGCACCGCAAGACCTGGATATGTGGACAAAACAGTGTGACTTCCATTATTTAAGGTGCTGTACTCCTTAATATGGCAGGTAACTATTTCTTTGTAAAGATATGGTTGAGTAATGGTGTCCTGAGCAGAGAAAGTCACTCTCCTTCTGTTTGTGCTGTAATGATGTAATGTTGTTTTTTGTGATAGAAGATCCAGCATGTGTGCATGTGAGTGCATGGTGCCAAGGAAAAATGTGTTGTTGTTTCAAATATTGGGTGAGAACCATGTGGAGGCAATCCCAAACCACTTTTTTTTCAGTATTTCGAGTAGATCACCTTTTAAGTCACAATCCGTAAGGTTTGAGATATCTTGTTTCTAGTGGCCTCTTTGACTGTAAGATGTAATTGCAGACAAGCCTGTTCTTTCTGAGCCCTCCATCTCGTCACAGTTGCGGTAGCTTTGCGTGTTGACATTTTCTCTTTTGAAAACTTTATTGACACGCATCCACCTCTCTACCTTCTATTCTCCCCCTATATGTTACAATCTTAAATCCATACAAACTCCAATTACATAGTTCTAGTTCGGCCCGCAGACCAGACCAGACACGAATATTGGATTAGTCAGCAAAGAAGCAACAAGTGCTTTCATTAGTGGGTCATATGATCAGTCACCATTGTTTTAACTCACTCTTTGATAGATAGTAACTTAACAGACAATAAACTAGATGAAAATATTATGGATTATATAATTACAGCATGGCAATGATAAACAAAACATTAGATATTTAAAGCAATAGCTTTCTCATATCACTCTTGGTATGAAAACAAATGAGTATTTTGAACTAAATGTTGAACTATGTATTTAACAAAGTTTTGCTGTCCAAATAATACACAGGGTTCGGAAATCAGAAAACACTCATGCACTATTGTAGTCTGGCTGACACTTTTTTTGTCTACAGTACTATTTAATGATTTGTGTTATCAAAATATGCTAGTGGATGTGTGGCTTGAAATCCTACATTTATATTAGAACTGTTCTCAAAACCTGTTTGCATTCAAGATACAATTGTATGCTAAAGTTTTCAGTTGAACATACATATGTAGTTTTCTTCATTTAAAGGTATTCGATCCAGACGAGATTTTTGTAGACACTTATTTTTAGTCTATTACACAATGACAAAGTTTCATAACATAACAAGTATGGAGGAGTGAAGTGTCTCACTTCTAGTTGCTCAAGCTGAATTTGGCTCTTGAACTTGGCTCTTTTACCAGCCGCAAGAATAGTTTCTCTCATATTCATTCTAAGCACACTATATTGAAGACTCTTGTGTATTTTGCAGCATTGGCAGTTATCCTTTGTCATCATTTTCAGTGTGAAATGCCTCCAAACTGGCAGGCTTTGAACAATTGTGCTCCTTGACATGAAGTTATTTTGTTTTCAGCGTCATCTTCAGAAAACAAAGTGTTTAATGTTGCTTGCAATTTTCAGCAGCTGGGATCTATATGTAATGTTCAATATAGATCCCAGTATGGTATGAAAGTCCTTCTCTCTCTCTGTTGCATGTGTTCACTACCTCTCTCACCCAAGCCTCTTCAGTCTCGCTCTCCCTGTGCCCCTCCGCTCCTCAATAACAGCACTGTAATACAGCAACACAGACAAGACGATAGATTGCGTGTGTTTGTGTGTGTCGTTGTGTGTGCACAGGCAGAAAGAGAGCGCAAGAGGAGGAATAAAGATATAGACAGAGAAAATATTGCAATATCTATGGAGACACTAAGATCACATTTCAGCTATTAGTTTTCCAATCTTTCTTTCTTTAGTCAGCTGGTTGTGTATCTGAGTGTGTGTGTGTGTGTGTGTGTGTGTGTGTGTGTGTGTGTGTGTGTGTGTGTGTGTGTGTGTGTGTGTGTGTGTGTGTGTGTGTGTGTGTGTGTTTTGTGTGTACCCATAACAGTCCATGCATTTATGTGGATGTGTCTTCCACTATAGTGAGCATGATAGTTTTTGTTGATATCTCTATTATTGTTGCAATCTCCAACTATTATAAGCTCAAAAAAGTCATCTGTTCCTTCATCCCCACATCTGTTCATGCAGAGACCACAAACACAATGAAACTAGAAATGGTCAGGTTTGGATAGCTACTGTATCAGCCAAACCACCAAGATGGTCAGGCAGACTTTCAGCTCTATTAGTAACAAAATGTAAGTAAAGAATATCCAATTGCACCACAGAAACACACATAGCCTTTAACAGAATTCACACTATAGTAAATGGAATTAGTGAAATAATATCTACATCATCCAGATGTGACATGTTCAATGCTTGATGATGGATCTTCTCAAAAGGACAAGGGCCTATCTACTGTACTCTGTGTTCTACAGCTAAAACAAGCTGGAGAACCTTGTCCTAAAGCTGCGTTCAGACCAGAATTGGCAAGACAAAACACACTCAGCAGGTGGACTGGATATATTGTGGGTGGCAAAAGCTGGTGGAGCTAACTTAGCTAGGTTAGCAAGATATAACAGTAAGCCTCCTGTTATGAAGCACTTTGTTGCTAAGTTTTATCCTTTTTGTTGGACACTATCTATTGACTTGTGTCGCATGGCTTGAACTGGAGTCAGACTCAAGTTATAATCGAGTCCGATCTGGTACATATATTAACCTCAACTACACCTACCTTCACCTTTTTTTTCACAGGCTGCTTGATCCATACATAATTTAGTGACGGATGATTTGGTCTTCTGTTGGAGATAATTGTCATTTAATCCGCAAAAGTAACAGCCAGTGCCAACTAAAAACGAGAATGCTTTGCAAACTGCTATTTGCTATTTGAAAAAAAGAGAGGAGAGATAAGAGATCCATTATTGTGTCAGATTCTCTGTAGTTTGCAAACCTCTGCATTAGAACTTGCAGGATCTGCATTTGATCAACTTAATTTTAGCTGATTCTAATCTTTTACAATATGCCCAATAGCAATCCTTCGGATTGGCAGAGTATTAATATGAACTAGTAATTACTACAGATTTTTTCTAAAGATATAGCAGAGTACCGGGGTCTGAGACTGAAGTGGCTCTGTCTGTGTGTTGTAATCAGAGCCTCTCTGTTGTTTATTCTGATAGCCTGCCTGGCCGCAGGTGCATGTTAGAGTAAGTGAGTGCCTTGTGCATCAGTATCAGAGGCTTGAGGAGTTGGGGAAAGGTCGGTAAAAAGCCTGTGGAGGCAATTCAAGTACAGCGCATTTAAACTATAACATGGCATTAAATTGGTTGAAGGATGCATATTAACATGCTTGTCACTCAAATCTAATGTCTTCAGGACGCTACAATTTAAAACTTCAATATGATGTTGGTATAAAAGCACTACACTCAATACATCATTCAATATAATGAGAAAAAGGGAATAAAGCACTAAGCGCACACGGAAATTACCATACAGTGCTGGTACAAAAAAACTCATTGCTCGATGGTAGAAGAAACCTGACTCTCACCAGATGACTTTAGTTCCGTCTTGACTCCGCCTTGTCCACTCAACCATCTGGATTTGCTCCAAAGGAAAGTGATTTCAGGGTCTGCAAAAACTGGTCAGGCCAATCAGGACTGCGGGGCGGGGTTTAATAGATATGACGTAGCAGAGAAACAACTGTGGCGGCCCGCATCAAGGAAGCCGACGTCAACATCAATGCTGCTATTTCATCCGTGTTGTCCAATCTAGTGAAAATTTCTTCTTTAGATAGATAGATAGATAGATCGATAGATAGATAGATAGATAGATAGATAGATAGATAGATAGATAGATAGATAGATAGATAGATAGATAGATAGATAGATAGATAGATAGATAGATAGATAGATAACTTTATTTATCCCCAAGGGGAAATTAGGTCATCGTAGCAGCGGTACAAAACAATCAGAATTACAAAAAATAAAATACAATATAAAATACAAAATATGAAATACAATAAGAGTACAGTATCGCAGTTAAACACTATATTACAAAATACTATGTGGATTTTAGGGTGCAGGTTCTTTTAAAAGAACACCAGCGAACGGCTCTGAAGGCTTTTGTTGATGGGAACCATGTCAGCTGTTCTGTTTGTCTTTTCCCTGCGTCACTCATCAGCGTTAGGGATTGGTTTCGATGTGAGTTGTTGAAGTAGCACATCAATAAAGATGACGACCAAGTGGTTTATCCAATCATATGCAAAGATTTTTGATAAGGCCCCGCCTCCTGAAATCACTTTCCTATGGAGTGATCCCACATGTATAAGTGAAGCAAGGCAGAACAAAATGTATCTGGCGAGAGTCAGATCATGGTAGAAGGGTTTAAATTTAACAGTTTAAGTTTCTCCAAGGTGCACTTAATGCACCATGAAGTCTCGTCGGTTCCCGGTTCTTTCAATACTATTAAATATATTATTAACAGAGATTGTATTGTTTATGACATGTGGTATCAAAAAGTATTTAAGTATTGATACTTTTGACAACCTTACCCAAACACATTTATCAAATAATTAAATTAAAGTGTGAGGCAAAAATGGACCCCTGGTCTTTTTTCGGCATGAAAACACATCAAATAAGAGAGACGCTAACAGCCCACTGATTAACACTGGTTAGCTCAGGGCGGTGCACTGAAGGCATCCGAAACAGAATTTTTTACAACACTAATATTGCTCAAAATAACTCCGAACCTCTGCAGTAGCATGATAAGAGTGACAATACATAAAACGAAGCACCAACAATGTCAAGTTTATTACAAAAAAAAGACTGTTTTACAAGTCTGTGCTTTACCAGTAGGTCCATACAAGCCGCTTATCAAATGCACAGGAGTTCAGTTCAAAGAAGACATTTTTTGATAAACTCCAGGTTTGCTAACGTTGTTGGTGCTTTGTTTTCTGTGTATGGACCCTTATCATCATCTACTGCAGCGGTTTGGTGTTATTTTGAGCAATATTAGTGGTTAAAAACTGCCATTTTGGATGTGTTCAGCGCACCACACTGAGCTAATCAGTGTTAGCCCTTTGGGGCTGTTAGCGTCTCTCCGGGCATTCTCTATACATGGTTGATCAATAAAAAAAACTGTCTCAATGGCTTATTTGATGTTTTTTCATTGTGAAAAATGCCATGGGGTCCATTTTTTCTCTTTTTCGACTTACACTTTAATGTACAAAAGCTGAAATATTTATAATTTAACCATTTGCTCAAACAAAGACACTTTACTGTTTGCTGCATATTTCAAGCTGCTTTTTTCCATCACTAACAGTTGAGGAACAATAATAACTGCCTGTGTTGTGTCCTAAAAGCATTTCCGAGCCACCCAACACCCACAACTCAGACTTTAAAAGAACATAATATGGCCTCATTTACATGCAGGGTCTTTAGGCTAAGGAGGCTGTAATAGACAGTGACAGTATATATTACTGGTCTGCTGGTTTTCATTATGCAGCTAATGATTCCCTGTCAAGTTCTATTGTAAATGAACAAGGGGCAAAAAAAGAGAGTAAGAGGGCAAAGACGGGAAGACACAGGATAGAGAGAGGATGACAACATATGATACATACTGAAAAATTTTTCATGAAACGTTGCAATATCAGCCAAGACTGTTAAAAATGTATCAACATGTGCCAAAATTATACTCATTTGACATGGATGGCTGTCACTGATATAAATTTAGTGGCTAAAACACAATACACTAATGAGCACTGTGACTCTTTTACAAAAAGTACAGAAATACTACGGTTATACTATGTTGGTTTGCAGCTACTCTGTGGTGCCTTCATGAAAACCTCCAAAACCCAATCATTTAAAAACAAACACACAGACGGATAGTTGGGTAGCTAAGATGTGCTAGGTTGTGGCTATTTCTTTTTAAATATGTAAGCTAAATCAAGCTAATCACCTCCTTGCTCTAATTCCATACTTACATAACTGCAATATTTAGCACAGATTAGACCACTCTACTACATAAAGAAATGCTCACTTCCCAAGTAGCCAAAACATATTTGTACAGCAAAATGATATTGTTTAAGGGAATAGGCTGGCATTTAGGCCAATGTTAGATGACAAAATCTGTAAGCCTAATACTCCAAAACCAACCAAAAACCAATCAAAAGCAATTAGCCTAGCTTCGTTCAGTGTTAAGATGTTCCCAAAATGCCCAGTTCCAATGTTAAAAAATGTGTGTGGCTTTTAAAGATGTTTATTTCTAAAGGTAATATGTAGGTAGGCTAATCTGTTGTAAGTATAAAATCCCTAGGCAGTAGACCCAACATGACGGTGTGTTAACGCTGCAGCATGCTCCAACTGCCACGATATGCAGCTCTGCTTTGGTCTTATTAGGGAGTGTATATTATTCTGTCTAATTAGGATGCCAATAGCAAGTCTCCCCACGCGAATACACTTGATACACACGCTCACACATACAAACGCATGCATTCATGCACACACATATGGGCCTACATCATTCACTGGTAATTACAATGTCAATACACTGCTACGCAGCAGTGTGGCCTCACACTAGCCATCATTTAAACACATAGACATACACACTATCCTTTAATTGCCCTTCAGTCAAATGCTTTAGCACCTAATTCTACACACAAACACGTACACAGTCCTACTTGTGCAGTGGGGCATTCAGACTCCCCACAGAGTGAATCTGCCACAATCTTACCCCCCACCCCCTAATGGGTTTTTATGCACACAAACACACGCATGCACAACTATGCTCACACGCAAGGACGGAGACTCGGTAGAGGGTTCATCAGTGTCACATCTTGCTCTTTTTAACATCACTCCTTCTCTTCTTTCTCTTTGACTTGTCCCCAGAAACTTTCATTTACTGTTGCTTAACTATAGTTCTCTTTTCATCCCTTTCGTTCTTTTTAGTTGCTTCTCTCTCCCTTCGCTTTGTTTCTCACTGCCTTCATTTTTTCTTCATCTTTTTCTAATTTTGCTGCCTTGCACAGTTTGCATTTCTCTCCATTTCCCCTCTTCTCATCTCAAGTGTCTTCTCTCTTCTACAAAGTCTGTCACATCAGGGTCACACCGGAAGCAGATCCAGCTGATCAGTTTAAACCCCTTACACCTAGGCTACGAACCCCTGCTGTGCAGCCAAACATTGGTCAAGCATAACTTTATTTCAAAGAGTTCCTTCAACAACAACTTCCTCTAAAAATCTTGTTTATGATGATCTACACTAGTTTAACTTCTAACCTGGGGTCCGTTTCACAAAGCAGGTTAAAAAAACTCTGAGTCTAACCCTGAACACTGAGTTGATCTACTCTGAGATAGGAAACTCTGAGTTTTCGGTTTTTAGAACAGCTGATTTGTGTTAGGTTGATCAACTCAGAGTAGTTTGACCTGGAGTTAAGCGCGTGCACCACAAGTAAAAAAAGACAGCATCAATGGAGCCCTGATTGACGAGTCACCATGGCAACGGGGAAGAGGAGGGCTACGCTACCACTGGAACTGTAAATATTAATGCGCTCATACGGAGAGTTTGAGTAGGTTTTTCACCGAAAGTGTAACACCGCTGCAGCAGCAAAAGAGAGGGAGACGGCGTGGGAGAACATTGCTGCTCGGGTCAGTGCGTAAGTTTAAATGTAGTCCTTTGCAATCACAGTAATATCACAGGGGGAACTTCATCCACGGTATCATCCACGGTATCATTATCAAAAGGACATGCCATGGTAATGAAAATATTCAACACCTAATATAACTTATAATGTCTGATTTTTGCAATGATTTTCTGAAAAAACAGTCGACAGAACTATACTACGCCAAAACTCGCCTGCTGACTGAATGAATGAGGAAATCAAACACCGTGTGTGGCTGAAAGAGGGCGGAGACAGAGAGAAACTGAGAAAAACCTGGTCCCCACCAAGTTAGTTTCAGAGAGCGTGTTACCATGGTAACTGACCGAGAGGTTAAGTTACCTCTCTTTGTGAAACAGGCTAGTGTTATCCCTCTGTCTTTGGTTTGAGTTACCTCCCTTTGTGAAACGGAAAACTCAGAGTTTCCCTCATTTCAGGGTTAACAGACTCAGAGTTTTCCCTAAACCTGCTTTATGAAACGGACCCCTGGCTGTAGAGATGAAACAGGTGTACTTCAAGACACTGTGACATAACTTAAGGGTGTGGTTATAGGTGTATCAGAGCACATACACAATGACCACGCTGTAAAACATCAAACTGAAATTCAGTGAAATTATTTCATCCCTCATATCATTAACTTAAACAAAACATTTTTTTTGTTTGTTTTTTTTATTTCTACTTTTTATTTCTCTACCACTTAAAAATGTGAGTTTCTCTGAGTTGATGTCTTCTGAATTGAAAAGATGAATTAAATGACGATTCTGCTAAGTGCTCATTAAACTATGAATAATAAATATAATTCAATTCAATTCAATTCATATCAATTCAATTTTATTTATAGTGCCAAATCATAATAAAAGTTATCTCAGGACACTTTACAGAGTAGGCATAGACCCAGCAATTCCCCCGTAGAGTACGGTGGCAACGAAAACCTTCCCTATAACTGGCAGGAACGTCGGACAGACCCAGCTCTGTGGAGGACGGACATCTGTCCTGACCGTTTGGGGAGGAAGAAAAGGAGAGAGAAAGAGAGAAACACAAAGATAGACAAAAGACAGAGAGACTGACACACTTCCAGAGATGCAAGCAGCCAGCGAGTAACAGTAACTATAACAATATCTATAGTAATGTGAACATGACCCACATGTTATGGCAGTCTACACAGCAGAACAGCAGGAACACGCACATCCAAGGTGACAGAACATGAAAATGAAAATAATTATGACAAACATGATAAATGATGAGTAGGGGCAATAGCAGCTACGATACAGCAAGACACACCACTGATGGTGTTTTTATGGCTACAAATTTTATAATTTATAAGACTAGTGACAGTATAAATGACTAATAGTTATAGAAGTAGCAGGAAGCGTCATGCAGGACCACGGCAGCAGGCACCACCATGATCAGCAGAGACCTGCACACAGGGCCAGGGCAGCAGGCACCACCAACATCAGCAGAGACCAGCACACAGGACCACGGCAGCAGGCACCACCACGATCAGCAGAGACCTACACACAGGACCAGGGCAGCAGGCACCACCAGCATCAGCAGAGACCAGCACACCAGTACACTATGATACTGTCACACAGCATGACATAACATTAGTTTTGCTATTTTAAGGAGAAAACCAGATAAAACTGGATGCAAAGAAGTTAACGAAAAGGTTTTAAACTTGTTAACATTAAAAAAAAAAAAGTAAAACTGAGCTTAGCCGTAGTTTTTTCCTGTCATGAATTACCAGAACATTCAAGTGACAGATGCGAGCACCTAATTCCCTGGTCAGTGTAGCAGCTTCAGGTGATTATAATGGACTCGCTGCATTTTGGACCGTTAGGCGGGGTTCTGCAGGGAATAATTTTATGTTATCATAAGAAATGTAATGTTGCATGTTGTCCCACCCAAAAGATAGCATAAAACTAAAAAGAGAGTGAGGGAGATGCCAGCCAAACATATCCTGTACATGCCCACTGTTTCCTAAGAAAACAACTTGCATACTCGAAAAAACAAACTCACCGGAGGGGCAAACAATAGGCAATCTAGGGTTGAAATGCTAAGAACTTGCTTGGAGCTAGCTCAAAACATCAGATTTAAGCATGTCAAAAGAATATTCAAGCACTATACTGTATGTCTACCAGACAGGACAAGTTAGCTGTTAGCAAGTTAATGTTATTTATGGGGTCATCCCTATGTTCCTGGGTCCTATGTTCCCCAGGTCCTATGTTTCCTGGTCGCTTAAGCCTATGCCTTCGCTAATTAATTCAGCATTTTGTTAGGGTTAGATGGTATTGTTAGGGTCAGGGTTAGGGGGAAGTGTTAGGGTCTACATAGGCATATTTGCAGGGAAATTCGGCCCTATTTGTGGAAAAAAATAACATAGGACTATTTCTGTGACACGTGGGGAACATCAGACCTTTATTATCAAGCCAGCTAAGGCACTTGTACACATACTCCACTAACACAAGTTGCATACTGTCAAAATACAGAAATTAAGCTATAGCCTAAAACTGACATTTGGATTATTGAATTTGTCACTTTCTTCACAAGTAATGTGTCAGAAGCCCACAGTTTTCCCATTCTTCCTGGTGATGCCTCACATCGTGTTGTCCGTATCGCAGACCCCCTAGGAAGAGTACTTGGCCCACAGTGCAGAAGTAGGGCCACCTATTAGAGTGTTTTTAAACATGGCAGTTGAAAATTTTGGCTTCACTGAGCAACTTTCATAGGAATGAATGGGGCCCGCCACCTACACTGTATCCAGTTCTCTTTTATACATCCTTGCTGTATGTATCCACTTTAATCTTCTTGAGGGCATTTTTTAGTTCGACAGCTTATAAAAACAAAGTTATAAGTTAATTTATCCTGTTTGTCTTGCATCCCACCACAGCCTTTAGCCATTTTTCTGCTAGCAGACATAATTGACAAGGACACAACTTCGCACCATAAAAAGTCAATGGAGTGCAATGAATTGTTTTCCCCCTCCGATGTGGGCGAGACTTAATTGCACCCTGTGGCTATCAGAGGTCTAATCAGACAACAAAAGATGGAGTGGTTAAACCATCTCCAGTCCTTTAAACAACGCCTTTTTTCCACTTAAATGATCAGATCTGTTAATTTCATGACGCCACTAAGCAGCCTGACCCAACAATGCTCTGGCTGTTAAATGAAAGTGAACAGAATACTGGCAGCTTTGAGACAATCGTAGCTCTGTACAAGGCAAACCTGGAAAATCTAGTTTGCTATTCAATTATCTGCTGCTTTGTACTCCTTGCTCCTCTCCTCTTTTCCCCATTGTCCTCTCCTCCCTCTTTTACCGCTGTCATCTCTGCTCACTTTCTCCTTCTCTTCTGCCGTTTCTGCATATGCGTATACTATTCCTTTACCCTGCTCCTCCCTAAACCCCCCCCCCCCATCTCATCTCCTCTCCTCTTGATTATACATCTTGAATCATCTTCTACCAATAACGTCTCTTAACGCCTCTCCTTCTTCTTTAACTCCCCCCTCTCCTGTCCTCCTGTCCATGCTCTCCCCTCCTCTGATCTGCTCTCCTGGCTCAGGCCCAGTTAAATTACCAGTTCTACACAGCGATGCTGACAGAGTGCAGAACTTAATTACACACTGGCTGACAGCAAGGACTATATGTTGGATTTTCTTTCTCTCTCTCTCCTTCCTCTCTTTTCTGCTCTTCCCCACTCCACACTCCCTCATCTCTTACCTCTTTCTCTCTGTCTCCTGCTGCCTTTCCATGTACTTACTTTTTCTTTCCTAAGACTTTCTCTTTGTCCCTCCCTCTAAGATAGTGTGCTCCATGTTGCACAGTAAGGATATGGTAGCTAAAGCTTCAAAGATCCAGTACAAAATCTATTTACATAAACTTGAAATTTACTTTAGATGCTGCCCATAATTGTTCAAATATTCTGTGGGATAATTTGGGTTGTTGTTACAATTGCATTGCATTTATGAGACTTGTCAGGCAACCAAACCTGAAAGACAGACAGGTTGCCATTTCACAGCTATTTATCAAGTTGTTTTAATGTAGGAACAATAGCAGAATATAGTTGACAGCTCGTCTTCAATAGGCTTTCAAAAATAAGTCCTAAAAAATGTATTATCCTCTTGAGAAAAATATGCATAGCTGCAGTATCGTTTTTGTTGGAATTTCTCACACAAAGTGTGACGTTGACTTAAATTTAACTTTGACCAAGGATCTTCATTGTTCATATAGTGTCTTTGTCTTTCATTTTAAAGACCTCTTATCTTGTACACCCAAGTTGGTGAATGTTTTCATCTTTTTTCATCAGGCATATTTTGTATTGAGTACCCTCTTGTCTTGTTATTGTGTGGAATAACTCAGTACCTCATCGTAGACATAAAACAGCACAAGGAATCAGGCTATTTGACATCCAGGTCTACCGTGCAACTGGTGAAATGTGTTTTTTTAACCACAGAAAGAAAGTTCTAAAAATGATTTTAGATTCATTATTTTAGATTTTGTTTTAGAGTAATACATGTGAATAAGTAGCTGCATTCTCAAAATGTATTCCTCCTTTGACAGTCATCTTCTGATCATCAAGGCCTGGCATGTAGATGTTGTTACTGGTTTGTAAGAAGCCTTCGTCCTGTTTACGTCTACTAAATAATTACTAAATATGACCAGACTGAGCTTTATAGTGCATCTGAAAATCAAGTGACAGTCATTCTTTTTAATGGTCACACTAAATCTCTAGCACTAACTTCAGGCTTCAACCATTATTTTATGGAGACCATAATCATGCTTAACCTTACCTAAGTGCTGCTTGGGTGTTGTGCATGTTACATATTGCTACGATTCACAAGTAATAGATTTGATGATGATTTCAACTTTATGCACATTTCGAAGCAAAGAAGTCGAGTCAGATTCCATTACATATAACCAGCAGCATCTGACTCTTTGAGTGGAAGTAACAATAGCTCTGACCCCATTGTGTAAGTCAGCAGCAGCCGAGGCTCTCATCATAGGAAACGCTGGCAAGTGGTAAACGTGGTAAAAAAAACAAACCAAACCTCTGCAGCAGCATAAAAAGGGTCCTTACACATAAAACAAAGCCCCAATTGGCTCTGTCCTTTTGGATTGACTTTGCTAATCAACTTGAATGGACTTTACTATGAGAGGATCTGGTACAGGGGCCAGTAGGCAAGTCTTTCAAAACACTCTTTTAATAAACTCTGGGTTCACCAACTACATTGTTGGTGCTTTGTTTTATGTGTAGGGATACTTATGCATTGAAATTGAATTTAATTGAATTATGCTACTGCCAAAGTTTGGTGTTATTTTCAGCAGTATTAGTGGTTAGAAAATCTGTTTTAATGCCTTCACCGTACTGCCTCAAGCTGATCTGTGTTAGCCACTGCCGGCTGATGGCGACTGTCCAGGGTATCTCCATTAATAGTCTATACATAAAATAACTGTCTTGGTGGCTTATTTTATACGTGCAAGTGTCCATGGGATGACTTTATGCCAGAATTTCATTTTAATCCAAATTTCTGAAAGTACTAAAAATCCGCTCAGGATTGTGTTTGTCATGGCAATTTTCGGCAGATTTCAGCAGATCTCGATGCTCCGTTCAGCAAGGACTTCGGCCAGGGAGACAGGCCCAACACTGTTCATCTGAATTAACACATTGCCATGACACAGACCGGAGTATGCATTCTGCAGCCCACTTTATAAGTGTACAACCACAGAGCATTTCAAACCCCACACCACTTCTCTCTTTCACTTTACTGTAAAATGTATTCTGCCAATACTTATTTATCTTTGGCCTAATCAGCTTTAGAGGGGGGATCTTAGTATGTAGCTACCAGTTAATGATGTCAATGCGGCTGCGGATCTTAAAGAGGGAGGATACAAGTAAAAAGATATGAAGATGTTCCCATTGTTTTCCCATTGTGTTCACCTCTACATGTCTTTTCATGTACTCTACAGTCTAGAGTTGATCAAGTTTACAACATCCAGAGCATTTGCCATTTGAGCTGACTGAGAAAAGATGTTGAGCCCTCAACTTCTCCAGTCTTCTTCTTCTCCCTCTCTACACATCTCCACATTGTCTCTCTCACTCCCTTTCTGTCACCCCACATATTTCCCTCTCTCTCTTGTCGCGCATGTCTCTGTGTCTTTGTTGTGCTCCAAGGTCATATTAAAGATTCATCCAGTCTATCGTTCTGCAGTCATATATTGATAAAGGCTGACACCACTATGAATCGGAGCACTTAGGGCTTCCATTCCAGACCCCCCCCCCCCCCACACACACACACACACACACACACACACACAAATGCAAACACACACATACATACACACACACAAAACCTTGAATGCCCATACACCTATAATAGAGCACACACATCAAGATGACTGTTGTGGACATGGGTGTTCAATCACACATACATTTTACACTGTTAAAAACTGAGACTTAAGTAATTTACAGTTCTGTTAGTGTACTGTAATAACTTTTATTTTCTTTAAAATAAGAAGCAAACTTTTTTTCCACTTTTGATGCTGAAACTACATTAACTTAGTTTCATAAAACGTAATGAGTTGATGCACCCTTCAGCATTAACTGCTGACACCACATTAATTCAGAGTGAGTCAAGGTGCTGGTGCCAAGACATACTATTTTGAGTGCAGGTGCAGTGTGGGATTGCTAAATTGACTTGACAGGATAGTCTTAATGACTGCATTTGGTGTTCAATATATTATGAAAAGTGTAGGAAAACAAAATTCAAAATATTATATTTCTGTCTTTTACTATTCATTATTAGGGGTGTTTATATCAGATTGCATATACAGTATGTCAGAGTTGAATTTGCTTGAAGAGGTTTATGTCAAAAATGTATATTTCTCATGTTTACAACTCTTAAATATTCCCTTTAAATCTTAATTTGTGTCGACCCAACAACCCAAAGTTGTGACATCATGACTGTAAGAAGCCAATCAAAATCTTACATCTAAGTAAAGTTTTATGTGGAAACTTAAAACCTCCAGAGCACATACACTGACAATTGAATGCTCTGTGAAGTTAGAAATAATCTGTGTCCAATGGTTGAATTTAACATATTTGCATATGACTATATAAACTTAACAAAAAACTGACTTTTTTGTAGCTTTTACACTTCAAAGCAATTCACAATATATGCCAGACACATAGCTGCAACATCTGTGTTTGTTTTGCATGTGTGCAATATAACATGCAATGTTACCATTGTTAAGATATAGTGTTTGTAATAACAACTGGTAGGCTGATTATAGACTTACTATGATATCACAGTACACCACTTTTCTTACACAGTGTGTGTGTGTGTGTGTTTGTGTGGTTGTGTGTGTGTGTGTATGTGTGTTTGTGTGTGTGTGTGTGGGGGGGGGGGGGTACATGTAAAACCACCATAGTGTATTTGAGCAAACACTTGTCCGGTAGCATGGCTGCTGTGTGTGTGTGTGTGTGTGTGTGTGTGTGTGTGTGTGTGTGTGTGTGTGTGTGTGTGTGTGTGTGTGTGTGTGTGTGTGTGTGTGTGTGTGTGTGTGTGTGTGTTTGACGGTAATGAATTTAGACAGTGGGCCCAGGGGAAAGAGACTATATGCAGCCTTCTATTAATTACCCTCGTAACACATCCACGTGCCTAGAATGTGCAGAAAGATGCAAGCGTGCACAAATATTCTCTAGCAGTGTCACACCATCTGATAACAAACACATGGGTTGGGATTTCCTCCACACAGCTCTTAAAAGATTATGATTTACATTAAGAGTTGAGGGTTCGGAATGGATGTACATGGCTCTCTGATGTAACAAGCAAACATTAAGGGGGCTGAGCCGTAATGGCGGCAACTAGCACTGCTAGCTGGAAGCTAACAACAGCACCAGAACTTCCACTGGCTAGATACACACAACAGGGGTCGTGCTTCTGTGGGAGATCGGTGCTCATACCCAGCTCCGACTGCTGATCAGTGGATCAAGAAGGGAAAGAGAGGATTTGAAGAAAGTTGGAGAGCTAACAGAGCCAACGGCTACAAGTCGAGTATTAGAGAGCTTACACTCATCGAGGAAAGAAGAATTCTGCGGGGCTCATCAACGGTAACGTTAACCATCGGGGATGCCAGCACTATCATCTGTAACCTCTGTATGAGCACTATACTTAATGACTCAAGGGGAGGGACTTACATGCACGCACAGCCGGATAGGCTACCAGAACAGAGACGATCTGATTACAACACACATGTGTCTGATCAGTAGGGCATTACTCCACTATTAGCTTTAAATGGCTAATATTTGTTCACAGTTAAATTAACGCTCTAAAACTCAAGTACATCCCCTTTAAATTACACTCTCTCACCCAATCTCTCTCTCTCTCTCTCTCTCTATTTCACACACACACACACACACGCACACACACACACACACACACACACACACACACACACACACACACACACACACACACACACACACACACACACACACACACACACACACACACAAACACACGTCTAATCTTCTGTAGGTTTCCCAAGTCTTTATCTCAATCTCTTTTCCAATGAAAAGCATGAATTTATTACAGGGTTATAAATTATAAAAACCCACCTCTACAGCTGAACTACACATTATGCACATGGTTATGTACATGCATAACCATGTGCATGAAGCAACACACACACACACACACACACACACACACACACACACACACACACACACAAGCAAATTTGCAGAGGACAAATAAGCCTTATGATAAATTAATGTTGGAACACCTGCCTTATTCAAAGAGCAGACATATGCAGAGTGCAGGAAGCAGACACTGACTTACAAAAATGCCAACCAAAAGCAACACACACATACTACATACAGATGCACATGCATTCAAACACAATGCTGTATAAACATGAAAATGGAGATAGTCAAGAAGAAGAAGAGTTATGATACTTTATATCCTGTATCATGTATTCCGATACATGATACACACTTTACTCCAGTCACAGATTCCCATCATGTGATTCTAGATGAGTGAGTGAAGTCTTTACAGCTTTTTATACATATGCAACATTTTCAGGAAGAATACTAAAAAGCACAAATAGTGAGAGACTGCCAGACTAACACAATGCATCACTTGGTCAATTGAATATATTTACATAATTGAATTCTGTGTGAGAGGTCTGTGTCAGCCATATATTTTTGACTTTTACATACACAGCAAAACCAGCTTCTCAAATCACTTTATTGCAGTTAACTGTCAATTTTGTATTAGGTCCTGTTAAAATGATACTCTATTTACTATACTTTCTTTGAATTCAGAGGCCTTTGTACACAAAGTCCTTATTTTTTGGAATTATTGCACATTTAAAAATAAATACGAACTCATGTTGTGTCAATCACGTTTACACACCTGAACCTGAAACTGTTGTCTATCATTAAAGTTTTGTGAACAGGTTTGATTTTCTGTTGAACTCAGTGGTTGACTTTGCCTTCCAGCACAAAAACTATCTAACTAAGTATCATAACTCAGATTATATCCTACCTTCAACAGGTCAGATAGTAACATTTACGTCAGCTATGTAATGTTCACTTCACTTTACATTTCATTATATTTAAAATATGTGATTTTGTCACTTGCGACCTTTCGACAAGTTGCTTACATTTACAAGTAATTTAAGCATTATCTGGCGATGCCAGAGCTGAATTTGGCAGGGTTGGCAGGGTTGCTATGGTTACCTCTCTCACAAAGTGACTCAATTCATCTGAAAAGATACATAATACTGTTTACTAACACAAGTATGTTGAAGTTGTAGTAGTATATAGGGTTGTGACAAGATCTTGGGATATTAAGATGTGAGGATATTTCTCGTTGAGGTGAAAATTAGTCCTGCAATATCAATATGTAAGTCGACTAATGGCAACAGAGTGGCAGATAAGACAGGAACAATATTTAAGCACAGTAAGAAGATAGTGCCCTGTAACACAAACACGTAACACGTGGGCCCCGCAGCTTCTTTAAAGAGGACCTAATATGCTTTCCATCTTTTCTGACCTATAAATGTATTTCTAATGTTTTAGAACATTTTGCTAGGGTCTTGGTCACTATTAGCGATTTCCCTGGATTTCCGGGATTTGTCTACGTAGAAGAATCCTGACTTCCCTATTAGTCATGCTGCTACACACAGGCTCAAACTGTAAGCTGTAAGTTTGGCCACTTATTGCTGTTTTGGTGTTTATTGTGTTGTGCAGCTAACGTGGCTAGCTTCCATACACAGAAGACAGTGTTTTCAGCTGCTAAGGTAACTGATTCCGTATATTGTAAGGGGTATAACATTTCCTGGTACGCAGCATAAACAGTTGACCAATCACAGCAGAGCAGAACAGCCAACCAATCAGAGCCCACTGGGCTATTGTGGGGGTGGGGGGGATTGGGGGCTCAGACAGAGCCTGCCACACAGAGGTTCAGCATGGGTGCTGCAGCAATGGACAATATGAGAAATATATTGTGTTTTTTGAAGATCGAAGCATGTAAACCTATTGTAGTTGATGCGAAAAATACAAATATGACCCTGGAAACTAGCATAATAGAGCATCAGGCTACAAGTTATAATGTCGGCACCTGACAGACCCGAAGCATCTGTGTTACCCCTTTTCGGTACACTGTTTAACTGATCAATTTATTTTATTTTCCTGCTCAGCGCAGCGAGTGACACACACAGCCTGAGCTGATCAGCCAATGTAGAGGGGTGTGGGTCGATATATTTAATCACATCGAAATGTACCTGTTCTGTGAGATGAGCGAGTGGTCGCTGAAACAATGCTTCTTAACTCGTTCTCTGTGGGCGGGGTCCTTTTAGGCGGCGAGGCCCCCCCTGTTAAGAGCTGTGTGGAGGCCCCCTACTTTACCGGCGTGGGCACTGTAGGCTACACTAAAATCAACCACACCTGTAAAGAAAATACTGAAACCTAAAAAAGTGTTCTAGTCACATTCTCGTTAACTCAATATGGCGTATGGCGTATGGCGTATGGCGTATGGCGTATGGCGTATCGTGTCTCGTCACACCCCTAGTGGTATACATATTGGGTATGTAGTGCATAATACGAGATTTCAGACTCAGATTCAGATCAAAACCGAGTCCATAGAAAGGGTCCCTTATTCAGAAATGACATGGCATAGAATGCCATATGAGTATTCAACAAAAATGTGTAATAATGAATCATAATAGTCCAAAATCTCAATTAACTGCTCATTATTGAATAAATGACTGGGTGTCATTTATACAGGGAGGGACAGTATACAGACATGAAAGGAATGACGTTTTCATCTAACTCACAAGACAGTGAATACAATACGAACCATTCCTGTAAGCATCCTCATTAAAGAACAGTGAAAATATCTACAGAAGACATAGGTCTCAATACGTTTCATGAATCAGTGGTTCCTGTTTCAAAGTGCCACAGTATATGCTAATACATCTTTGTCATTTACTAAGTTTGATGCAGCTTTAGTACAGCTGAAAAGTATATGGAAAAATACATTATGGCTGGTTGTAGAGTGGGTTGGCCAGTATCAGTATCGGCCAACCCAATCTGCTCTCTTTGCTCCTCTGTTCCACAGTACCATGACACACACACACACACACACACACACACACACACACACACACACACACACACACACACACACACACACACACACACGTCTAGAGAGGCTCTGCCACAAAAGCTGATGTCCTTGTTCAAGAGGAGCAGAAACACGACAAGTTCAGTTCTGTTAGCTTAGGATAAGATAACACATTTTGTTATTGTGTTGCTCTGCTCTCAGAAGGTCCGTTGCCCAGTGCACAGAATGCTATGGTGATATAAAAATCATGGAAGATTGATGAACATTGCAGGATCATTACAAAATATATAACCCTTAATCTTGTCTTATTTTGGATGGGCTGATTTAATTTCAGCAGTTAGATATAATAAAGGTCATTGTGCTAAAAAGTACCACCTTAAATGACTACTAATGATTACTTTTTAGTGCAGGCTGGAGAGCAGCACAAAAAAAAACATAAAGTAGCTGCTATCTGTGGTGGTTAGCAAGCTGGTCTTTGCTAATTTTGCTATGGTTGAAGTTACACGTAATAGTTCAATTAGAGCAAACTGAAGGACACACACACACACACACGGGCGGCTGTGGCTTGGTGGAAGAGTGGGTTGCCTCTGATCGAGAGATTGGTGGTTCGATCCCCATCTCGGTCGAACCACCAATTCACCAATCCCGGTCCACATGTCGAAGTGTCCTTGAGCAAGACACTGAACCCCAAATTGCTCCCCGTGCTGCACATGGGTGTGTGAATGTGGTGTGAATGGTTAGATCAGATTAGATGGTATGTAGATGTCCACTGCCATCAGCGTGAATGTCTGTGTGAATGGGTGAATGTGACAATGTGAAGCGCCTTGAGTAGTCAGATGACTAGAAAGGCGCTATATAAGTACAAGTCCATTTTACCATTTTTTACCACCTTAAATGACTACTAATGATTACTTTTTAGTGCAGGCTGGAGAGCAGCACAAAAAAAAACATAAAGTAGCTGCTATCTGTGGTGGTTAGCAAGCTGGTCTTTGCTAATTTTGCTATGGTTGAAGTTACACGTAATAGTTCAATTAGAGCAAACTGAAGGACACACACACACACACACACACACAAACACACACAGAAGCCTCACAAAAAGCCTGTTATCTTCAGTTTAAGAGGGGCAACAAAAGGGCATCAGTGAGCTAGAGAGTGTATTGTAATTGGTGTGTAAGCAGAAAACACTAACACACACACACACACACACACACAAACAGCTGAATGCAGAGTGGAAAAAAGTCAAGTGGATGTCTTCATATGACAAAGCCACTTGTGTTAATTAGTTTTGCCAGGGAGAGATATTAGCTAGTATTGCTGTAAACACAGGACATGTTTGCTATGGTTATGCTAAATGTCATGATGGGCACAAACATATGCACACACACACATTTACACACAGTGACATTGTGTTATTCCACATCTCTGTTATATTATATCTGCATATAACGTGAATGTTTCTAGAAATGCTGCTTTCTGCTCACAACCAGCCCACACAGAGAGTATGCAGCCCAGTTCCTCCCAATACCAAGTCTTTGTTCTTTAGCCTTTTGAAAACATGTTAAGCTCACATTTAAACTGTGATAAACAGCAATACTATGAATCATTAGCACATTGCTGTGCCATATCATGCAAGCTGAGTTATCACTTTGGTCCTATTTACAGGTAAATTACTTTCACACTTTGCAGTTAAGTTAGCATAACAGTTTACCTCGCCGGCTATAGTCAACAACTACCTATACGAACACATGACTTGCGTTGATAGTCAACAAGTAATCTAAATGTGTTGCTATGAATCACTCTGCTAAGTCAGGGGACTTAGATCAGAGGCCTAGATCAGATAAAACCTTTTTCTGAATGATCTGAAGTAATGTAAACACGTCATTGGTAGGCTGATATTTCAATTTCAGTGTAGTCTAGCTTGTACAGCTAGATGTACAGTGTTGGAATAAACCCTCACATCCATCACCTTTCAAGTGCCTCTCAAGTGCTGGATGTAAGGCCCCTTCTGCTATCCCTGCAATCTGTTTAGCAAGTTCACCATCGTTGTATCAGGAGCTTAGCGCCGCTCAAGATGATTGTGATTGGTTTAAAGAAGTATAAACAAGCCAGGGCATTTTCCCCACCCAAAACCAGCCCTCGTAGCAAGAATATGCTCCAGTGTTAACACAGGCCTGTGGACATCCATAGACTAACTTAGATACAGAGAGATTTTGTATTTGTTTCGAACTTAAAATGCAAGTTAAGCAAAAATTTGAAAAAAAAATTGACAAGGTCTACAACAGGCTACTGTTTTATGTTATATCCACAAGATCACTGGTCTTTTGGCCTGAGCAGTCAGTTAGGCTGTGATGCAATATTTTCCTATAATAATAATAACGTGCACAGCTGTGGAGTAGTAAGAAATCCAGACTTTTTAAATGCAAAAGATCAATAAGTTGGTCAAGGCGTCAGTTAAATTGAAAATGTAGATGTTAAAGAAGACATATTATGCTATTTTCAGGTTCATATTTGTATTTTGGTTTTCTAATTGAACATATTTAAATGTTTAAATGCTCGAAACACATATGAAAAATACTGATAGTGTTGTCTGGACTGGTAGGCACTCCAGATACACAAATGTTTGCAAAAGCAGCGAAAACGGTTTTTTTTATATATATATAAATATATCCCCTATAAGATCTCCAGATACAAAGAATTGAAACTAATTCGCAAATAAAACTGTAAAAAAAACCAACATTATAATGTAACTTATTTATTCCTACTCCGTCATGAGGTAAACAGCACCATTCAGCATTGAAAAACAAGTGTCTCCCTGCCTCTCTCTCCAGCTGCCGTAGTACAATAAGAGCGTATAAATGTTGAATATCACTAATCCCCTGCTCCATTTTTATTTTGCTCTGTCTGCATTCTCTGTGATCGTGAATAAATAATTTGCCTTTTTGCCCTCAGCAAGCGTTCACACTTTATAGCTCAAAGTTCACACAGAAAAACTGGTTCACGTTCATAGTTCACAATTTAGAATTATTAAAAGTAAGTACACAGTCCCAAAAACTGTACTAGTACTATTCTTTTCCATTGTCTCTTTGCACCAGCCACGCAGGTGTTACAGTTTAAAGTTTAGAGTGTGTAACGTGGTTTCCCAATGAAACGGAATATTTGAGCTACTAAAACCATCAACGGCGTGAGTTACTCCGAGGACCTGCATTCGCATTCTGCTGAAATTTACCAGTTAACATGGTAACTCTGAAACACCAGCATGCCGGGTGCCGTAAAACACATAATGGAATGACGCTCATGTTCATTAGTTTTAGAAGGATACGTTCAGTTCACCAAAAACATGAGCATGTTCATGAGCAACATTGCTTTGCGTAACCCCAAGATTAAATGTCAGAGAAGCTGATATTGCTCCTCAGACAACCGCTCAACATTTCAAGCCATTCTGGGTCTTGAGTACAGGATACTATTTTGTAGCAGTATTGTTGACTTAAAAAAAAGACAAATTATTTAGCTCAGCATTGATCTAAAAGTACTTTTCAATTCATTTTTTAAGAGTCAAGTTCATTGCGCAGCAAAGTCGATCACAGCCAAGCGTAAAATTAAGTGCGTCAACGTTTTACTGTGGAAAATGTGTCTGCAGAAGTTAAAAATATGCTCAACGTCAGATGCTTTCTAATGCAAAATTAGATGTAAGGTGCAGGTAGAGAGGGATACTGGCCTCTGTGTGTGTGTGTGTGTGTGTGTGTGTGTGTGTGTGTGTGTGTGTGTGTGTGTGTGTGTGTGTGTGTGTGTGTGTGTGTGTGTGTGTGTTGTGTGTGTCTGTGCTTGTTTGTGTCGGTAAAAAAGACAGCTCTGTAAGTGTGTTTTGTCATTTTGTCTCACTCAAAGCCAGTCAGCACACACAGATGCTTCTATGCTATATACACCGCACAATGAAAAAATGTTTCACACCACATTGAAGCATCACACACACACACACACACACACACACACACACACACACACACACACACACACACACACATAAACACACACACACACACACACTTATCTTTGCTCTGCTTTGCATGATTCGAGTTAACTTGTGATTAGATCCTGCAGAGTTCTAATCGTACTTTGATCTCACGTTTTAGCTGCGTCAGAAAACACACTCAGAGACGCACAAAGTTTTACACATACATTCATACATAAAGGTACATACAAGGGCATTCACTGGCACTTAATCACCCTGACACACACGCACAGTATGATACACACGTGGCAAAGCATCTGTATCAGCACATCATGTGGACGTGTCTAAAGACAAGAGATACAAACCAGCTTGAGGAGATAAATGTAACAGAATATGGAGAGAAAATGTGTTGCAAGCCCATCAGACACAGGGTTGTTGTGCGCTTTCACTTTATTCTTATAAAAACACTGAAGTACATTGAATTACTAAATAACAAGGGAGACAATATAGTGCAGTAGGTACAGAGAGCATATAAAGAGGACCATTCTTTTGCATTGTTTGATTTGTTTGTCTTTCTTTTGCTGTATAAGCCCGGCAGGGATCTAGATAAGAGCCTGCCTTATCTTTTTTCTCGCCATCTCAGCCAATCTATTGGTTTTGTCTGGAGCACTGAAGCTGTTAAGATCTGGCCTTGACTTAGACGATCAGGAGAGATGGAGAAAGAGGACAAAGAGATGATGAAGCGTGGAGGATGTGTTCACTTAATTTAACTCAATTTAACTAATGTAACTTCCTTTCCAGTATCAGAGTGAAGACATTAAAGTGTGTCTGTGTACATGTGTGTGTAAATCTGGCGTCGCAGAATTGTTTCCAGGATTTGTGTGCTCAAAATTTGCCAGTGACGCTTCCAGGAATTATTTTCAGCATTGCCGTGCCTGTGGAGCAACTGTTGAGCCTCACTGGGAGACAATAAAGAAAATAATTCCTTATGGAAATGGAACTGAATATGAAAAACATGCCAGTAAGAGTTGAATGAATAAGAAAAAGGAAAAACTTAGAAATGATTTGAGAGACAAATGATGGGAGATTTTAGAAGGTCACGTTCGTGGTGTTATCAAAACACCAAATGAGAAACGTTATATTGAAGAATGATGTTTATACTTTCAGTAAAGTTCACACACTTTGAGAATATACGACAACAAACTTTACAATACAATAGTAGTGTTGAACAGTTGAAATTAAAAAGAAAGCAGTAGAAAAATTTTCTTGGATGTATATGAAATGTAGCCTTGTGAGACCGTCATGATCTTGTGAGCTCCATTGTATTTTACTCGCAGATCGGTCTGGTAACATGCTGCGGAGAAAAACATGACTCATGCTTTTTTCTAACACTTTTTTCTCTTGGATCCATCTGTTGGAACATGGACCAGGCACCAAAAATTGTGCCTTTTATCCGTAAATTTGCATCACACAAACGGAAAACATCCTTTGCTGACATGTTTACTTTCTGAGCTTTGCCTCGACGCTGTTAGTATGTCATATGCTTCGTTGATCTGCTTGGTTGATTTGTCCCGTATGTTGGTGATAGACAGATGGTTTATCCAATCAGCAACCAGTATTTTTGCCCCTTCCCAAAAGATCTCCAAACGAGAGTTCCCAGATGGATATGCTGAACAAATGTGAATCAATCCATCAGGAGTCAGGTTATATGAAACGGACATGACCTTAAAACACACTTTACTGTATTTTAATATACACATAAGATATTTCCTAATTTGATATGACTGCAACATAAGTAATTGTGAATACTCTGTTTGGTAGACTGTTGCTGTTTGAGTGATTGTGGCCTTTAATTAGAATTCACTACCTCCTCATATTAAGAAATTTCAACTTTTCAAATTTGACTTTAAACGGACAAAACGCTAGTCTGGGTACCACACACATCTGCCGAGCTCATGTTTCATTTGCTCTGTCAGATACATCAGGGCCCCTCTTCCATTCAGACAGATTTCCAGCAACTTCAGATCTGATGATGCAGTTACAGAACTTAACTGGTGTTCTCTGTCCAGCACAATGCACCAGGCTCACAAAACTCAGATCAAAATGTAATATGAATCATGATTATGTTACTGTATTTCCATATTACTCACCTCATTTTTTTGAGAAAGACATATTAGTGTACTGTTTAGCTGTAATTTGAGAAAGTTTGTGACCTGGCCACCATTGTTTTCCTGATTTAAAGTTGTATTCCTTAAGGTTTCCACCTATTTAATTGCCTATTAAGTTAATATTTATAAGTAAGAGAGTGAGAGTGAGTTAAAACAATGGTGATTAATCATGTGACCCACTAATGAAAGCCCTTCTACTTGCCTTTTTTGCTGAGTATCCCGATACCTGTCTGTGGCAACATTTGCGGGCTAGAAGGAAATAAGCTGCTATGTAAGTGACGCTTCTTACAGCGGTTGGTCTGTCGTCCCAGATGTAACCAATGGTTATGCTGCGTTAACTTGTAATCCGAAATCTGGAATTCCATCTTCTGAGTCAGGCTTGTCAGAAGGGTAGAAGTATAGTGTGTGTATGGACTTAGGAGGGTAACATATAGGGCACAGACTGGAAGTAGGGAGGCGAATGCGTTTCAATAAAGTTTACAAAAGAGAACAAAAAGTTGGAGGGCACTGAAAGAACAGGCTTTCCTGCAGTTCCATCTTATCGCCACAAAGGCAGCTAGAAACAAGGTATCTTATGCAGTACAACTTTAAGCAGCATCAACGATTAATTACACAATATGCTTAATTGCTCTGACAGATCCAGGCTTTGTTCAAAACTCCACCCACAGAGAAACATTTCCCCCTTTATTTAGGAGCTATGCTCCGCCCATGCTCGCCACTTGTCAGCGCTTCTTGCTGGACTGTGCTCTGGCTGTCGGAAGAGGAGCTCACCCAGTAAGAAGAGAACTGACAAAACCATGAATACGAGGAGGAGCTGATGGGGGAAAATAAGTTTTCAGGGCCTTTAAAGCTCAAAAGGAACGTTGCCATTTTTAGAGTAGCTCAGTGAGGCTCTGTGATGTATTTGTTAGATGCTGTGGGTGTAATTACAAAAGGCTCTCTAAAGATTGTTATGGTTGCCCTCAAATTCCCTCGATTAAACCGCCAGGACCGACACTCTCACTTACAATAGTAAGACAGGATTACATTACACTGCAATCAATTCTAACTGAATAGATATAATTAGATGACCTGAGTATGCAAAAAAATCAGGAAGGGAATTTTTTGTGTGTCTTTCAGGACTTGGCAGAGGTGCATGATAAAATTACAAATGATGTGGTAATATGTACAATTACAGAACCTCTACTTGTAAAAGTGCATAACAAATATTCATGGTAAAGTGAATGATGCTATTTGCACAATGCATTTATATGTAAACAAAACTAGAGAGTACAGCTCAACTCTACCTCTATGTCACACACTCGTTATTAAAACCCCATGTCAAACATCAATAGCCCAATCAAACTCTCCAAAAGTTGGAGGGCTCTGAAAGAACAGGCTTGCCTGCAGTTACATCTTATCGCCACAAAGGCAGCTAGAAACAAGGTATCTTATGGTGTACAACTTTAAGCAGACCAAGCACCGCCCCAACTCACATGTGTCTCTCAGCACCATGTAATTTTGTTGTGTTGAATGATTGTAGGTCTATCCAATTGCGTGCAGATGCATTTTGGTCTACACCCCTGATAGTTCCCCTTGGAAATCCAAAATGAATTGAGAGGTCCCAGAATAATACTCAGATATAGCAAGGCGAAACACCAAGCGGACAAAACTCATTCCAAATTGGGAGTGAATCTGGTTAATTGGCTTTCATTTCCGTATGTAATGGTGCAGGTGATACACTGGGCAACCCCAGTCAGTGGACGTATGCCTCTGGTGTGTCTGAGCTTTGGTGTGAACTTTGAATGTTGAGTTTTTTTCTGCAAGTGAGAAATCCTACTCATTTTGCCCTTAAACAGAACCTCTACACTAAGATTGATAGCATTTCAAACAGCAGCCTTTCAGATAAATCAGAATAGAGTGATTGTGTCAGATACTGACTAGCTGGAACAAAAATGCCGCAATTTCTAACAAATGATGTATTGAATGCACATTGTCGTAGAAATGTGACTCCCTCCAACAAAATAATCAGTACATCGGGGGTGTGAATGAGGCTTGAGAAGAAAAAGACATTAACAAGTTCCAAACATATATGTACTCTGTATAAGTTATGCTCTGTCTTACCAATTGAGTTATACTGTATAACCAGCACTTTTCTTTTTATTGCACTGCATCCTGCAAGCTTGAAATATGCATTCTTCATGATGCAACCACAATTTGGAGCCAAGATTGAAGACTCTTAGCTGGCAGAAAGATGTCCATTCAACTCTCATTTACTTTGTCTGCAGGGTTGATTATTCGTACAGTAGCTGACAAATGAGGTGAGGATGTTTTTTGTTCACAGGGATCAGTATCACTTTGTCATTGCATGTATCTATAGCTCACACGTAGTAATTCTTGTGTTGACCTGTTAAAACATCACTTTAAAGTGTCTCCTTACCAACTGCCACCTTTCTCTCTGCTGTGTCTCATCACAATGTGTCCTTTTTTTGCTGCATCAAAGCACAGCAGGGAGACTGACAAAAGGAAATGGTAGTTTCTATCCATATGGTGTCCAGTAACACACACACACAAGCAGCGAGGGAGATAAAAGATCTAACAGCAACAATCTTTGGCCGACTGTAGCGGTCGCCCACATAAATGTCCGCTTGGCTCGGCTCTGATCATATAATTGCTCTGCTCTGCGCACACCTCTCCCACACACACACACACACACACACACACACACACACACACACACACACACACACACACACACACACACACACACACACACACACACACACACACAAACACACACACACAGATCGAGAGCACCATCAAAAGAGTGTATACTGAAGTACACTTAGGAATTCATACACACACACATACACACACACACACACACACACACACACACACACACACACACACACACACACACACACACTTAAACCTGGATATATACAGCACCCACTCAGTCACTGTTCTATGTGACATGAAGCGGACTGTTCACACATGCAGGATAGTCTGCAAGCGTCCACACACACATACGCAGCAAATACCACACAAAAACTCCCACCAGCTCACCCACACAGTCAGAACGCTGAGTGCGAGAAAGACACAGACATGCAGGAAGAAAATAGGTGAGAGAAGAGGAAGTAAAAGATACAACTCTGAAGGTCCCCCTTCTCACTACGCTTTACAAAAGACGGATTTACTCTCACAAGATAAATTCAAGATAATTGTGTTGTATAATTTCTACTCACCACATTTTGTCTATTTGTCAGATTAAAAGTGAATCACTTCTCTATTCTGTAGGAATTTTCACCACATTATACTTATGGGGAGGAGTTCATGTTGGTGTCAGGGTGGCCTGGAAGACTTTTTGGCAAGTTCCTTTCACCACATCAGCAACCCAGCTGTAGGGCTGTTGTTGTGTACATGACCCTGAACTTTGACCTCCTTTTAGAGGATGAAATGTCCCTCCAAGCAGGAATATTATGACAGAATATATCGTTCTGCTGCCAGTAAATTAAGTATTCATGAATGGGGCCTGGTATGTTTATTTGCTAACATATATATATATTTCTATGTGTTATTTCTCCATAAAATGTAATATTCACAACTAAATAAAAAGCCTATCATACAAGTAAAAGAAAAATATATCTTCAGGTATTATATACTTAAGGTATAATTTGTCATTTTAAGAAACACTTTCAAGAGTTAGATGAGAAGATTGATACTACTTCATGTCAGTGCAGTAAATACATAGATTAGCCAGCAGCTAAGCACAAAGACTAGAATCGGGGAAATACAGTTAACAAAATATAGAAACAAGACTTTTTTGCTCTAAGACTCAATGTACACACAAGGCCGATTTCTCTCAAATTTTGTTCACAAATGGGTTTCTGTGTTATTGTGTTATTGAGCACTTCTCCTGTGCTGAGAGCATTCACCCAGGACACGTGTGGCATATCAAGATGCTGATTAGACAGCATGATTATTGCACGTGTGCCTTAGGCTGGACAAAATAAAAAGCCACTCTTCAATGTGCAGCTTTATCTAAGCCTGTGAATGTTCTCATTTGTCCAGGTCACAGCTATCCCGAAAGCAATTTCAGTCAAAAGCAACTGGACTTGATTATTTGTCTAGGAAGACGTTTCACCTCTCATCCAAGAGGCTTCATCAGTTCATGTACGCATCTGACCAGCCTGGTCAGATGAGAAGAATAACCAAGTCCAGTTGCTTTTGACTGAAATTGCTTTCGGATAGTTTTATCTAACAATATTTGAGAGAAATAAGCCTTTTGTTTACACAGAAAAAGACTGAGATCTTTCATTTCAGCTCATGAAAAATTGGAGCAAAAACAAAAGTGCTGCGTTTATATATTTTTTTTCAGTGTAGATTATCTGGTTCTGTCGAAAGGTAACACAAAGCACGTACTAACACCTCTAAAGCTCATTAACATGTCATATCATGTTTGTTTAATCTGTGTAAAACAACAACAACAACAACCCTCCTCTTTTTTTTTTTTTTTAAAGGGGGTTGTTATATGCTGGACTATTTCTTAGTTGGGAACCTTAACTTCCAGGAGTCTCCACAGGTTGCTTGACAACAACTCCAGGTCAAAAAAGGTATATTTTATACCTTTTAGTCGGAGGCATACCAACAGTTTTCAACAATTTCGCTCTTTATGCTATGCTAAGCTCTTCATAATTATCAAACAGACTTGAGAGTGACATCTTCTTTTCTAATTCTCACCAGAAAGTGGATAAGCATGTTTCTCATAACTATTCCTTTAGAGTTTAACAGCTAAGATATGACTGACAGTGAAAAACAACCACCACACGCCATCAAATTCTGATTCAAATGTTGATGTATAAGAATAAGTCACATCACCTCCACCACATGGGTGTTAAAAAACAGAACATCGTTGTCTCATCAACGATTAATGACACAATATGCTTAATTGCTCTGACAGATCCAGGCTTTGTTCAAAACTCCACCCACAGAGAAACATTTAGGAGCTATGCTCCGCCCATGCTCGCCACTTGTCAGCGCTTCTTGCTGGACTGTGCTCTGGCTGTCGGAAGAGGAGCTCACCCAGTAAGAAGAGAACTGACAAAACCATGAATACGAGGAGGAGCTGATGGGGGAAAATAAGTTTTCAGGGCCTTTAAAGCTCAAAAGGAACGTTGCCATTTTTAGAGTAGCTCAGTGAGGCTCTGTGATGTATTTGTTAGATGCTGTGGGTGTAATTACAAAAGGCTCTCTAAAGATTGTTATGGTTGCCCTCAAATTCCCTCGATTAAACCGCCAGGACCGACACTCTCACTTACAATAGTAAGACAGGATTACATTACACTGCAATCAATTCTAACTGGATAGATATAATTAGATGACCTGAGTATGCAAAAAAATCAGGAAGGGATTTTTTTGTGTGTTTTTTCAGGACTTGGCAGAGGTGCATGATAAAATTACAAATGATGTGGTAATATGTACAATTACAGAACCTCTACTTGTGAAAGTGCATAACAAATATTCATGATAAAGGGAATGATGCTATTTGCACAATGCATTTATATGTAAACAAAGCTAAAGAGTACAGCTCAACTCTACCTCTATGTCACACACTCGTTATTGAAACCCCATGCCAAACATCAATAGCCCAATCAAACTCTCTGTCAGGCTGTTCAGTGAGACACAACAAATCGATCCCTAATAAAAGACCATCAGCAGATCTGTCATCAGCTGGCCATGGATTCACAAATGAGCACAACAGCAGCAACAATGACAGCAGCAGTAAAACAGGCTGATCATTACACACCCTCAGCAGAAAAGGAGGGAGGCGAGGAAACAGAGAGACGGTTATCTGAGCTCTGACATGTACTTTGGAGAGAAGTGTTATGTGAGAAAGGAGGCGAGGAGTTGGTGACTGTGTACAGAAAGAAATGGGTGGAACAAAGTGAAAGTGGGTATCCGTTGCATCGAGTTAAGAGATATCAATGCATCAGAAAGGACGAGAGTGGAGAGAGTTGTTGGGAAAGAAGAGAGGGAGCATATTTGACAGCAATAACAGGAGGAATAGCATGAGAAAAGACAAGAGGTAGCGTTATCGTTGTATTAAAAAAGGATGACAGTTTCACAAAAAAACAAAGTAAGAGACATAAACTTAAAAAAACAAAAAACAACACAAAGCCTGGGAACTTTCAAGGAGAGAAAGGCTTATTTTGAACAAAATAACATGGATTGGTATTGCGCCTGCAGATAACAAACACCAAGGCTGTTCATCCTACCTGAGTTCCTCTTGGAGATGTACTTGACGTCGTCACCGGCTCCCGAGGCGAGGAGGAGGAGGAAGAGGAAGAGGACGGATAAAGTCTTCATTTCTCTAGTCTCCACTGGCACCTTCAGAAAACAGGACACAGAAAAGACAGTGAACTGAAGTGTTACGGATAACATCGCATTCTGATTCTCACTGGCAACATTACCAGTCAAGAGTTTGGACACGCTTTCTCATTCACTTGAATGGTAAAGTGTGCCCAAACTTTTGAAATTTAAAACACCGTATACCATAGGTGCCATGGGTGGATTATGAGACAATGGGCCCATAGGCACATACACGTAAGAGGCCCCCCAACCTGAACTAGACACCAGAACTAAAAGTCTTTTTATCATTGTGCACATCTTTTTGGTCATTTTGTGGTCATTGTGTGATTGTGTGTTCATTTTGTAGTTGTTTTTATAGTTATTTTTCGTCTCTGTGAGTTTTTTTGCATCTATTTTAGTCATTTTGCATGCTTCTGGCTGTTTTTAGTCATTATGTGTATGTTTTTGATTGATCTGTATCAATCATTTAGTATCTCTTACTGCTCATGTTGCATCTCTGTAGTCATTTGGGGTCATTTGTAGTAGTTCCTGTGGTCATTTTACATCTATTTGTGATTGTTTTGTGTATTTTCACCAACATTTTGTGACTTAATTATAATATTAATAATTCATTTTATTTATATAGCGCTTTTCAGTGACCCAAAGTCGCTTACAATGACATGAAAACAAAAAACAAAAACAAGAAGGGATTAATGACAGTCAGGACGGGACAATCAAAAAACGCAAAAGTAAACAAAAGCAATAATGGAATGTGGCGTAGATAATAATGATACAGTACAGAAAGAAAAACAGATCAAGTACAGAGACAGTTACAAGTCATAGGGCCCGTTTGGCCTGTGCCCGGTAGGTCCGTTCAGTAATCATCCATTATAGGGGCTGACTCTCCAGCACTCGAGCACCCATTGGCTATTGGGAGCACCCAAAGGAAAATCATATCGTGAGTTGATGAGTCTCACGTTTATGATCAGGTTTTTGAAGCATCCCATTTATGTGTTTTTGTATGTAAATGCTATAACCTGTTTTTAGAAACCTAAGCCATTATTCTGTTTATGATAACCTGAATATGCTAGTCAGGGTAATCTGAAAGATACTGGGATAATGTTGCATGAAAACATCTCACCCTGACTACCTTTTCAGACACAGCTCCACCCAAATGATGTTACAGAAACAGAAATAATGGCGGCAGCAAAAGCTTCCGCAGAGTGTCAGTTTCCTCATTGCACCAAATTTTGTCTTTCGGTAATGAAAGAGACTGCATATCTTCCCCTACTGCTCCCCTTACGTATACGGACGTAAAGACAGTGACAGGCTAGTCTGGATTACCGATGTACTTTGCTGGGATACAGCCTGCCATCGGGCTTTCGCCTTCCCTTCTGTTAACTATGCTATCTGGCTTAGAGCTGCCCAAGACGATTGTGATTGTTCAAAGAAATAATAACCAGTGAAGCCAGACATTACTCCAAATAGAATGCAGTAATCAGTAAACAGGTTTCTAGTATTTATCATGTATAAAGAGACCTGAATGTCCTGTTTTTTTCTGTAAACATCATAAGGGGAGTATCATAGGGATCTTAGTGTTCATGTAAACACGTTGTCAGGAGACTAGGGCAAACAGCACAGAGTTAACTGTGCTGAATTATAGATGAGGACATTTACATAAGAAAAAGTTCACATGTAATAAGTAATATTAAAGTATATCTGACTAAAAAAGATAGAAAGACCATTTGTACAACTCTCAAAATCTCTGCATTAACAACACATCCTCATAACTTAACAGAATAGGACGATTGCCAATTACTCCAAAACAATCTATAAAGCCCATTGGAGTAGAAACTTGCAACCACTTGCAACCACTTGCAACGTGCAGGTCTGCAACATTCTGAAACTTGCCCGTTCACACCAGTGATACGAGGTGAGACAATGCATCATCTCTATAGCAAGGCTTCTCTGTAATTCTATTCTAACCTCCAACTTTTCAGGCTTTTTTTTCGTAGCTGGATATAATTTGTAGCATTATAAAATATAAATGAGGGCAGATATAGTAAGATACTTGCTACAGCTCCAGTTCTAGTTATGATGAAATGGCAAAAAAAAACGTTTAATGTCCCTGAATCACTGCTTTGTTCTGGATTACGGCCGGCGCTCCCTCTCCTTATTCATTTTATTGCTCGTTCGACCCTCTCTCTCTCTCTCACTCTCCTCGTCTCTTTTTCTCTCTCACACACACGCTCATTGAGACTCCGTCAAAAAGGGCTTTATCAACCAGCTGACGGTTTTTCAGTGACTTGACCAGCGGACTTTGTTAATATTTAATTGGCTGTTGCAACAGGTGACGTGTCTTTTGTTCTAAAACCAGCTGCTGGAGACTTGACAAGCTGAATTGCATGCTGCACCATCAGCCGGTGTGAGTCCAGACAAGATGGGTCAGTTCACACCTCTGCAACTTTCACCTGCGACGTTCTAAAACGGTTTTGTTGCGTTGCGAATCTTTGGTCTGAACTGGGGTTCTTTTACATGTTGTAACAGCGGTAGTTTAAACCATGTGACCGCTTGATCACTTGAAAGGTATATTTAACATTCTGAAATGACACTACTTAGGTTTAAGTAACAAAACTGTGTGGTATGGGTTATAAAAAAAGTTCATGGGTTGGCTTACAATGAGTCACAGACATAACTCACTTGGAAAAAGTCCTGCTTGTTTGACCTTTTAACCCATTTCAAACGTCCTTTGTGTTCAGGGCTCTTATAACTATGTCAGCTTCATTATCGTGTGCTCCAATGACAATTCCTACTGCCACTCGAGATTGACCCCCGACAACATGTAAATATGGATCATTATAAACTGCTTTCAACCTATATGGATCTTTTTTGGGTGAGGACGGCACTAACAATTCAAAAAATGCTGCCTAATCGAACCACAGTATATTTAGTTGCAGTTGTTTCGCTGTCATTTAAACATTAGGTGTTTCTGCTCCATTTTATCCGAATGCAAGCCAGGATTCATGTTAATACTAATATTTGAAATATATTGGAAATACCTACTTGCACATGCTAAAAGTCTCATTGGAGCATTAGAAAAATATGTGTACATCCATTTTTGTTTTGTTGTTTTGATTTGACATGACTGTTTGTATCGCTCAGCCTTTACAAGCTACAAATCAAAAGAAAAATGAAAAAAGGGTTACCCCAAATAGTGTTGTGTTTGAGCCAATATGCTGTTAAAAGTGAAAAACCAAACGCTTTATTACAACTATGGCAGTGACAACAGCAGAAGAAAAAAAACATTAATATTGATCTGAAACAGGTTTGGTGGGGTTTAGAAAATGTCTTTTTTTCGACTGATTAAATTGAAAATACAGAAACTAAATTAGTTTCGATCATAGGCCATGAATACAAAGGCTGCACAAGCTTTGGGTGTCACACACACACACACACACACACCTTTTTCTTTGAGCTAGCCATGTGAAATCACATTGAAAGAACACAATCAGATTTTCTCATGCTTTCTGTGTACAAAATGTAGCATCTACAGACACACACACACACACACACACAAACACAGTTTACCAGTCATTGTATTTTTCATACATAGAACAATAAAGGGAACAAACTCCACCTTGACTTCTGATTGAAATCACAATCACAATCATCAATTTGATTCACATGAACAGTGGGGTAGATGATGATAGAACCTAGTTGGGAGGAGGTATGTGGTTTGCCTTTGAATATGGGCAATGAAATGATTGGATGGGGATCTGAAACCAGGACCAAATTGATGTGAAGAACAAAGTGAAAAGAATAATAACATGATGAACGATAATGTATGATGTTGCCACTACCCGTTGAAAATTACTCCTCTGTTGGCTTTCCAGGCATAGCAGGATTTGACTGAATTGACAATGACTTTCTGTCACGTTCTGTTTACATTGTACCAATAGGGTCCGCCATTTCAGGTTGCCAGGGTTGTCTGTTGTTGAGCGCAGCTACTGTAGGCTGGCACTGGGTGAAGCGAAGGGGGCGTTATTGGTCCCAGCAGCTGAGTGACCGGAGACGGGCAAGAACCAGAGTCGATATAGGCCAAACATTCACTCCATGGACTGAGATAAAAGAGTTCAACGGCATTAAAACACACGCCCAAATGGCTACGTTTCTCCTTGATTGGTAGGCTAACTCACATGTTTACTTAGCTGTAACAGTAACGGCTAACGGTAACCGTCAGTCATACTCCTCTGCAATACTTGTTTTTATGGTGCAATTTGCCAGAGGGGATGGGTTCAAATGGACTCAAAAAGGCTCTGGTCATCTGTAGGCTTTCGGGCCGGGTCTGACCAACCTGGCAACCCGACTGCTGGAATTATTTTTTAATGAACCAACTTTAGAAACTAGATAGTGGTGTTCTGCTCATATTCATATTCAACCATTAAATGCAAATTGGAATGTTGTGACGTGTCATCTAGCGTTTAGTTTTCTAGTCTCTGAGCAGCAGCCAGTACACCAGTTTCTGGCACTCAAGCTGAGGAGGCAGGATCAAGCACAAGCCATGATGAAGCCTTAACTTCAGAGGCTGGTCTGAGGCATGACACTTCTGGGCTGAGTTAAAGTCCCATTCCCGCCCTGATTGAAAGTAATATGTTTTGCTTACTTTTGGTTTGCTTTTGTGGATTATGAGACTTTTGTATTTTTCTTACTTATTAGGGGGAGATTTTCTGTGAGCCTCTAGTACATTTTTTTTAATGTCACCTGCACAACTTGCTTCTTTTCTCATGTTTGTTTTGTTCCTGCTGCTTTGTTTCATTGTGCAAATTAATCAAATAAAAAAAAAACATATATATATATTTTTTATTTGATTCCTCTTCCTGGCCTCACAGGTTACAGTCAGTCTCCACTCATCAGAGGAAGAAAACAGGTTGTGTTAGGTAATGTTAAACTATAGCAGAAGAAGCAAAATTGAGCAGTTGTCTTTAGGTAAAGACAGTGAGGCAGACACTTGGACAAACAACAGAGAAAAGTCAAAGTGTGAGTCAGTCATATGTGGGTAGTGTTGATCAGGTTCTTTTGGAAAAGTCAAAACATAAACCGAAAGAGAAATACCATTGGAGTTTAGAGTTAAAACCTTAAGCGCTTTAGACATAAACACCTAGAAATAGGAATATATAACTTAATAAAACTTCGGAAGGAAATGCATATTTTCCCTTGCCTCCTCCACAAGACATGGGTCAGCTACAAAAGAGATGTTGTGGAGCTAGCTGGGATTCAGGGTCTTGCTAAAGAACACTTTTAGCACATAAGTAGTGTCTCAATGTGAGGCCTAAAGAAGCATTCTGTGTGGCCTCCAAAAATGACATGAAATACATGCATTATATTTGAATCAGCCGCAGCCCATTTCAATACTTTCACTCTCATTGCTACAGCACCTCCTAACAAGTGTGTCATGTAAGAAATGACAACTTCTAGAAAACTACCGGTTGCATGAATACTACTGGTATTTTGCGATTGTCGCAGGAATTACTTCCTCTAATGAATGCTACTTCTGTCAGTAGAAGCGGGATGGAAAAGACACCACTGGGAGAAAAAAAAACGCTGGATGGTGGAGGTTTCAGGAAAAATGGTTCAACTCGTTTTATCAGCAAACAAGTGAATTTGGTGCTCCAGGAAATTAATGTTAAACGCCATTAAGATAAATAAATGGTTGATTTCACATGATTGTGTTTTATGCATACATTTTTCCTGTAAAGCCCTTAATCATTTGCTGGCTCCCTAAATTGGTAACTTTAAGAACCCTTTAGCACAAAAGGAGGCTTAGGGAGTCCAAGAGGGGAATCTGACCACCAATCATCTGGGCCACCAAACATAATAAAGCTTAATTTCACTGGCGTGGCCCAATTCTTGAAAAAACCTGTGCCAAAGTGCCCTCTTGGGAGTCAAAACGCATGCTAAAGTGGCCTCTAGAAACCAAAATGTGTGCTAAAATGCCCTCTTCAGTGGCAAGGACACGCTATATGTGCCCTTTTTTCCTTTTTGCCCCTGCCCTTCAAAAAGTCTGTGCACGCCACTGTTTAATCTCACAATTAATTGGATTTTAATTGAATAAGAAAACTACATATCCTTAATGAATCAGTATATGAAAGTATACCACTGTTATGTTGCAGAAACCTTCCCAAAGAATGATGTAACAGAAAAACGTACAAAAGAGCTGAAGACCTTTACTGCACTAGTACTACATCACTGCAGAGTATAAGAAGACACATACACACACATATCTTTTTTTTTCCATTTTCTGAACCTTTTAGTCTGAAACACAGATGCTTAACGCAACTGAAGGAGTGTGCGTGTGTATGTGTGTGTGTGTGTGTGTGTGTGTGTGTGTGTGTGTGTGTGTGTGTGTGTGTGTGTGTGTGTGTGTGTGTGTGTGTGTGTGTGTGTGTGTGTGTGTGTGTGTGCGTGTGTTTGCGTGAGTGTGTGTGTGTGTGTGTGTGTAGTGATGGTTCTAAATAAAAGTGGTTCAGTTGGAAGGGATTTGCGATACTGGCTGCATTAGATGCTGTCTAGATATGACATTGAATTAGATATAATCAGGGGCGGTTGGTGCCTGAGTGGAAAGAGCAGTCACCCCATGTAAAGAGGCTGAAGGTCCTGGAGGCAGCAGCCACGGGTTCGACTACAACTTGCGGCCCTTTGCTGCATGTCTCCTCCTCTCTCAAGGCTTAAAAACTGCCAAAAAAATAATCTTTAAAAATAGATATATTAAGCCACTAACGTCAAAATTAGAGAGAAAATTACATTTTAGTTTACATAGCATGTAAATGCCATCAGTTATAGCTGAAGTTGTTAACTTTAGTTAAAAAATATGTTTTCATTCAATATTTGCTGAAATTGTCACTATATCCTGACAGCACGAGACAGCAAATCTGTAAAAAAAAAAAAGTCCTGTACCTCTGCATTGAGCTGCTGCTCCCTGTCTGCTGCTAAGGGCATCTGCTAGATTTCACCGCGCCTGACCTAAGACAACCAATCAGAGCCGAGCAGTCACTGACGCAGTGTCAATGAATGAAAATGGTATTGAGTATTTTCCTGGGTATCTGTATCGACTTTGAAATTCTAGTATCGTGACAACCGTACCAGGGACGTGTGTAAGTTCACTTAAGGTGACCGGGGACATTTTGCCTAATAAATAGTTTATCCATGTGGGGGAGAATATCCAAAGCTATAAGAAAGACAAACAGCAGAGGAAACAGAAGCTGTAATGATTTTATCATGCATAATTTCATAACTCACATCACCTTGAGGATTCCACAAGTAGTCTTTTTGCATACACACATACTAAGGCTTTCCTTCTCCCTCTCACACGCACATTAAGCTATCCTTCTTTTACACAGGCTCACTCATAGTGGCTGCACTCTTCCTCTAACACTCTGATTCTCACATAGGCCCCCTCATCACCAAACACTGAGCTTTCTTTATCTTGTTCTCTCAGTCGGCCCGTCTGCACTGCCTCACACCCATCACATACACACAAACACACACCAAGGTCAGTCTCCCTCTTGCCCTTTTTTCCACACACTTGCCAAGACAGCAGAGGCAGCTTGTTTGATTTGTGATAAACCATGAATGCAAGCATGGAAATGGAATCGTATGGTCTGCATTTGTGTGTGTGTGTGTGTGTCATACCATGGTCTTTTTCTGCACAAACATACAATCGTTCATACACGGGGGAAAAAGGACGGCGAAATCCGGTAAAGATACTAACAGAAGGACGTGGCTAACACTGATTAGCTTGGGACATTACGGTGAAGCCCTTAAAATCGCTTTTGTAACCACTAATACTGCTCAAAATAACACCAAACCTCTGCGGTAGCATGATAAGTATCCCTACACAGAAAACGACAACAATGGGCTCCTTCCTTTTGGATCGACTTTGATAATCCACTTGAATGGACTTTACTACGAGAGTAGCTGGTACAGGGGCCAGTAGGTAAGTCTTTAAAACACTCTTTTAATAAACTCTGGGCCCACTAACTACGTTGGTAGTGTTTTGTTTTATGTGTGCTTATCATGCTACTGCAGAGGTTTATTTTTATTTTGAGCAGTATTATATAATAGTTCATACACGGAACGAAACTGTCTCAATGGCTCATTTAATGTATGTCAGTGCTGAAAAAGACCATGGAATGATTTTGCACTGGAATTACACTTTATGGTATTTAAACAAAAATTACCAACAGAATAAATTACCATCAAAGAGAAGCAAAGTGATAAAAGAAACAAAGCAAGAGAGTGGATGTCAACTCTGGATGAAAGGGTAAGCACAAAGAGCAAGCGAGAGAGAGAGAGAGAGAGAGTCAGAGAGAGAGAGAGAGAGAGAGAGAGAGAGAGAGAGAGAGAGAGAGCAGGAAAGAACTAACACTATTAAAGCGGTACATTCCCACTTATCATTCAATCCTCTCTGTTTCTTTGCTTTTCTGTCTGTCTCTGATAATGATATCCCAACACAAGAGCACAGGGAGATCTAGACAGGGTCAGAGTGTGTATAATGCAATGTGTCACACATTAAATGCCGAAAGGTGGAGCTATGCAGAAAAATATATACTTCCATGTGAGTTTGTGTGTCTGGGGGATTCAGTCATTCAAATCCTCTGAAGGTCCCAAGGATATAATCTTACCAAACTTTGGGCTACACACGTTTTTCCCAGGTCTTTCCTACATTTAAAGGCCATCTCTTGGCGCCCTATTCTTTTGTTGTTTATCCTGGGAAACACATAATTTGCACGACCCTCAAACGTGATTATGAATAATCTTCATACACAGATCCATACGTTTTGTATGTTTTTCACTCAAGTTTCCAGATCGTCTATGAAACACAATCTACACATAAAACCCATACACTATGTACAATTTCAACAGATAAGTCACCACAACCTGGTAATAAACCCGCAACCCAACTCAAGGGGCGCTAAGTTAACATAGCTGTTAGCTTAGCTGTTACAAGAAATACACCTGCAAATTTAAGCAGAGCTGGACTTAACTGTTTCCATTTATATCCGCTTGTCACCAGGATAGTGGCCATGGCTTTCACAAAGCCTCATGGTGGGGAAAAGGATGTATCCAACATATTTCAATAAATCAAACAATCAATCCATCAGTAACTTACTTCATTACTAGCCCCCAACGTAAAAACTGTGATTTTGTAACCTAAATTTTGGCAGGTATGGAATATTGTGTGTAGAAGCAAAGTTATTTTGAAGTCAAAGCTTTGTGATGTTGTCTTATGGCATTCCAAGAAAGAAAGACTTAAATGATGATGGTAATCTGACATATTCTGTCTATGCTGTTTTTGGTGAAAGGTTAAAAGTTCAAATGATAGTTCTAAACAATAAGCAGATTTTATAAACTGGTTTAATTTAAAGTCAAAGACTTGCAGACATGCGTGAACGAACACACACACACACACACACAAATACACCCTCCACCACCCCACTCACTCTGATAGCAAGCTATTCTTGTCCCAAATAGACTAGTGTTAAGCCATTAGGCCGCTTCAGCCACACATCCAATATTAAAGACAGCCTCCAGCCCTATTCTGTCATACTATCTGTCTCTCCCAAACTGCATGAGTCATGATGTTTTGGCTACAGAGGCCGTCTGTTTTACATGGAAACATAAGCCGCCTTGTCATCATTATGAAAGATTTGATACATGTCATTTTAATCTCTGCAAGAAGAAGTGCAATGTGTTTGAATCGAGTGTCACGCACCCTTTTCCATCTAAAATGAAACACTAAGGTTTAGAACCCTGTCATGCTGCATCTAAATACTTCCATCATTCTGACCACAAGGAATTATGAAAATGTGTTTTAGGATACAGAATATTTCTAAAAGAATCAACCAAAACACACCAGGGCAGCCAGTGCATTGTAATTTCACTTCATGTTTCTCACAACCTCTCAGTCAGCAGTGGAGCCAGTGGTTACAGAGGACCAACTTCAACTCAACATCCTGGATTCAAGTCTCTGTGTCAAGAATCCGTCCTACTAAAGTATTTTTGAGCAAACCAGAAGATTCTCTAAACCAGGGGTCTGTTTCACAAAGCAGGTTCAACAAACTCTGAGTCTAACCCTGAACTCTGAGTTGATCTACTCTGAGATAGGAAACTCTGAGTTTTCAGTTCCAGAACAGCAGATTTGCGTTAGGTTGATCAACTCAGAGTAGTTTGACCTGGAGTTAAGCGTGTGCACCACAAGTAAAAAAAGACAGCATCAATGGAGCCCTAATTCGACGAGTCACCATAGCAACTGGGAAGCAGAGCGTAACGCTACCACTGGAATTGGAAATATTAATGCGCTCATACGGAGAGTTTGAGTAGGTTTTTCACCGAAAGTGTAACACCGCTGCAGCAGCAAAAGAGACGGAGACGGTGGGGGAGGACATTGCTGCTCGGGTCAGTGCGTAAGTTTAAACGTAGTGGCTGTTTTATGTTGTATAAAAAAACTCCCTTTTGCAAAAAAACGCAGCGCAACACATAATATCTACTGTGATATGAAACGGTACCGCTCAAAAAGAGAATTGCCTGGAAATGCAAGAACATCTATAATCAATAGTTTGATAATCATCTCCCGATGAATATTTAATTCTCTGCGCAGTAATGCTGCACCTTCATCCACAGGATCGTTATCAAAAGGACATGCCATTGTAGTGAAATAGTTGCCACCTAATATAACTTCTAATGTCTGATTTTTGCAATGATTTTCTGAAAAAACTGACGGAACTATACTACGCCAAAACTCGCGTGCTGACTGAATGAATGAGGAAATCAAACACCGTGTGTGGCTGAAAGAGGGCGGAGACGGAGAGAAACCGGGGCAGGGGTGACATCCGAGGGTGAGAGAAACTAACCTGGTCCCGACCAGGTTAGTTTCAGAGAGCGTGTTACCATGGTAACTGACCGAGAGGTTAAGTTACCCCCTCTTTGTGAAACAGGCTAGAGTTACCCCTCTGTCTCTGGTTTGAGTTACCTCCCTTTGTGAAACGGAAAACTCAGAGTTTCCCTCATCTCAGGGTTAACAAACTCAGAGTTTTCACTAAACCGGCTTTGTGAAACGGGCCCCAGGGCTGTTCAGCCTGATCCACAGATTAAAACTCTGGGAATCAATGAAAACAACAGCGGCACAACGAAACAAAAGCAACTGGATAAACTGTTAGTGAAACACAGACTCACTACGGTTATTAGTGTGCAACACTGAAATATTAATTTTCTCAAGTATTACATTTCTACAGATCCATGACAAGGCTACTCATTTTTGAGTATTTTATTTTTTAAACAAAGCACAATAACCTGATGCTTTCATATCCTTATTTAGGCAAAATTAGAAGTCTCACTTTTTGTGTGGAGAAATATAACTGCAATGATACTGCAGTGCACAATTCTCCAGTTTTGAAAAGATTTTCAACTTTCATGGGGCACTAATGACTGAAGCACACCACATCCTTGTAAAACCTGAAAGCTAATAAAGAAAATTTCCCATTTTTTTCCACAGGTCCATACAGTTGGTTGTATTATGTACTATACACCATTAAAGATGTCTGCTTCTGTTGTTCAAGATGTGGGAGTACCTATTGTGCTGGTACATTTGCATTCATCGAAAAATGGAAGCTAGCATGTTAGGCTAACCAGCAAGGGAAAGGCAATAAGCTTAGCTTGCTCACATCAGCACTAGACTTTACTTTTCATTCATGCCATGTCATACACTCAGTGTTGTGTTTGTTTGTCCTGCATTAGGGGGTAGCTAGAACAGTGGCCATAACTGCTTGTCTTGCTAGATTTGGCCACGTTTAAGACATTTTTGCAACTCTTTTACAAAAAAGTGCCTACCAACGTTTTGGTCGTGCAAAGTCTCCACTGTCGTAAAGAGTCGCCAACATTTCTCAGTGAATGTGCTCTCATGTGGCTGTGAGTCTGGACTGATGTGTTCAGTGAATGGAGGTGAGTAGCAGCATGTTCAGTTGACCAATCAGCAGCAGGACAGCGTAAAGCCCAAAACAGGTTGTGAGTTGCCATGCGATGCCTATGAAAACCTGTGGCAAGCTTGCTGCTGACTGCGGTGAAGTAAAGCTACGTATACGTACACAAGCCAAAATACCAAGAACATCTACAGATTTATAAACATTTAAATAAAAATAAAACTTAAATTAATATAATTAAAATAAAAAAAATTCAGTTTAACTTTAAAATGTGAGGGCCTCAGTAAATGCAAATAGAAGGTCCCATATAAACATCATAAATTGTCTTTGAAGCTGTTCAAAAATGTTTAGCTGGTGTAAAGAGAAATGTGGGATCTAGACTGAACTGATCTGCCTTGTTTACATGCATATCAAATACTGTGTATGATTATAACAATTAAAATAATTATATCAGTACAACAGAACCCATAAAATACACCTATATCACAATACTGTGATCATGTTAATGAGGTGAGAACCACATAATTACATATGTTTACTGTTATTAACAGCAACATGGATATATAATCAACACCACTTTATATTAGATCTTCTTTCCTTACCCTGATGTTATATGGAGGTAGAAATGAACAGCAGACTGTATTGGGTTAGCCCAGGCACATATTTTGTCCACCATCAGTCACTTATAAATGCTTATGACACACATTATAGTTCAGTCCATCTGAATGCAGCAAATCGAGCTGTGAAAGGTATGACCGTTCCATCTGCAGTCCCTAATTTGAAAGATGTGGTGCGCACTCATCAAGCCCTGTGCAATTATGCACGCCTCCTCTAATGCGAGTACCTTGATTAAATCTTGCACAACCAGCACTAGACTCTCACAAAATAAGTAGAAGAACAGCTGCGCTTATGCACAGCAAAATGTTATAACTGAGCAGGCTGTTCTAAACTTAGAGCAGGACAAAATCATCAGGATGCAGGAGTGTGGACAATGGTTTCCCTATCACTGGATACACATACAGCTATCACCAAGGCACTATCATAACTCCTTTCTTTGTCTTATACTTCTTTTCACTTTCATGAGCAGATATAGTCGTACTGTATTATGTACAACTTTGGTTTACACTAATGACATGATAGCACAAAATTAAATTGTGGTCTATAAACATCTATAAATGTTCTAATGTAATTTAGAATGTTGGAGCGCAATTCTCTGTAATGAACATCAGTTTGATTTACTGATTTTGTTTTTTTGATTACATTTGTCATGTGGTGATACAGTAAACGCCAACATCACGGAATATAGATATATTCTAATTAGTGGTACACTGTGGAATTTTCTTTTTCACCAAAAGAGATTATGTTTGTCCTTAAAGGGATGGTTCAGATTCCATCAGAAGTGGAGTTGTATGAAGTAGTTATCCAAAAGTGTATGCTATATTTAACTTATATCCATCTAAACCCTCTTCAAAGCCACCTCTCTATCAGACCGAAATAGTATTTCACTAACCCTTTAAAACACCAAAGTCACACAATAACACTAACTAACTAACAGACCAGCCCTTATGAGTTAAAATTACTGTACAAAGGAGTCCTGTGGCTTTGAAAAGAGCAAGGATGTACAGTATATATTGCCTTCAGTTCAGTTTCCTATTGGAAAGGGCTGCCCAATGACCAATTTTAAAAACTCCAACCTATCCCTAAGGCCTCACAAACAGCTGCAAAATATTTGCAGCGACAATGTTTTGAAATCTTTGAAACGTCCACTGTTAAAATAATTTTTTTCCATCTTCTCTCCCATCTTTTGCAGGCAGTTTTGCAAAATATCTCATCACCTAGGTGCTCATGCACAAAATGTAAGCAAAGCAGGTAAATGTTCTCCCCTCCACACTATGTTCAGGCCTCACTTTAGGACAATGATGGGTTGACCGGAAGTTTCCAATTAGATAGGCTTAAAAAGGACTGTGGCCAAATGAACCTGCTCAGCAATAATCTTTTGAGGACTTCCGTAGTGCACAACTGTTAGTGCTAATCGGGTCTAATGGGAGCCAAGAAAAACATTTCCCACATCATTACCCCACCAGCAGTCTGTACTTTTGTCAGCAGGAAGTTTGAACCTCATCATCAGCATGTTTGGTTTGTCAGATCAGGCAGCATCTCTCTTGTCCACTGTCAACTGATCGTATTAACTGACAGCCCTTCAGGACTGGTATAGTCTTCTTTTGCTTGAGCCCATTCATTTTAAATGTCTGACAGCTGTACTTTTAAAGTTTCTCTTTTACACGTCAATGTCAGGTTGTTTTATTAGTAAACTCGACGGAGCCCTGCCCCTCTCTCTGACATTCTTCATCAACATGGCATGTTGAGCCCTTGGGACTGCAACTGCTGCTCATCACACCAACCTCTGGAAATTCCAGACATCATAGCACAAGAATGGCAGCTATTTCTGAGACATGGGTTCAAGACAAGGGTTCACACGTGTCCTGTAAAACCTGTAGTTTAAAATGACCAAATCTCTAGGATATTGAAAATTTAAATTGTATTTTACTTCATTTTTACTCAGATTGGTGCTCATTTTGTTTTTAACTTGCGCAGTTGCACACTTCGACAAGGGACCAGACAGAAGCAGAATGCTCCCTTTTAATGTCCGTCCCATCTGCGGAGTGGGAACAGTTTCTTAAAAATGAATGAGATTAGTGATCACATTCAAAAGCACCTTAATCACGTTGTGAATGAAACTCTGGACTCTGTTGCAAAGGATTAAACAGCGAGGGTGCAGGGTAAAACTGTGGTTATTGAAGAAAAACAGGTCCAAGCGGATTTTCTAGAGTGTGGTTGATTGTATTATATAGCTGGTCTCACAGCATGGATTTCAAGGTCAGCTGTGTAAGGCTGCTTGGTCAATGGATGAATAGATTTATAAGAGGTAGAATGAGAATCTGTGGTCAATTGATTCCTGGATCTGTGTTGAATAGACTTTAATTCCCATGTGGAATGGATTGTTGAGAAGCACGTTTTTTGTTTTTTTAACCTTTCCCGCTTGGACTCTTCCATGTGTGTACTCCCCGTGTCTCCCACACATCCTGACCTTGTGTGAGGCCCTACCTGTCCAATAGATGCTGTCAATGGTTTTTGCCTCACATGCAGTTTGGTGTCCCTTCAGATATATCTTTTTTGTGTATCTTTTCTGCCCTGTGCTTCTGTCAGCAATCAGCTTTTCCAGCTACTGTATGTTTTACAACAAACTGATCAGGAAGGCTGGCTCTGTGATTGGCTGCAAACAGGACACTGGAGGCTGTGGTGGAGAGGAGGACACTGAAAAAACTGTTATCAATCATGGATAATCCTCTCCACCCTCTCCAACTCACACTGGTCAGACAGCGGAGCACCTTCTCCAAAAGGGTGCTTCAGCTTCGCTGTTGTAGCAACAGATTCAGGAAATCTTTCTTGCCACAATCCATCACTTTTTATAATAACTCTCTCACCTCTGCCTGACAGAGAACTCTGCTCTCTCTACTGTTTCTTTGTTTTGTTTGTTTTTTTGTTTTGTTGTATATATTATTATTGTTTATTGTTTATTGCACATTGTGCACTGTATATATACACTATGTATATATTTGATTCTATTTATGTTATGTACAAAGTTTTTATTTGCTGACCCACTACTGCTGTTACAAAATAAATTCCCAGTCTGGGATCATTAAAGTAATTCTATTGTATTGTATTCTATTATATTCTCTTCTCGGCTAATGATGAAAGTCTCTTTTCACATGATGAATAGGTTGAGTTATAATAGATAAACTTTTAAACTACTACTGCCACCTTTGTAGTTTAAATGAGTAAATCATATGTTTTAGTATCATGAGATTAACTCTATGAATCGATTCAAACTGACTGGTGCCCAGAATTTATGTAAACATGAGGCTCAGCGCAGTTCTCATGGATATTAATACTGAGCTGGTGGTACCAGAGAAGGCGGCTGCCTTCCAGTGAACACACAGGGAACAGGAGTCTCCTGTGGCCACCCTCTTTTGGTGGAAAAGGGACACTAAATAATAAATTAGTATACATATTTACATTTTTTTTTGCACTGGGGAATCATAACAGAGGTATTTATAACGCTAAAATGACTAAAATGGCTAAAAAACAAGTGTCTGCTTTTTTTCTATTTTACATACACTAGAGATACAAGGACACACTGACAAACAAATGCATGCACTTGCACACATGCTCACACACACATACACAGCGCACGGTGTGTGCTAATGAATGCAGTACCACCTGTTCAGTGAATGATGTAATTGCTCTCAGCAGCCCCCCATTTCCTCACTATTACGCTGTTTAACAGCACCATTTAACAGGTATGAAAGGTTGCTGCAGCGAGCTATCCTCTCACCCACACCTCCACTCATTTAACATTGAACAGCATCTCCTGTCACGTCAGAGAGCACTGGTCGCCTTGTCATGTAGGGGAGGAAGCAGGAGGGCTTAGAAATTAAGTGAAAGGGAGAAAATTGGGTGAAAGAAAAAAGGGAGCATTTGAAAAGGGGAAATGAAAGGGTGACAAAATGAGGTTAGGCAGAGAGGAAAAAAGCCATTTGTTCAGCAGTGGCTCCATCGAAATCGATTAAACTCCATTCTATTGTGTCTGTCTGTTTGTTTCCACACAGATTTACAGTAAAAACATAGAGCCACACACATCAGGCCCCAACATATACGGCCATAGCAGGTGACACAAGAAGACTTTTACATTCTGAATTTAAAATGAACCTGGAAACACGTCAACTATCGCATTCGGAGGAGTGACTCATCGTGTCTGTGGAATGTAAAGTGACAGATATGAGTTCTGGTGGGGTTTGTTCTTCTTCATGGTAACCCAGCCAACCTCACCAAAATAGCACCGAGCACAGATAGGCTTGTTCATGTACACAAATATCCCTGGACCTGTCTAACACTGTAGGAATAACATGTCCCTGCTCAGCGCTAACCCTCCTTGATATCTCTGACATTTGGAAATGTGACATTTTTCAGTTTCTTCCCACATTGAAAGTGCACGTCGCCCTTTGTGTGCAGGGTCTCATGTCTACATGGGTCAAAAACAATTCATGACAATGTGATTTCATAAATGCATGATAAAAATTCATAATTAAGCAAATTAAGCATACATGTAGGGGTGTGCGATATGGCAAAAATATCACATCCTGATTTTTTTACAGCAAAATCCCGATCATGATTTCATCACATTTTTTTTTACATTACCAGGACTCCTAACCCTATTGTTTTCACAAGGATTTGTATTTTAATTTTTACTTATTTTTATTTTTCCATCAGTAAAACTCATACTGCAGCCTACACCGTACAAGTTATGGAGGTGAAACTTTGAACTTGGGTTCAGACCCCTGCACATACGACAGACACCAAAAATGACAAATGTTCACCAGCAGGTGGCGCTATAATTAAATTGAACGTGTTTTTGCCTGCAAATCCCAAATCGTACTACGAACATTCAAAATTCTTACATTTAGGCGTTGCCTGAACAAACGTGAATCTCGGAATATAGGCCACGGCCATTTCCGCCTAGACCTTTTTTTTTTCGCAGGATCGCAATATATACAAAGGCTACTTTTTCAAACTCTTCCTAGGCCAAGTGTCCGAACAAAGTAAAACTTGGTACACGTAATGTTTGGATGGTTCTGACACAATAGTTTCATTTTCATTTTTTCAGCCATGGGACTTCCCGCTACTCTCTGAATCAAACAGAATGGGGTGTGATAAACCCTCGTCACTGCCTGTTCGCTATAATTGGTTGATAAGCGTGTCTTTAGGGTGGTGAATGAGGAGGACTAGCAAATAGTGTGATTTGGCTCTGAAAAAAAAAAGCAGAGAACAGCAATAGATGTGCCCTATAGACGAAACTACGATCTGTCTGCTTTGGCAGATCGTCGACAAGTTCTAATGCTTCACAATCTAATATCCTCATACTGCCCACCCCTACATACATGGCATTTAACCTTCATTTTTTTCTATCTGAATCCAGCCTGCTTGAGAAATATGTGTTTATTAATTTGCAACATAAAAATACGACTTTTAGAGAATACAGGTATTTTTCGAAATTGACAGTGATATATATTAAAAATGAAGGTTCACAGATGAACAGCAGATTAAAAATATACAAGTCAAGGACATGCACCATCCATATCCATATTTTGACATTACCGTCTCAGCAAAATGCCAGCGATCATGGAAATGCCAAACAGTGTTCCAGTGAAACCTAGAAAACAGTCTATGTGCATATCACATGCACACATACTATATAACTATATAATCACTTATATTATTCTCTTCAAAACTATAATACAAATTCCACCGTAGTGATACATGTAAACAGAAAATGGCTCCTTACAGTATTCATGTGCTAACAACATGCTTTATGAAGTGCTGGAGTGGGGTCGTGTGTTCAGTCAAAAGTATGTGGCCGTGAATAATCGTGGCTTCCTTATGTAAATATCTCATATCCATTCTGTAAATATGCCATCAATCAGAGTCAAGCTGGGATCAGAGTGATACAATAAGGGCTGTCGGAGCAGAATGCAGCCCCCCTCCCCTCCTCCTCTTCAATCTCTCTTTCCATCTTTCCCACCTCTTTCTCTCTCCATGAACTCACAATCTCCCTCTTTTCCTGTTTTCACTCCACAGGTCACATCACTCTCAGAGAGATTGAGAATGTTCAAATCCTATAAAAGCTGGTATTCAAATAAGGACAAAATCAAAACAAAAAAAGGGGCATTTACTAATTATCTTCAGTTGCTTCTAATTTGCCATTTGTTACATCATTAAAATGTGCTGTCAATGAACCTCTGCACTTCCTAAAGATGTTCCCCACCCTCTAAAGCCCAAAACCTGCCAGCAGGTTTTCTTTTAAAAAACAGTTTTCACTATTTATCATAGTTGTAGAAACAGACATTATTGTCAGCCTTCTTTTGTGATAACCCTTTCTGACAGAAAACGTTACTTTAGTTAGTTATTTTATTCAACATATTTCATTTAAAATTTGGCCAAAAATACACTTTGCACTAGACAGATTGTGTACAGAATATTCACTCCTCAGCGCAACTGGGAAGCCATGATTGATGCACCTGTAGTCTGACTTACTGGATGTACAGTGCTGGGATAAAGCCTATAATGCAATGGCAAAGTCCACATAGCCCGGCCAAGACAATTTGGATTGGTTAGAATAAATGCAAATAAGCATTTTTTTCCCTCTATCCCAGAAAGATATGCCGGCGTACCTACCGGCAAAGGCTAACTTGGCGACCAACAGTCACATGTCAACAATTCTGCAAATTTTCGATTGAACTACAGGCTTTTTACACAGTGCAGAGAGACAACAAGAGGTTGTAAATATGTTCAGCCCCATCTTTTCCATTTTTGGTAAAAATGTGTCAGCACTTGGAAAAATGTTTTATATAGACTCCATTATTTTTCTTTCAATTTTGGTAAAATTAATTACCCAAATAAATTTGACTTGCATTTTTCTTTTTTTTATATGATTTATAATATTGTATCTGCATTAAACTGCACAATAGCCATGATTGTGCAATTTCCATAGAGTTGCCATGAAAAATGAGCCCAGAGTGAGTTCAATTTTGAAGGGACCAAATTGTCCAGAAAGCCTAAAGGTCAAGGTCAAATAAAAGATCTGCATACTATACTAATAACACCTAATATACCCTATATTGGAAAGACAACTGTTCAGATATAACAGTGATCCTTGTCAGCTTTTATCATGTAAAACATATACTGGCATACAAAGCCAACAAAGTGCAGTAACTACAAAATGACTTTTATATCATATATCACATTCGTTATACCTTATCTGCTGTTGTGCTAAATGAGTAGGTATGCTAGTGCTAACTAGCGATCCGATTGCTTGTAAAAGAACAGAAATGAGCTCTCACATAAGGTGTGTGGCTCTTAAAAGAGCCGTTGCATTGTAATGAGATCATGCCATCAGCGATTTAACCTCCGACTTAAGCCATACAGGGGGTGCCTACTTCAGCACACAGCAGGTCTCCTCATAGATCTGACCGGGATATGGGAAAAGTCCAGTCGGATTCAAACCTGTGACGTTGCGTTTCATGGTCGGTGCTTTGATTTTAAGTCAAAGTGGTATCACTCAGTTTTTGGTTATTTGATTAATTGCTCATTTGTTTTGAAATTTGCACCACTAAAGAACAATATCTACTATTATTATATAACTTAATATAATGCTCTTCTAAAACCTTAATATGTTTAAGTTTATATTATGCTCACATTGTAGCAGAGTGGTGAGTATGGAATGCATGTTGTTGTATTAATGGAATTAATGCTGTAGAAATTTACAATACAGAGAACTTTTACAAAACAGAAACACTTCTAGGTAAAATATTAGAATATACCCATAAAAAAAGGGAAATAAAGGCTTCAGCTCTGCAGTACAGTGTGTAGTTGTAGCATTTTTGAGAAACATTGCAACTATCGCATTTCCCCCATCTGTCTGTCTTCCTATCACTTTTTCTCTATCTCCATCCCTGCCACCCCTCACTCGCCCCCCTCCATGGATAGCTGTTGCCAGGTTGAAAGCAGAGTGCTGTCTGCCAGTCCACCCACACAAGACACCAGCCATGCTGATTCTACCAACCACACATGTATAGATGCACATCACAAACATCACACAGCACTAAAACAAGCATGGAAACAAGCACTGAGCCCAGACAGAGTATTCTCAGAAGTGTGTAAACATATGGACATATAATAGTTTACATGTTTACAAAAAGAGCAAAGACGTTTCTTAAAAGAAGAAGGGAATATTTTTTATTATACATTACAATAAAGTAAATTCTCTTTACGATTTGAACTTTAATGTGGAGTATAAGTTAGAGGATACAAGCTTTGTAAGTGGTTTCACTTTACAAAGTCATCTGAAAACACAATTTGGCTTAGAAAGTAATTACAGCGAGGAGGACTGTCATTAAATAAAAAAGTCTGCGATGTTTGTGGAGGGCTTGTTTGCAATGCTGAGAAGCAGGAAGATGGAAGGGGCGGCTTACATGGCTCAATTGTATCACCTGTAGCCTTGGTGTGATTTGCATGCTAAAGGTGTCAGTATGCTTCCTTTAGGGGCTATAGGACTATGTAGGCAGTCCAAAATGCTGCAAGGGACTAATCATGTGAGAAAACACTGTGATGTGAATAACTGAAATAATTCCATTCCACCTCAGTGATCATTTGACCATTTATTCTTCCACAACATGTACAACTAAGAGAATAAATACTGTACAGTTGATTTAGATAAATGTAAAAAAAGAGATAAAGAGAAAATAACAATAGATATAAAACTGCTGCTCTATGCAGGTTGGTTTTATTTTGGTGCATGAAACGATTCTGATGACGAGCCAGAGCCCAAACCCGAGGAACGTGGAGCAGGACACTGGCTCACATGCGCGAAGGGTGTGACGTCGGAACAGCTCATCATGCGTCCGGAGAAAGCGCCTCTATCGCACAATACAGATAAGACACAAAATCACACCACCCGGGTAGATGAACAATTGCACTACAATTCATTAAAGGACTAACACCCAAACTGTGGACATTGACTAAATTGGACATTTGACTTATTTTTGGACTTTATTGGACTGTATCATTTATTATTTTGGGCCCATTAATTCATTTGCACTTTTAACAACATTTTATTATTTAATTTGTACTTTGAACAATATTTTTCTATTTCAATTGCACTTTGGACAACATTTTTTTGTAAGTTGTGCATTTGTTTATACTGTGGTTTACCACTGACGTCGTTGAATGGTAAATACCTGGTTGAATTTACAGGGTTTTGATACATAGAGAAAAATATAAATTCAGTTGTTGGTATTAAGAGTGGCTTTCCTGCCAATAAAGAACCATTTTGTTACTTTTTCTAAACTATGGTCCATGTCATTTAAATCCTCCCTGAGCAAAACTATATCTTCTGATTTTGGCCTAACCTTACATACAAGTACATGATAGTCACCTTAGCTAATGTACAGTAGACATGCGTTGCACATAGAAAAAAACAAGAGAATTTACATGTCTATCACAGTGCTTGTTTGGTGGTTGGCCAACAGTCCACACCTCTCCAACGCTGGAAATTTTGGGGGTTGCATCCACCATTTTCTACATCTTTCTGAAACCGGCAACTTTACAATCATACTCACTTTACACAGTGATTGACCAGGTGTGTAGCGGTGAAAAAGTAAGCCTGGTTTCAGTTTCTCAAAGTCTATTCTTTCACTTCTCACACTAGTCATTTCTGTCACTTTTTATGTGTGCAACCAAGTGAAAACACTATGAATGCCTTTGAGGAAAGATTTGCCAAAAGTGCGCTATGTTATCCCCATATTTAAAGGATGAGCACATCTTGCCATTCTGTGTTAAAGCATCTTTTTACTCCACCTTTGAGTGTGACTGGACAAGGCTGTACTGCTTTGTGGAAGTGTTACTTAAATAGAGCCATTTTGGTCTCCATTGCGCTTTGTCTTGAGTTTGGGTCGTATTCCCCAAAAAGTTGATTCTGTTTCAACTTTTTACTGCAAGTTTTACTGCACTCCATGTTTTTTCTGGTAGTCCCCACTGCAGCAGCCTAAACACACTAGATTCAAATGAATGGGAAGACTGGTGTTTTTTTCAATGCAACGCCTGATCTCTTATATTCTAATACGTTTTATTTTAGTAGTGTGCTTTTCAACTTGGCGCTGTTTTTAGTCGTATACTTGGGATTAACCAACTTCACTAAATGGTAACAGAAAATGAACATTTACATCAGACCAGAAGACTAGATTATCAAACATGCCAAGTGGGAAACCAACCTGTGGTGTCAGACCAGGCCTCCAGGGTCATCTAAGTGGCCATTGAATCAGTTGATTTTCAGTCATGTGATTAATTGCAATTTTGTTTGGGAATTTGCACCACTAAAGTACAATATCAACTAGGTACTGTATTGTTTTGCTACTATTATAAATAGGTTTGTGGCCCTGTCTTATAAAGGGCCAACTACACATAATGTTGCGTAATTATTTTAGTTCATTTTGTGCTCACATGGTGTATGATCTTGAATTACCTTTAATCAAATTACCATAGACCAGTTTGCATTTAAAAGAAACAACCCACAACCAGATTGGTTGGTGTCTATAGATATCTGGGCACACAGAAAAATGAAACTGTCATAGTTTGCCATGTACATGTACACAATTGAAACTTGGAGGCGACAAAGTCAGCTAAACAGCTTGTGTTTGCCTCAGTTCACCCAAACACGTTAATCTGACAATTGCAATAAAGGTACACAGTCAGAAGAACATGTGCTTGGGCAAAAATACTTGTGGGAAAAAAATACTCATGTCAGAAATCAGTACCAGTTAGTATCAGCCACAATCATGAACTGACCCAAAGACTGCCTGTCTAACACATTTAGGCTATCCAATTCAACATAATGGACTCAAATCCCACAAACAATGGGATTTTCATTTCATCAAACAAGATGGGGAAAAACATAACCATAACACTGTCATCAATCCAGTCTCTGTCCCTCTTCCTTCCTCTCTCTTTGTTTTGATCATTACACATGTAACACATGCACCTGACATCATACCGTTCAACAAATTAGAGGAACCCTCTTGATACAAAATCTCCTCTTTTTCATAAATGCCAAGATGAAATAACAAAACAAAACTAAATGAGGAAGTCAGACTGTTGTCTGGGGAAATTATCCATACCCAACTGTGTATTTATGCTGCAAAAATTTGCATAAACCAATAGATTCCAACCAGAGAAAGTGTGTTTCAGTCTTGGATGTGATAAACTGCAGCACTCCTGGACACATTGTGTTAATGTAACAAGAGTCACAGTGTATGTGTGCTATCCATGCCAATTACCATACTGCACTTGCCTTCACCTCAGACACATCATTCAAGAGATAGAAGCATAAAGAGTGCATTTGTTCCACTACAGTCTGTCTCTCTAAGAGCGTGCTCACACTGTCCTTTAAACTTTGCAATTAGAGCCCAAGAGCCCTTATGGTATCTGCAATCCTGGCTCTGCAGCAGCCTGTTCCAAAAAAATTGGGGACACAGGGAAACACACAAAAAGTTCAATACCTTCCCTCCCAAAAAATGTGATGCACTGAGGCCCTTCAAAAAAACAGACCATCATCACAACTTAAACACAAACACACACACACACAGACACACACACACACACACACACACACACACACACACACACACACACACACACACACAATCCTCATACCTAAACAAGAAAATACTATTGCTTGTCAGCATTTACTTAAATGACCCGTATAGTATGACTGTGCCAAAAGAAATGTTGAGTTTTAAAAGGACATGGCTTTCCAAGTATCAAAGTCACATACTTTGTTGACCCAACAACCAACCACTACCATCTCTCTTCTCAACTTTATAACAACATCACATCACTTCCACCTTCGATACTTTTCACTTTCCTAACCCTGAAGAGTTCAGCCCCTTGGCGTGGTTGGTTTAAATACTCCAGTGGGGATCAAAACAATGGAACACAACCACATCAAGGAGGTGAGCACAGTTACAAAGAGACTCTGATATGCTTTGATATGGTCTGTTTGTGGTGATAAAGTGATCTGATACAACTACTAGGTATACTCTACAAGTTTGAGCTAAACGACTCCTATAGTCAGGTCTGCTTTGCATTCTATGATGCCACAGAGCATGCAGACTGTAGCAGCAGCTTGTGTAGCAGTAGTAGCAGCTGTAGCAGGAAAAAGCTTGCAGTCACTTGAATCTCTGTGGTCAAACCACCCACCACTAAAGTTGGAGACAGACACAGGCAGAGCAGAGTGAAGTCTCAGCGAGCAGAGCAGACATAGTAGCATTGCTCACAAAGTAATGTCTGCAAAATTAATTGAAATTAGCTGGTTTATTATTAAATGAAAAAATGTATGCACCCAAAAATGCAGACACACAGGGGAGTCTGTTTAGGTTTTCATTTAATTTGCCCACTGTGATTTGGGTGCCATCTTGGTGTGCGCTAAAGAGTTCTGTCTTCAGTGACTGGATAGTACAAGCAGCATATCAGCAGTTTCAGTCCTGCATCACAGTTTACACAAGATGTGTTCAGTCATTACACTGCTATTCGAGTAATGCAAAAAAGTAATACAATACATTGATTTGCCATACAAAATAAATCTAACTATGCTGAGGAAATGGAGAAATAGACTTGAAGCCTCAAAGTTTGCTCCTGGTTGTGGTTATATGAGCTATTGCAGCCCCAGCAGCTGTTGTAGAGAGCAGTATTGATTCTAATTAAATTTCATTTGATCCATCAGACTGGAAAACGTGGCTTAAACACGTCCATGTAGTAGGGCTGAACAATTCATTGGAATTCAACATGTGTTGTAGGCAATATGTGTCAAAATCCCATTCTGAATGAAGTATTGTGGTGATGCAGAAATGTCCAGCCTTATTTAGTATTTTATTTGTTAAGATATAGTAGAGTAATGTCCTAAGGAGAATCAAATCACTCCTCTGCGTGCGTTGTAATCTGAGTTTCTCTGTTGTTTGATGTTGTAGACACGACACACTTGCATGTTAGTGCATGTGGCCATGAAAAAACATCAGTAATTCACATACTGGTGGGAGAACTGTATGGAGCCCCCAATTTTTCAGGATTTTGACAAGAGCAGCTTTCAGAAAAAACGAAATATTTGTTTGGTACAGATCCTTGCAAAATATCACACCATTATAATTCAAACATGTTTAATAGAAATTCATTTTGTCCACGAACGCATATATTATTCCCCCACTCACCAACTCCCTCACCTAAAATAAGTGGTTTTGTTGCCTAGACCTAACAATGAAGTTTAATGTGAGTTCACAACGTAACTTAACCTAATGTATAACTGTTGAAACAGTGACTGGGAGTGATCTGCTGTTGAGACACAAGGCTACCCAGGGCATTGACAAGCATTGCATTGCAAAGGGTCCTGACAAAACAGTCGTATGTGACAAGTTGGGATAAGAAGATAAGTCTCCACACTCTTTTAAATTGCTTTTGGCTGCTAAAGTCCTTAAAAGCTGTCATATTTGTCTTAACCACCCAAAAAGAGAATTTGAACAGCTGTAGACCAACTTTCTGCTGACTCTCTAATCATTCCTCTTTCGATGGCTCATACTCTCTCACTTCTTTAGCCTTTTCTCTCTTGCTAACCCTCTCAAATATGCATGCCGAAAAGTGAATAAATGAGCATGGAGTAAATTTTTCATCCTCCCTTTCGTTCTTATTTTCCTGTCAACAACAAAACAAGGTAGTTGCCTGAAAACCATTCTGTGAGCACCACCAAAATCAAAGAATAGAATCGTTTGCATGACAGTTTTTGGAACTACTCGCTTTTTCTTTCAAGTGTTCAAAAACTAAAACAGGACTGTTCTTTCAAGGGGAAAATGCCCATTTAATGCTTTTACATTCAGCACATTTCCTCATTAATGGGGAATGTGAAATCACCAAAATGCCACAACTGCCACAGTGTCGACTGGCATTCAAATAGCCTCCAATATTTGAAACTGTGCTGACGTTTGCTCATCTAATATTTATCCGAGGCATTTTTCAAACACCTGAGAGAAGAATAGAGAATAAAATCAGAACAGAGGAACATACCACCTCTTGTAAATTGCTGAGTTTGACTTGTTTCAGATGGAACAAGCAAACAAAAGTGTGCTCTGAAGCGTTTCCAGGCAAGCTTTTTCACCAGCACTCATGTTATTTTGCTGCTGCTTTCATATGCAGGACAGTTTTTTTGGCGGCCATTTTATGCCCCCTCTTTCATTTATTTGATTGGATTAAGGACGCAGGAGAGGCAAACACACATATGCAGTCATAGCTAATGCACAAGCATGCACAATATGTGTTGAGCTTCACCAATCAGTGGCTAACTCAGTAGTCAATATTCTTCTTCAGAGCGTTAAAAGACGATCAATAGAGAAGTGATGGCAAAGGGCAGCTTATGCAGAACTTAAAGAGGAATGCTATTCAATTATAGCTCTCTTATATTGTGAACAACTCAATTGATAAATCAGCAATAAATCACTTCACTCCAACCACCTAAGCCCACCACCCCCCACCCCTTCCAGAAACCCACTGAGAAGTCCCACATTAAAAATTCACCAAGCCACCAACCATTGAACACCCAACTCCCCCCATATATACAGTAATTCTATGCAGGTTTTGAGAATGTAGTGCAAAATTTATTATAAAAGTTGGCATGTTTTCATGGAAATGTGTGCTGTAAATCAAGATTATATTAATTTTAAACTGAAGAGCATGCAGTATTTTTGTCAGCCTTGAATAGTGTGTGCAGCTCTTCAACTGCTCGCTATGTTATTTACACTAAAACCGTGGCCAAATCGCAAATGAGTCTGGAATCTCTCTCTCTGTTCATTTTCGGTTTCCAGGCCGTAGACCAAAATGCCTCTGGATGCAATTAGGTAGACCTACAACCAATCAAACCAATGAAAAATGTAGCACTATTTGCCCCTGAATGAGAATAGCCACACAGCAGCTATTTGGCTATCACTTGACTCCTCAGCCCCCACCTCCTAGTATTATAAAAAGCGACAAGTTCAAGCCCTGTGAGGTTCAGATTTAAACATGGAGCTGACTTATTATTTTTGCAGCTTGGTTAGGTTTAGGCAACAAAACTGGGTGCAAATAGCATCTGCCAAAATGTGTGTTAACATTTTTGTCATCAGACAGAGACGTTTTCAAATGAATCTACGAGCTCACGTTTCACTTGCTCTGGCAGATGCATTCCCGATCAGGTCTGGCGATATCAGGCTACGAGTTTGGCTACTTCAGCAGAAAGTTCCACATCAGTTAAAGCTATCTTGGATGTTTTTAAAAAATGCCTCAACGGCACTACTCTTTACAGTCATCGTTTCAAACACGTGCCATATTAGATAAATGGTTGAGATTGGCCTGTCAGATCAGATGAAGTTGCTGGAAAAACTTTCCAAAGTGTAGGGGAACTATAACGGCATTTTAGGGACATTGTAGGTAAGAAATTAAGACTAAACTTACAGAGCTGGGGTGTTATTTTAAGAAGAAATTCATAATTTCCAAGATTGAAGTCTTAGATTCCGATTTCCGAAGAAAACATGGATGGATAAAAGTAACGGTAAAAGTAATACAATATACACCATCATGCAGATGCATCTGCAATAAAACATGAGCTCGTAGATTTGTGTCTAATTCCTACTTAAGACATGCCCATTGTGTAGACAGGCCACATTAGCTCCATATGAAAAAAAAAAGACAACAGCATGGGTTGTTTGCAAAATGCTGAAATCCAAATGAAACTGCCGGTTTTACACATTTTTTTTTTATACCAAATACCAAAACCACAAATATGATCCCTCAGTACTCCACAAGCATGTCTAGTTCCTAGTGAAGATGTAAATGAAGACAGGAACACAGACTTTCATTTCGGAGTGTATGTTTGCACCCGGTTGAAAATTAACTTTGCCGCACGATCTGGCTATTTACACCCAACACCTCACCTTCACCACCTCAAAGATTGACAATGAGTGGTATTGTTGTAGTTTACTGTAGGTGAGAGGGTTAAGTATCAGCTTGTCACCTAGGAGACCATGGTTTGAATCCAGCCTCAAAATGATTTTGATTTATTATTTTCCGCAGTTTAGTTTGATTTACACAACAAAACTACTTGGTTAGGGTTAGGCAAATACAGTATAGCATTGTAGGCTACTGACTCCTGGGTACAGATCACATAAATTGATATTTCTCTTGAATAATAAAAATAAAGTTCAGTAAGTTGTCATTTTGTCAACAACAGACATTGGCTCTGAAAGACATCTGTTTGACAATGTCAGTGTCATTAAAGTGAATATATTTAATCTGCTTGTTTCCATTCCCCTCTTCGTCAAAATGTACAACCATGGTCCACCGTCCCACTTGCCCCCCACAGCCCGACCCCCAGTTATGACATGAATATACAAATCAACTGCTATGCAGTCTTATTTGTGCATTTAGCAGGTGTTTTACAACAGCTTCCCTGCATGACTCCAGCAGTCAGATTTGATAACAATGAACATTTACTGCTGTCTTCCCCGGCCATGAACAGGCGGGGAGATTTGTCTCCTCCCTTTATCCGTAATGTCACGTCAATGTACAGCCTCCTAGTGACTGCACTGGAAAAGATGGTTGGGCCCCACTGTATGGGAGAACCCATGGGGACTTTCTGGGCATCAGGGTACATCGTCATGACAGCTGGAGCCAAAAAAGACCAGCCACAGCTCACGGTGCCAATCCTGAGCTTTTTGAATCGTGTCTCCTGAAGGCTGAGGGTAAATTCACATTTGGTTCAACTGGGATTCGAGGCCATCTGGGTTCCCTGAATTTAATTCTGCCAGTGCACACATACACACATGGAAAAACACACAGAGGCAATACAATAGAGGCACAAATTCAATGCACACTCAAGGCTTCTATGTCTGGTTCAGATTATTATGTTGTGTGGCTGCAGGTAAAAAGTGACCTTCTGGCTGATGATGAGAAGGATGGAAACAGAGCAACTGGAAGAGAGAGAGAGAGAGAAAGGAGGGAGAGAGATATTCCACTTAAGCTAAAGGGCAGAATATCAAACCCCCACACAAGCAAATGCACAACAAGGGATAGACAGAATCCCAGAGCATTATGTGTCTTGTACTAGGCTTTGGGTATGAGGTTGGGAGATGTTAGCTAAAATATACCCGCCATTTCTACTAAAAAAGGTAATTTCATCACTTGTCATATGGACAGGAGTAGGTAGGGATCGAACAACCAGCCCTCTGATCAGTGGACAAAACCAGCTCCACCTCCTAAGCCAAAACCACCCACATCATATCCTTTTATGGATATGATCAATGCAATCCAAAAAAATGTATATATTATATATTATATTATATTTATATATATATATATATATATATATATATATATATATATATATATATCCTGTAATTTCTATTTTGCCACAAATGCTTGTTAATTTGCAGCATTGCTTACTATATATATATATATATATATATATATATATATATATATATATATATATATATATTACAGATTACAGGAAATTACATGATTTTTCACAAAATTGTGATAAAGCACCAAAAAATATTTTTTTGTTGTTTATCTAACAGGTTCTCAATCCAATTTACAAAAAAAGGCACTATATAATTAAAATAAACTGACACTGTAGCATCACTTGAGACAAACCAAACACGTGTTATGACCCTTCTTTGTTTGCTTACACAGAAAGAAAATATGAAGGAGGGGTATACACACACACACACACACCATATTCTGATGGAGAACTTTCTGACTGTAGCACAGCCAAATGCTGCAGGACATTTAGCTTTGCATGCTAAACACAAATGAACTCGAAGGGCACACTAACAAAGAACTAAGAACCGCTCAGTTTACGGTACAGATGAGCCTGGAGATATTCCTGTTAACATGACATGAACGTATGACACATTAATGACACACAGCAAATACACACCCACATCTGCCAAGAACACTTTTCAATATACTAAAATCAGTTTAAATCTTAATTGAGCAAACAGCATCCTCAAGTATTTCCTGGAGTGCATTTAGTGAACTGAGGCCTGACACACGCACAGAAGGTCACATAGGAGAACAGGCATGCATGCCTATTCACACAATTAAGCGTGGATACATTGCCATCCATACACACAGACACACACATACTCACACACACACACAGGTTAAGCGCTGACTATAATGAGATGAGTAATCAGTTGTGTCAGATAGCTTGTCTGCCAGAACGAGAAGAGAGAGGAGTGTGTGCCAGCACCGCACACATCCTCCTCCTTCTCCTCTTCCCCCCTTTTTTTCTCTCCTCCTTTAGTATATCTTGCTCCTTGGACCTAAGGAGAGGAGGAGAGTGGAACATTGTTTCCCCCCAGGGCAACAGAGCAGAGAGCAGCTTCTGCCAGGATATTACGCCTCCTAGCCTCTCTCGCCTCTCTCGCCTCCTCCTCTCTGAGGTTACATCTGAGGGAGAGGAGCATATGGCCCATCAGCTCATCACCTGGATCCAGAAGAGACAGATGAGGAGAGAGAGAGAGATGAAGCGGCTCAGTGTGCATTTGAGGGACGACAGTGTACATGAGGCAGCAAGTCCAAACTCGTCTGGGTTAGCAAGATGTGCAGGTTCAAGGTCGAGCCAGGCAAGAAGAAAATGTCCACTATATGAAAATATGGTAAAAAGTCACATTCAAATGAGGAAAAGTTGGATAATCACAAGAAAGACAAGGTAGTGACATCTGTAGCCTTCTGTGTCACACATTCTTGAAATATTTTGGGTTGCTCCTTTTTCAGGGAGGCAGGTAGCAGCTGTAGGTAACTTCTCATATTGCCTCAGTTCCATTTTAAAGCAATATTTAGTGAACATCCATATCTACTCAGTCCCTCAGGATGTGGTTAAGCTTTTTTTGTGATTGTGGCCCAAAATGAAAACACAACTACGTGGTTAGGTTGAGGCAAGGAAAATGCTTGGGTAGGGTTAGGAACAAGCCCCCACCACAGTGACTTCCTGGTTGATCCAATAAGGAAGTGCCAAAAATTGCAGTTTTCCCAGTGGCCACTAGGAGCAGGTTTATTAATAGAGCAATTTCTGATTGACCCCAGTGTTGAATAGGCTTTCCGCAGCATAATTTAACCTATTTAAGGCTTGGTACAAAAAAAACACTCTAGTCTGTATGTTTAGGTCATATCTCCATGACAACACTGAGGGAGTGATTTTCTTTTGTACCAGTCTCGTTTTTATTTTTTATTGGAGGTTAAAGTGTATGAATAATTAGGGGTGCAGCCTCTTGAGTGACTGCTAGCTGCTGTTCCTCACTATACGTCAGCCAGACGGTTGTATCTCCAACCCCCGAACGCCATTTCAACGCCCTTTATTTGGTAAGAGGAAATGAGGCGGAGTCAAAGTCTGACAAGATGGCGACTCCCATAATTGAGAACGATCGGATCAAGTTGAGAGAACGGACCCCGTAGGTATGCTACGTCCATTTTTTTTTACAGTTCTTGGGTGGGGTTAGTTTATTAGTAAGGTAACTACATTGGCACACGACACATGAACAACAAATGAACGGAGCCTCCTGGGTTTATTTGACCCCTCCACCATCCCGACTTCCTCCCTACACAGACTTTGTCGCCCTTAATCCTGGAGCCCTTTCTCCGAGTGCCTAACTACAGGGGCCATGACAAAACGGAAGCTTTTGCATCGGCGGGAATGAAAATGGGTTGGAACAACACAGCCTGGGGGTAAGAGCTGTCTGAGTCCTTTGCAACAGTTCCAAAAGGTTTCTGATTGTTAGTTGTGTTTTACCTTTGCTTGTTAAAAGTGTTCTGAATTTATATGCAGAATGATATGCAGTGCTAAGATGAAATTGGTTCACAATCTTCAAGTTTATCTATTATTAGAAGAAAACATGTCTGACAGAAAAATTGAAATTGATCGTAAACTCATATCAGATACTGCGATTAATTGAATTTGCTTGAATTCTTGTGATGGAATGATCATAAATTCCTGGTGGCGCAACCAACACGTCTGCTCAGAGTAGTTCTACAGAAGAGACATTGAACTCTCTAACCTCTTCTCCTCTCCCTCCATCATGGTCTTGTCACAGCAGAAGCCAGAAGTGAAATGGACTCTCTCTTTTTCTCCTCTCTGAACTCTCTATCAGATTCGTATTTAATCAGCATTTCATATCTAATGTTGCTTGTAGCTACAGGTGGTGAACATTAATTATGCTCCCTCCATAAACTGTTGTATTTTGGGTTTGTGCCTTCTCAGCCAGCTAGAGATGATTGAAGATGATTACTTTTGGGAAATTAAACCTAAATATATTCCCTGAAGGAGGTTATTTAGACTCTTTAAGATGATCGAATAGCTACTGGATTCAAATTTGATAAGGCACGATAGAGCCTTAAAGTCTCATTTAATTTGACAAAGGTTGTTAAAATTGAGTGGGAGAGTTGGTTAAGGGGTGTGATAAACCAGTTTCCAGTGTTTTCAGCTGTTCCCGTATCTTTTGATAATAAGGTGGTATCATTACATAAGGAAACATCACTTGCTTTAAGAAATTCTCTCATTCTCTCATTTCTTTGCATCAGAAACACTACGTCAGCAGATTGTTTCACAGAATTGAAAGTCAGAACCTTTCTGGAAGAATGCATTTTCTCTTATGTCCAATTTCTCTTCTCCAAACGTTTTGAGAATATATTGAAGTGCACATTTCATTCATTTCCAATGGAACATTAAAGCTTCTACCACATTCCTCACATATCATGTCAACAAGAAGGAAGTGGGAAAGGACTGAAGAATAAATAAAGAGGAGATGGCGATGGAGCTGGAGATGGCGTGAGGGGAGATGGGAGCACTGGAGTCCGATGGATAGGGGGGGCAGAAAAACGTGAAAGCCAAGAGTGTTTTGTATTTTTATCGCATGCACTCTCCCTCATGCCCCCTAAAATTTTCCCTGCATGTATTTTTAATTCCTACAGATGGCAATAAAATGAATGTAGAGGTTCAGTTGAGTTGATCATAAAAAAGAAAGAGGGAAAGAAATGTTTTTTTTTTAAATGGGGTCAAGCTAGGAGAAAGGAGTGGGAGGATGTGATGACAAAGAAAGAACAACAGATTGAAAGAAAATGGGACAGGAGGAATAGAAAGAGGTGGAAAAGAAGAAAGAGGGATTTCGGTCCAGCCTAGTGTTGACAACTACCTCAGCATGACAGGCCAGGGAGGGGGAAAAAAGAGAAGGAAGGGATGGAGGGAGGGAGGTATGGGAGATAAAAGCCTTAGGTGTTGAATATTAAAAGAAAAAGGACAGAAGAAGAGAAAAGAACAGAGAAAAAGAATCACAAAAATTTGGAGGAGAGATGACAATGAAATTGAACATGGAAGAAAGAAAGAGAAGGAAAGCTGAATGGAGGGAAAGAAAGTGTGTATTGATAGGAGAAGAGACAGGGAGAGATTTTTCTGTCAGAGTAATTAGCAGCTGCTGAGCTGGTTTGGAGTCCAACATCGCGCGCACACAAACACACACACACATTCACACATATGCACGTACACACACACACACACACACACACACACGCACGCACGCACACACACACACACACACACACACACACACACACACACACACACACACACACACACACACACACACACCATCTGTGGAAAACACAGGCCGGCAAATGCCCACATTTCTGTGCACAAAAACCAAGGTACATCAGGCTCTCCCCTAGATGTTTAGAGCTTCTCCTTCCCCACTCTACAGTATGTGGTGCAAAACCCACCCCTACTGACACAGACTTCTGAAAATGAGACACATAGGTCACCAATGCACACAGCACAGTCTTGCCCCACCTTAAAAAAGGGTGAAAGGCTACAAACATAATAAGAAAAATAACTAAAATATACTGGAAAAATATCCTGCAAGGAGGTACCACTGCAGAGAGACAAAAGATTGATTCCATGATTATATATATTTTTTAAAAACAGCTTTTAGCAAAAAAAAGGCCAGAGAAATGCTATGGAGGATGTCTAGTGAACCAGCCAATTAAAGAAACGGCCGTGACTTAGGTGACTTTTAGAGTCGAGGCTGCAGCTTCTCCTAGAAAAAAGAAGCCTGTAAGCAAGCCTGAAAGATAGCTCTTGTTAAAAAAGCCTATCACTGTTTAAAGAGGAAATTCATGTAAAATGATGTGCCTGTTGGTTAGCCTTGTACACTAGGGCTACATGGCCAAAGAAACTGATACAATCATAATTCATTTGACATTTTTGGGGGGAATTAAACGCCTGAGAAGGCAAGGAGATCAGGGAAGCCTCTCTTGGAAAAGTAATTATTTTCTGTTGAGGTCTTGTTAAAAATCTGAGGAATGTGTCATTTACAGCACAGTACAACACCCAGACAGTTTTACTGCCACCTCTGGCTATTGATGATCCACCACTGCTCCATTCAGCAGAGTATTGTATTCCAATACAATCCCATTGACTAGGGAGCCCAGTTCAATTACTAAGAGGAGCTATGTGATAATCTGGGTAAAGAGAAATGGATTTTCTCTTAAAACGGTTACTGCTTCGTGAGGGATGCTGGTGAGCGGGAGAGGAAAAGCTAGAGGAGGTATGCAACGGATAGACAAGAGTAAAGGGATGGGTGACGGAAAAGAAGGAAATAGGAGAGAAAGAAATAAAGTGGTGAGTAAGAGGCACTGATGGGTCACATTTACACCCACGTCAAAGGGAAAAAAGGGGGTAAATCCATGGCTATCATTACAGCATCAATCACTTGATTGCTAGTCAGCCTGGATTACAGAGTAGAGTTTACAATTACTGCACTATAGACTTAACTCGACACCACCGCCCCCCAATCCATGACCCACTCTGCCAGCCAGCTATAGCTACTTTCTATCAGCATGTTTCATTATTCCCTTCCTACGAGTGTTTCATATTGCCCTCAGAATTTTTCCATTATCGTCAAGTCAATCATCCAATCAGTCACTCACCTACATTACGAGCCAACCAGCAAATCACAATGTCACCCAGCCAGCCAATCACTGAGCCTTTTGACACCCATCAATTACCTTGGTCAACCATTTACTGAGCAAGCAGGTCACTTTTTCTTCCAATCTATCAGATTCAACCATTCTGGCATCCAGGTCATCCTGTTACCTAGTCATTCACCAAGTCACCTAAACTGACAACAAGTCACATCTTTAGTCATTCATCCCGTCAACACGTCAGACAGTAAACCTGCAAGTCATCTTGTAACCTCTCGTCAGTCATATTGTGACTAAGCCAGACAGTCACCTAAAAAGAGTCACCTTGTCAGTTACCGAGTCATCTTGGCAACTATTCATTCATCAAGTCACCTAGATGGTCATGAAGTCACCTTGTTAGTCTTCTCTTCGGGGAATGAATCATCTTATCAACAAGTCAGATTGTCAACCAGCCAATCATCGTACCTCACAGTCAGTAATCGAGTCACCTTGTCAGTCATTAAATCACCTTCTCGCTAATCTTGACAACTAGTCAATAACCAAGTTATCTAGTGAATCATCTAGGAACTTTCTCAGTCAACACATTAACTACTCAGACACTCACCCAGTAAGTGACCTGGTCAAGTAATCACCTACCACATAAAGTCATTGCAACCTACTCAACTTTTCTAGTCAGTCATCTAGTCACCTAGTCAGACAGTCTCCTACCATGTCCCCCTTAATAAATAATAAGTGTAATAAAAATCTATCAAGTCATCTAGACATTCATCAAGACACTTAGTAAGACCTCTCCTAGTCAGTCATTAAGTCACCTAGACATGTCTATTGTTGACCTAGTTGTAAAGTTATCTTATCACCTAGTCAGTTATCAAGTCACCCACTCAAACCATCAGTCAGTAGTTAGTGACCTTGTGACCTAGTCAGTCATTAAGCCATTTAGCCACTCACTCATCTCCTCACCTAGTCAGACAGTCATCTAATCACTTACCAACTAATTTCACTTTCCTAACCTAGTCAGAGAGTCATAATTTACAGTATTGAGTTTGCAAGTCATCTTGTCACTTTGATCTTTTTTCTATTCACCCAATCTTGTCATCAAGACAATTAACTAGCCATGTCATCAAGTCAACTAGCTAGTCACCTTATCACCTTGTCAGTCATCAAGTGGCTGTGCCAGCCACTCAGCCACCTAGTCAATGCGTACCATTAACAGAGAAGGAGCCTTTTCATGGTGGTTTAAATACACCTATTACACCCTTGATCTTGTATCACTGAGATCTGTTTATTACATCTAGTCAAGTCTGAAAAAATGAGATTGCATTCCATTTTAATATGCAATAGTTTTGTCTTTGTATCCTACATGTGATGCAAAGTCTCGATTGCACATGTGTGCCTTACATCCTTATACATTGTATTTTTATAGTTATATTTTCGCCCCTTACCCTGCATGTATTTGTATCTTTAAGGAAAAGGGCTATTGAATATACTCAGTTTATACTGTTTTTATTTTTTATTTTTTGCATTAACCTGCAGAGGAACAGTCTATGGAAATTAGAAATTGGGCTAAATGTAGTACATTTACATCACATAATTAATTATGCTAATGAACATGTACTTTTCCTTGTTAAATTAATAAGTAAAGAGAGAGAGTGAGACACACACACAGAGAAAGAGAGAGAGAGAGAGAGAGAGAGAGAGAGAGAGAGAGAGAGAGAGAGAGAGAATAAAAGCATTGTTGAATGCCTGCAGTATGTGCCCATGCATGTGTTTGCATATGCACTTTGGTCATGGTAAATTGTATGGTCTCTGTCTTGAGTCTGTGTCTAAATATGAGTGTGTGTGTGTGTGTGTGTGTGTGTGTGTGTGTGTGTGTGTGTGTGTGTGTGTGTGTGTGTGTGTGTGTGTGTGTGTGTGTGTGTGTGTGTGTGTGTGTGTGTGTGTGTGTGTGTGTGGAGAAGGGACACAATATGACACCATTAAGCCACTTTTAATAACATCACATTCACCATGGAGCCTCTAAGACCACAGTGGTCTGTGTGTGTGTGTGTGTGTGTGTGTGTGTGTGTGTGTGTGTGTGTGTGTGTGTGTGTGTGTGTGTGTGTGTGTGTGTGTGTGTACTCTGTATACATATGTGTAGGTGTGATTATCATCTTTTCCTTATCTGCAGGCGTTCCTACACATTCTATGTGTGTGTATATGTAGTCTGTGTTAGTATTTTTTTTCGACTTCACAATGAGTGGTTTAATATGAGTTTCCAGGTGTGTGTTCTTGAAAACAGATATGTGTAGGTGTATACTGTACTGTATATGTGTGTGTGTGTGTGTTCTATATGAACTGTTTTTGCATGCATTCAGTACATGCTAGACTGACTCACAGGCCTGTAATCACATCATCTTTACCTCCATCACTGTGTCTGGCTGGTTTGGTTCTTGTCCCTGCTGATTAGGATGTGATTGCTATTTGTCTTTCATCTTGCTTATGTCATTATATTGTCAGTCTATCATTTTCTTTTTTAAAACGCTCCTGTTCATAGTTTTTAAAGAAATAGTTGTTGTGAAAGTAGAATGCTCCAGCTTCAAGTCACAATGACTTGAATAGATTAGGAGAATGAGCAGAGAACTTCAACCCTGCCTAACCTGCATTAACATGAAGGACAAAAAAAGTTAATCGGAAAAATCTCTTAGTATAAATGGAAGAGAAAACAAAGATACGTATATGAGTTCAAATCGGGTTCAAATCAGCTAAGAAAGAAGGAACTTTCTTTTAGGATGACAGCACGTAATGAAAGTTAATGAGGGTTAGGGACAGCCAACTAACTTATTCAATTTCTCATTAAAATGTCTGTTTTCTTCCTGTGGGTATTAATAAAATCCTCAAACTCTGACAGTGTGAAGCCATTTCCATGGTGACAAGCCAGTCAAATTAGTTTAACCTGATTCCAGTGATCCAAGTGTTTGTGGGATAGCATTAAGAAATTACTCTAATTCTTGTAAGGGAGTGGACTCTAATGTGAGTGGACACTTATTTCAGAAATAGCCCTCCATACGCCGTTTCCCAAAATACTTTTTTCAAATGTTTGATTTTTCTCCTGAATGATCTTACTATATCCTGTACTGCGCACTCAGCACTAAAACACATCTTACAAGATCTGATCACAAGAGGGATGCTTTTTTCTAATTCTGTTTTTCTGACCATTTTATGCTTGTATTAGCTGATAGTAGAGAGATGACAGGGAGTGAGAGGAGTGACAGATGAGGTATGACATGCAACAAAGGAACCAGACAGGAACTAGCCCTAAACCACTGAAGTGGGCAGTTTGAAATATCTGTCCATTTGCAGTCAAAACGCATCAAGGGCGCATGGATTATATTGAAACTGCAGGTCAACTGTTAGCAGGGTCGCCACAAATCCAATCTGTAGAATTGTCATGCTGTCAGATGTATGTGTAGGCATAACTCACCCCCAGTGTCTCTATTGATTGTTGTTGTTTTAACCATGTGATGTAACTGTGGATGGATTCACTAAATGGTGGTGCATTTTTGGCAGCAGGTTTGGCAAGGAACCCTTTCAATTTTGGAGCAAATCCTAATCACAGGGTAGATACACAAATTATTCTTCACTTCTCGTATTTGGCCTTCTAGTTTCTGCTGTATTCATGGACAGCTGACTTCTCTCTGGATGTGCCTTTAGTGTTATGTGTTGTCCAGTGTGATGTGGAGGAAGACTGAAGGATTTTATTTGAGCGACAAAACTTAACAAAACATAGTAGTCGTGCATATACAAACGGCAGGTACTGAACTGTTAGACTGCCATAAAAACAAAGAAAAGCCCAGCACAATGTAGCTCCCATATGTGCAATGTATCGGCACATCTGCTAGATACCTATTGGCTGTCAAGTCATTGCTCTCTGATTACTCAAGCAACATTTAGTAGCGATCAAGTAAGGAAGTGAAGAGTTACTGTAAACTAGAGGTCTGCGAGCCCAATGAAACTATTTTATTTATATTATACAGTAGAGCACACTCAGGTCGGACTCGGGCTCATTTAACTTCTCTCCATTCATTCTGCCTATATACGCCTCTGAGCTGCAGAGCACACAATATGTGGCACACAATATATGTCTCTCCATTAATTGCATGTATATAGGTCCTGTTTGAGCATGTGTGTATTTCGGGCCTGTGTGTGTGTAACCTGTATAATAATAACAGAGTGAATAAATGGAATTTCCCTTGCAGGATAAATGAAAGGAATTCTTCTTCTTCTTCATCTTCTTCAATCTGAGAGTGATCTCACTGCAGCAAGAAAGAAAGTGAAAAAAAAGCATCTACCAATGAAGAGAAGCAGTGTGCATTTACCTTTTATAGCGTCTGTGTGTGTGTGTGTGTGTGTGTGTGTGTGTGTGTGTGTGTGTGTGTGTGTGTGTGTGTGTGTGTGTGTGTGTGTGTGTGTGTGTGTCAATGAGAGAGTGTGGGTCAGAGAGATGGTGTAGGTCATGGGACGGGCTCTGGCTGAAATTTGCGAACTTTGTTGGGCTTGAACATTACGGACCAGGGCTGGGCTAGGGCTGGAGTTTTTGGCCTGTGGAGAACTCTAGCGCACATCATATATTAGAGTTTAAACACAGATGCGTCTGAGGGTTACTGAGCAACGTCACTTCTAAAAAAACATTTACCGGTATGTACAAATGTGTAACATCTAGAAATGAAATGCCTTCAAAAGAGGGAATGTTGATGAACGTATCTACAGAGTACAAAAAAGTACAAAAACGTTTCTACATAATCTTCAGTGACATATTTCATTTGTCTTTTGTACAATATCCGCTCATGGTTAAGCATGATTATACTTTATTATGGTTACGTTTAGGCACTCAAAACACTTGGTTAACATTATAGAAAGATGGTGGTTCAATGCACAAAAAGTGACTTAAGCATGAGAACGCAATCTTCTCCTAACCTTACCCAAGGTAGGTTGGTTGCCTAAACCTAACCACACGCTCAAGGCTCAGTCTCCAGTCTCCAAGTGCTGTGTTTTGCATACCAAACATCAACCCCGACTTCTCTACCACTTGTGTGTGGCACAGAAATTCAGCACTACCTTCACTCCAAAAACATCGCCACAGAACATAATCCAGGCAGCAATTATGTTTCCAAACCAAACATAACTGGGTATACAAATTAGCAGTACTGTATATTTACAGTATAGGTGAAAGGATTGACAACTAGATTGTGTGGAGCACAATTAAAACATTTAAAGACCCTGTTAGCTCCTAAGAAATTAGCCAGCAACAATAACAAAACAACAATATGGAGTATGATAGAAACATTAGCAGTAGAAACACATCAACTAGCAGTTGCAGTATTGAGACTTCTCAAAGCATGACACCCCCATATGGAAACACCATATGTCCTCATCAATACAACATACTAATACATAATACATACCCACACAGTCTGCACGATGACACACGACAGCGCACACACACACAGCATCATGCACAATCTCAAGTCAGGGCACACACACTGCATGCACAGACTCACACAGTTTAGTTGGTGTAATGACCCATTTGGCATTGAGCAGCATCTGTTTAGCAAATGAAGTCTTGTAGTAGGGGTGTAAGTGCTTTTCTCCCTGACACAGTGAGCAAACAGGGAAGGCAGGATCCTCTTTAGCACTTATAACCAATGGCATGTCCTCTTCCAGCCCTGTCACTACGAACTGTACACTACCAAACCACAGAGCTAAAATGTCTTGGAAGAAAAGAAACGACCCTCCACTCAAACTTCTACAAAAATAAGAACCCAAAAAGCGCACTAAAAGTCCTAGGGGCTACTATCTCTAATGAGAATTTTTTTTTCCACACGCTTAGCAAAAAAGAAACACATCTTCCCAAATTATCCATTCAGTCATGATGCTTTTTATATGTTTCCCTTCCCCTCTTGCTCTTCTCTAGGGAGGATCAGGCGGTGAGAGCCTCCTCTGTCATTATCAACCAAGAAGCAGACTGAAGAGAAAGATGGCAACCTCCTGCAGAGAGAAAAGCCTCCAGAGCTTTACTTGTCATCATTACAAAGTTAAAAAACATAAAAGAACATACAGTAGGAGCAAAGGTAACAATGTGTATCCGGAAAGCAAGCAGGGTAAGGCTTCATTTAATTTATGGTTCATTCCTATGTACCCCTGCGGAGTGGGCAACATAAAGCAAGAATAGCACAAGCAAAACTGTGTGATATTTTTTAGAACAAGTTTGTAAATGACATCATTCTCTACTATTGTTTTCTGCTCTGTCCTCTTGCTCCCAATGTACCCACATGAATCAGTTAAGGTTCAGAGCTTAATTGATTTAATGACAATTCATTTTTTTTTAACATGAAAACCAAACTAAACAAATAGCTGCCTGCTATTTTACACTATGCTCAAGACACCTCATCACTTATAAAGTAGCATTTCCTCTACCACTGCTAGTCTTTAACTGTATTGTAACAAACACCAAATGCATAATCATGCTCATACCATGAATACTTCCCAAGCTCTGTTCATATCATCATTAGGTCTATTCTAACAGTGAGATAACTGAAAACTTAATGTGCATTGATTTGGGCCTGTTCTCATTCCCACGGGTCAAATACCGCCATTTTGTCAAGACCTTCAGCATTTGATACACACTTAAGTGTCTGTATGAAACACACCTGCAGAAGTAAAAGCGACAAAATCTTCATAGCAAAGAGGTTGGGTGGGGGGCAAAGACTAGATTACCCAGCAGACCACAGCAATTGGCCCATTTATGTCCCCTGTGTCGCAATTCGGTCATGGTTCTACACACAAAGAAACCAACTACTGTGTTAACTCCTCTGAAAAGTATAGACAAGTAAGATATAGGGCCACCCCTAATTCATCATCTGCAGCCTGGAGATGGAATCTTCTTCAAGCATGGGCTGTACTGTGGGTGAATCCCAAGTAAACCAAGATAATGTGTGATGATGATTTATCTAACTGACATGCCCAAAATAAACGAATAAATAAGCCACACAGGTGGAGGCCAATACAGCACAAGTGCAACTTTAATTGGCAGCGTTTAGTAAGCTGCCCTTTGACCCTAACACATACACACACACACACACACACACACAACTGTAGGCACACAAAGGCAGATGAACATAAGGTGTGACACAAATGAAGGTGCAGAAGGCTTGGGCGTGGGTTGGTGTGCATATGCTCCAGCTTCAGGTTACTCTGTATGCTGGAACTTTAAATTAGATATCAGCCAAAGTCACATATTGGCAATAATGAGAACGAGAATCTAGGAAAAAAACATGTGAGGTCAATTACAGTCAGAAAGCAAGGGATGGTATTGAGAGAAAAACGCATTATTTTTTTCAGGGATTATGTTCTTCTGCGGAATTGTTGTTTGTACTGTTATTTGTTATTGAATAAACACAGCTCAGGTCTTCAGCATATTGTATTCCCTCTAACAGCCAAGGTGAACTGAAGTGTGACGTTCACTGCTGTGAGAGGGATGTCAGACATCCATGATGAGATGGTATACATTTCCCCATTTTAACAATGCAATTAAAAAGTATAAATATAGCACACAAAAGTACTGACAAAATGTATTTTTGCTTTAATTAACAGCCTACATTTAGCAAAAAAATATGAATTAATCTAAAATAAAATGCCAACATTGAAAACTGGATACCTACCCAGCAAGCAAATAGTGTTTCCACTCATATTTCCAAAACCACTTCAACATACACTATAAAGTTTCAAAAGTAATATTATCGAAACGCAGTCCCCCTCCAGTCATAAATGTTTCTTCTTTTTCCACATTTGAATGTTTGAGCTTCACTGCGTAGAATAATGAGAGTTTGACACTAGTGATATGAGCAGCTCTAAAACGCTGTACAACAAGCTACAACACACAGCTCAAATGCACACGCGTGCACACACACTCTTTCATCGTCAGCAGCACATTGCCTCAAACTGCACAAAAACCCAAAATTTCATTGGATTTCTTTCTCCTTACTTAGAACAGAAATAACCATAAAATTAACCTTCACAATGCACTGTATGGCATGAGCTATAAAAGGTCACAACAAAATCCGATGCAAAATATGCCAAATCCATAATTCATTCTCTGACATCCCCAAATGTTTTTAAACTCACCTAACGTTCAGGTGTGCAGCAAAAGCCTGATGAGATGGGCTGACTTTGTTCGGTTATTCCAGACAAAACAACCTGTTGCTTTTCTTGTCATCCACAGTAGCGTTGATAATTATCGGCCTTAAAATGCCTTTCAACACTTTCCCCCTTTACCTTTTAATTCCAATGCTGGAGTTGGACTTCAAAAAGCATGCCATGAAAAGTCAATGCTATCAAGTTAGCCACAGTGTCATTGTCTTCTTCTGTAGTAGCTGTACTCACTTAACGTTGTACTCCATAAGAATTGAGATGTGTTGTTTCTAGTGGCCTCTTTGGCGGTAAGATGTAAGTGCAGGTGAGCCTGTTCTTTCAGAGTCCTCCTTCTTGTCAAGTTCATGGTCACTATGTGTGACTTTTTATTTATTTATGTTTTGCTATTTTGTAAACTTTTATAATGCCAAACAATTCTGTGGACTCCCTAAGAATACCTCACTTCTGGCAGACTACAGTTAGCTAGCTAGCCTGACTGTCTCAGGTGCCGGCTAGTTAGCCCAGCGGGTCACCAGCCCACTCTTTGGCACATTTTCTGTAATGAGTCACGCTGTTCTTATTCACTTTTCATACATGTTAGAAAGAATAGTCTAGCTAGCTAACTAGTGGATGGTTAGATATTAGTTCCTCTTGTGCTGGGACAGTACCAAGTCTGAAGTAGGAGCTAAAAAAAAAGTCCCTCAAAACTGAGAATGAGTATGACCATCCCTAGTTCACAGCTCAAATGGGGGTTGTTAGAACTATGAAAAGATTTCTCCATTCCAAACGCCTATTGTCTCTCTGAAAACTGCAGATATAGTGCCCTAATGAGTGCTACTTATTATCATACTGATTTCATCATGCCCTTCCATCTCTCGTTCCTCCCTTATTCATTCTTCTGTCATCTGCTTCCTCCTGCTCTTCCTCTCTCCTTGTACAATGCTCAATAGTTGTAAATCAACACCCCAGCATGTTTCTCTGATAACATGAGACATTTATGAATAATAAATAGCTTCTCTCCCACTCCTTATTACTTATTGACATCGTATGTCATATTAGAATAAATTAAGGAGATAAAAAGGACTAGCAGGGTGTCATTGTGGTCATATTCTCCTTTTGTAATGAGAGGTGGTGTCTGTTTCACTTATTTGATCAGGAGATTTCTACTTCCAATTTGTCGTTTATGTGTTTCATTACCAACTGAAGTGATTATGTCAACTTTCTATTGCACATTTTGAAAGCTCCTTGTGAAAACAAATGTTGATGTTACGGAAACAAAAAGTGCAAGCTAGAGAATGTTAAAAACTGACAATTAATCCTTAAGCAACTGCCATGACAAAAGAAAAAAGATCCAATCTGTATATCATTAGTGGTTGTTTTTTTTTGTGACATAAAAATTTGGATGATAAGATTGTATTATCCATTTTGAGATTATGTTCATCGCAATTTTTGTGTTTTCTGAAACCATCCATAATTAACGCTTAAGAGCTATTAGCAATAGCTGAACGGGCAGAAATGATGCTGCAACCTACAGACATGACATTTATATTTGCACTTTTCCTATTAAGCAATATGTACATGGGGTTATGGCATGACAAAAATGTCCAAAGGGCACAGCAAAATCCTCATCAACTGAGTGTCAAACTGCCAGTCAATATCAGCCCACCCCCATGACACTTCATTCAATATTTCTACATCAACATCAACTCTCTGAGCAGAGCAACAACACTCCAATCAACACTTGTCAACTTGCCAAAGTCAATGAAAATTAACACTGGTCAACTGTCTGTGTTAAGACATCCTAACCTGCAGTGACTCATGGCTGTCACACACAAACCCACAGACAATGATGTTTCTTCCATGATGGCGGTGATGACCACAGTGCTACCTTTTATTTATGTGTCTCGGGCACCGATGATATCAATTAAGATTAGTTGCACATGACAGACGCTTACTGCATTAAGCGACATTTAAAGTCCAACACATCGCCCATGTAACATATTCTCTACCATTTCTGTTGTCTGGAAATTACTTGTACCATAAAGTATTATTTGCCTTAACCGAAAAACTCTCCTTACCAGCATGTACTAGGGCTTTTAACCACATCTCACATTCTTTCTAAGCAGATGCTGTTTGCTAAATTGTCATGCAGTAATATACTGGATACAGTATGTAGCTATATAGCAAAAGTTGAGCTTCAGTATTTCTACCAATGCAAAGAGATACAATCTGAAGTTTTATCTAGACAAAACTAGGGACGTGTGCAATTAGGTTGCAGTTAAATGTCAATACAGTTAATGTTGTGCCTCTTGTTTCTGTATTACTAAACCAGGACCACAATCTTTTTTTCCACCAGTTTACCAGTTCCCTTCTTGGCAGTAAGTGGGTACTTTCTTAATGATGCAAACACACACAGTTTGCAGCTCCATCTACTTTATTTTTACTCCTCCATTCATATTATTTCTTTGAGTGAAACATCGATTTTTAAATGTCCCATATTATGCTTACTTTCAGGTTCATGCTTGTGTTTTGGTCTAATACTAGAACATTTTCACAAGCTTTTATGTTAAAAAACACATTATTTTTCTCATACAGTCTATGTTAATATACCTGTATTCAGCCCTCTGAAACCCTTCGTTGTAGTGCGTGTCTCTTTAAGACCCCCTCCTGATTGTCAGCATTTACGGGTCTTTCACATCTGCCTCATGTATCAATGTTGCGTACGCACAAAAACGTGGCGTACGCCATGTTTTAGTAAGAAAGCCACGCAATTCTTAGTACATGAGGCCCCTGGTGTCTCTGCACCATCATTGAAGCCGTGGAATGACTGTAACAGCACTGTAGCAGCACTTTATACCATAGTATAGTTGTGACATCACAACTATACAGAAGTCCTGACGGCTCGTTTAAGGCAGAGTTTCTGAATACAGGTAGTGTGCATTTCTCTGTGGATTAGGGCTTTTTTATTTTCACCATTTTTATATAGCTCCTAAACCTGCTTTATAATTTAAAAACGACATGGACATCTCACTTTTTACAATATGGGACTTTAATGAAAAGTAAAAAAAGATAAAATAGAATAACGGGGACACTTTATTTTCAAGAGCAGTCCTCAACTGTTTCTTGAAGCCAGATGGACTCTGAGCTGTGATTGGTTCTTTCACTCAAGTCGTCACGTTGTGAGACTCACTGACAGTTATTAACTGCTCAAAAAAAGCTTGAAAATGTCAAATGTAACAACAGTAAGGACTGTGCAACAGTGTGAAAGCCATTTGGAAATCCATTCCTAAAGATGCCCCCCTTCAGAAGGAAACAGTGCCAACTCATTTTGTACTGCAGACTCAGGGAAATAAACAGGGAGAGAAGAATATAGAACAACTGTTGCGTTTCACAAGGCCAAGTCCCTGAGCATGAGTAGACAAGATGAGCTTCAGGACACAAGTTGACATTATGTTTCATTTCAATAACAATGCCTCTGTGAAGTTGACTGGCTTTGTAATATCCCCGGTGGGAGACACAAACACACACACACACACACAATTCAATTTGCTTTTATATTAATCAACATGAATTCCCTAAACCTTGAATTTAATCCAAACTTTTAACTTCAAAAAGCAAAGATTTAAATAATTTCATAGTATCCATGTGAGCAGACCAAACACACATACGCCACAGTTAATTTTCCCTGATATTCCCTTTGCAATCCTTTTTAAAAAATGTTCTATTGATACTATAATGTTCCACTGGGACCCCTAAGAAACCATTTGCGAGCAAGATTTATGCACACACACAAACAGGATCACACTAAAATGATACATTATGATTCACAACCACCCATACATATACGTACATTGAAGTATTTATCATGCAACCCTCTCTCACATTTATGTTAACTCTTTCCTCTTTCACTCAGTGAAACACACACAATGAAATACAGTGAAGTGCAATATTTGTGTTGCGCACACACAGTTACAAGGGAAGGAACCTATTTAAATGCTAAGTAAGCGGTCTCTCCCTTTTGGGGAGGTGTTATTATACAGCCCTTCTCATAAGCAATGCTTCACAACTGGATTTGCACATGTAGAACTTAATTACAAGAGGCCTCGCTTCTCTCTGTGTGTCGTATTCATGGGAGTGTATCTACTGAGACAGGGAGGATTGAAGCCATTACCTTGCTTCCATGTGTGTTTGTAAAGCCAACCTATCAGCAGTTTAGCCAAGATTATTGTTTACATAAACAGGTTTGGGTTTAGTTTGCCAGATTGTCTTTCTAAACTAGCCCTTTCCTTTCATTTTTCCCCTTCTCTCCTTCACCTGTCTTTGTTTTAATGTGTATTGCATTTGCAATGGAACAAATTTTGCTGATCAAAATAAGCTCATGTGAGTTGACAAAATGGGGTAAATGAAGAGTGACGTAACACAATAGCATTATAAGGCTCAGTGCTACAACGAATAAACTGTTTCCATCACAATAGACCCAGCATCACCAAATGGAGGACTTGGAGCATTCTTTCCGGACCCATGACCAATTTCGGATAAATTTCTGAAAAAAAAAAAAATCTTAACAGAGCGTTTCACCGACAGTCATAGCTAGAGACCGCAAGCACAGCTAATCCAGTTAATGCAGCAATAGCTTCACTCACTTGAGCCAATAAAACAGATTATTAACCGTAAGGAGGCCATTTGCTTGAGAGAAGAGCGTAAGAGAGATATGAAAAAGATGACAGCATAGAGCAACTTACCTGCTACTTTCTGGCTACAGACTGTGTCTGATACGGTTTTTGCTGGTCTAAACAAAGTAGCACTACACAACTTGACCATGTTTGAATCGACTGACAGCTGTGAGTCAGCTTTCTTCGCTATGTACATTAATAAAACCAGGTATGCCCTTGCTCAGACTACACCCATCTTTAATCACAGCCTTCATAGTGATCTCAACTAAAGTTTTGTGACTGCATTTTGCAAAGTTGTGATGCTATTGCCAAAGCAGGCCAGGTCCTTAAAATGGAGTGGGAGGGTGGCCCCTTACCTGTCTATTTTCACCACTCTTGCTCAGACCATCCCTACCTGGTAAATACTGTTGTAATCAGGGCTGTAAACTAACTTTTTGCTCACCTGCCAAAAGGACCAGTAGATGAAAGAACCTACCGGGCAAGTAATTTTTTTACCGGTCAAATAAAAAAATTGCCTCTTTTAGTTGCATATACATCTGTCTCATTACTTTTCATTGAGATAGCAGTATCATAAAGCAATACATGCTTATAAAAGAGGCCAAGGTATTATTTAGAAATACATTTCAATATTATTAATTTAATTTCAAAACATTGCAACTTGAAAACTTTGACAGTGCAAAACTTTGACAAAGGAAACACTCATTAATAACTCATCAGAACTACAGAAGGGTCCGATCTGATCCAGTCTGAATCTCTAATCAGAACTCCTCATCACTGTCTTCAGCAGACACCCTCTTTGCACCAAAGGGGGGGGGGCATTTCTTTTAAAAATGCATATATATTTGTCCGCATCAGGGCAGAACTACGCCGTGCAAGTTACAAAGAGCAGACGAGAATTGTAAACGTGCAATCATATATAGAGACAGAAAGGACATGCGGTCTCAACTCTGAGTTGATCTACTCTGAGATAGGAAACTCTGAGTTTTCAGTTCCAGAACAGCAGGGGCCTGTTTAACAAAGCAGGTTTAGTGAAAACTCTGAGTCTGTTAACCCTGAAATGAAGGAAACTCTGAGTTTTCCGTTTCACAAAGGGAGGTAACTCAAACCAGAGACAGAGGGGTAACTCTAGCCTGTTTCACAAAGAGAGGTAACTTAACCTCTCGGTCAGTTACCATGGTAACATGCTCTCTGAAACTAACCTGGTCCCGACCAGGTTTTTCTTAGAAAACCTTGAGTTTCTCTCTGTCTCCGCCCTCTTTCAGCCACACACGGCGTTTGATTTCCTCATTCATTCAGTCAGCGGGCGAGCTTTGGCGAAGTATAGTTCTGCTATAGTTCCGTCTGTTTTTTCAGAAAATCACTGCAATCATCAGACATTAGAAGTTATATTAGGTGGCGACTATTACACTACCATGGCGTGTCCTTTTGATAATGATCCCCTGGATGAAAGTGCAGAATTACTGCACAGAGAATTACTGTAAATATTTGTCGGGAGATGATTATCAGACTATTGATTATAGATGTTCTTGCATTTCCAGGCAATTTTCTTTTTGAGCGGTACCGTTTCATATCACAGCAGATATTCTGTGTTGCGCTGCGTTTTTTGCAAAAGGGAATTTTTTTTGCAACATATAAAACAGCCACTTACAGTAATATTTACTTTACAATGTAAAACATGCTCAAAATGAGGCGTCACCATGAGACAGTGCTGTTTGAACAATGTTTTTATGTTTCATCTTAAGCTGCTGCCAAGTGAGCTTCTCCCCCGTGGGAATGCACTTAAATTAAATAAATTAATAGGCTCCCACTCAAGCAGTTCCCCCTGTGATATTACTGTGATTGCAACAGGACTACATTTAAACTTATGCACTGACCCGAGCCGCAATGTTCTCCCGCACCGTCTCCCTCTCTTTTGCTGCTGCAGCTGTGTAAACCTGCTCAAACTCACCGTATGAGCGCATTAATATCCATCCAATTCCAGTTGTAGCGTTGCGCTTCGCTTCCCCGCTTCCATGGTGACTCGTCGAATCAGGGCTCCATTGATGCTGTCTTTTTTTATTTGTGGTGCACGCGCTTAACTCCAGGTCAAACTACTCTGAGTTGATCAAACTAACGCAAATCTGCTGTTCTGGAACTGAAAACTCAGAGTTTTCTATCTCAGAGTAGAACAACTCAGAGTTCAGGGTTAGACTCAGAGTTTGTTGAACCTGCTTTGTGAAACGGACCCCTGATTTGCGTTAGTTTGATCAACTCAGAGTAGTTTGACCTGGAGTTAAGCGCGTGCACCACAAGTATAAAAAGACAGCATCAATGGAGCCCTGATTCAACGAGTCACCATGGCAACGGGGAAGAGGAGGGCTACGGTACCACTGGAATTGAAAATATTAATGCACTCATACGGTGAGTTAGAGCAGGTTTTTCGCCGAAAGTGTAACAACGCTGCAGCAGCAAAAGAGAGGGAGACGGCGTGGGAGAACATTGCTGCTCTGGTCAATGCGTAAGTTTAAATGTAGTCCTTTGCAATCACAGTAATATCACAGGGGGAACTGCTTGAGTGGGAGCCTATTAATTTATTTCATTTAAGTGCATTCCCGCGGGGGAGAAGCGCACTTGGCAGTTTAAGATGAAACATAAAAAAAAAGTTTAAACAGGTAAAACCTCAGAACAATCTCATGGTGACGCCTCATTTTGAGCATGTTTTACATTGTAACGTAAATATTACCGTAAATGGCTGTTTTATATGTTATATAAAAAACAATGTTAACTTATTTCTTAAGTACTTAAACGCTAAGCTGACTGTATTTGGTAGGATATAAGTTATTTTCCAATAAGTTTGTCCCGTTTTTATTAAGTCGACTGGTCTTTTCTAAGTGTTTTGTTGTTAGTGATTTCCCTCCAGTGTCGCTAGCTAAAAATAACATTCACCGTCTTTCCAAACAGAGCATGCGCTTTTTGTCCACGACAGATGACTGAACGCCACCATTATCCTTTGTTATATACGCAGGTACATTTGTGTTAAAGAGATTGCAGTAATGTTGTGGTTTAGTTACAATGATATGTAAGTAAGTTAAATCATTGTTAGAAATATAAAATATAAAACGGGTAACAGTCCAGTTTAATAAATTGCATAATATATTTTGAATATGAAATATTTCTGTTATTGTATTTTATTTTCATTCATAATTTCACAGGCAGACCGTTTTTATTGTGTTTATTGTATCTACATAAGTTTAAATCTATACGATCACTGTATATTGTGTAAAACAAATTGTAACGAATGAGTAATCCTAAAAGCAACGGAGGATTACATTGAGAGCATGCGCTGTTTGTCCACGACAGATGACTGAACGCCACTATTATCCTTTGTTATATACGCAGAACAAATAAACAGCTGTTACCCAAACCTGATCAGCTCTGAGATTCATTTGGCCAGAAGACACCCGACAGAGAGGTCACTTATGCACGGTCTGATAATCATCTCCCAACAAATATTTAATTGAATTCTCTGTGCAGTTATGCTGCACCTTCATCCACGGGATCATTATGAAAAGGACATGCCATGCTAGTGAAAATAGTCACCACCTAATATAACTTTTTAATGTAGGCCTACTGACTTTCTCAGAAACAAAACGGAACTATAGCAGAACTATACTACGCCAAAACTCGCCTGCTGACTGAATGAATGAGGAAATCAAGTGCCGTGTGTGGCTGAAAGAGGGCGGAGACAGAGAGAATCTTAAGGTTTGCTGAGAAAAACCTGGTCCCGACCAGGTTAGGTTCAGAGAGCATGTTACCATGGTAACTGACCGAGAGTTAAAGTTACCTCTCTCTGTGAAACAGGCTAGAGTTACCCCTCTGTCTCTGGTTTGAGTTACCTCCCTTTGTGAAACGGAAAATTTAGAGTTTCCCTCATTTCAGGGTTAACAGACTCAGAGTTTTCACTAAACCTGCTTTGTGAAACGGACCCCTGTTCTATAGGAAATGTATCCTTTATAGATATCCTTTATCCTCCTAAAATTACTTTTGTTGTGATCTGGTGCTGTTGGGCCCCTGAAACTGGTTAGTGAGAGGTGATTGTGGCCACTACAGGGCTCCAGTCAGAGGGTCCCAGTCAGTAAGTCATTATTTTATTTAAATCTTTTTACACCCAGAGTTATAGTAAATACAAGCAGTACAGAGGATAAGCTTGTCGGTGTCTGAAACAAAACACAAATAAACAAATGCATGAATAGAAGTTATTTCTTTTATCCAGTATTATAAGCATTTAAGAACTGTAACTTAAATCTGCATCTTCTCTACATCAGTTTTAAACACAAAAGGTAATAATGTCCCCTCTTATAATGAAACACATTACCTGAACATTTACAGGAATACAAGGCAGCTATAGGAGCTAGCCAGTTAGCGTATCACTTAGTGCAACTAGTTTTGGATCAGACTTATTACTGAAACGTGTGTCTTAAAGCAACACAATGAACAGACTTAACCCAGTGCATATACCAATCTTGTAACAGTAACATCATAACTTGCATCATCAATGACTATTGCACCGCTATTGTGGGCAGGAAAAGTAAGCAGATGTTCACATTAACAGGAGACGGAAATAAAGCGCGACTTCACAACAAACCATTTCAAAGTCAAAGTCTCTGAATGGGAAGAAAATACACAACAGGCGTTACTATTTTCTACAGCAGACGTCGGGGGAGCTATTTCAGCAAATCATTTGTTTAGCGCTAACGTTTGCTACCATCATAATTTATCATTTTATAGCTACTACAATGTTTTGCCATATCATGCATAATTTATAGCAGGACCATCGGGATAAACATTTACCCGCCAGTTTACAGCCCTGGTTGATCTGATTTGATAGATGTAGGGTTAGGCTATAGGTCAAAATGTAGACATTTGCTGGGAGCTACTGCAAACCACTGTGCATCAACATATGGATAATGCATACATTATCTCCTCTAATAATGTGCTTCTTAAGGGCTACAGCTGACAAGACTGCTAATGAATTTATTTTAACAAGCTGAAGCCTGATACTGCCAGTAACACATAGAAGTGTCATACCTGTACACTTGCATTACACATTCCTGTAGTGCAAAAAGCATGACTAGCACTGTGTCAAGGGGCATGTGCCAGGGTCTGTGTGCAAGCTGCAGTGAAGCAAATATAAAGGCTTGCACTAGAGCACATGAGCCGAAAGAAAAAACTGCAGAGGCGATTGGAAGGATCACAGCATAGCCCCTCCTGTCCAGGTAAATCTGTTAACTTTAAAAGCGGCAACAACTATTAACTCCTGTTGGTAGGTGGTGTCTAGATGCTAATCCCAAATTTGCAAAACTCTTGCTGGACTCTGCCAGGCAACCTATCAGTGCCTTACCTTAACCATCCAACCTTAACCATTCAAAAGGAATGCCTAACTTCAACCATCCAACTTTTACTTTTCAAAATCAATGCCTAACCTCAGCTCTCTAGCCTTAACCATTGAAGTTCAATTTTGAAAATCCTGGGTTACGCATGACATCTTGCCACGACCCTGCAGATCCTGGAAACTTCCCACAATTGCCTGTAAAATCAGTACTTTGCACATATTGCTGTAGCTACACTAACTTCAGATTTTTACTTCACTATTCTAGTCCAACTGTGGTGAATAAAAGGAACCGGCCTCAATCTCTTTATTGTTTAAAAGGCTTCATAACACCCATTCAGTTCTGTAACCCATAATCTGAGACACATTATTCCTGAAAACCATAAACTGGCAACCAGAAAACAGAAAGCATCTTCTGGCAAGAAAAGAGACAATTTGAGCAAAAATCTTCCAGCTTCATTCAGACTATGGCACTGTCAGAGTCACCGGAGCCGGTGCCAGTGTGGAGTCTCTGGCCAAGGAGGAGGTGCTGCTCAGCATTATAATGTTCCAGCTGCAATCAACACAATGTAGAATGTGTGAATTTGAAAAACTTGTTTTCCGAATTGCATTTTCTCTGACGACAACATGCTGCAGCCTATAGCCTGTTTTCAAATTTAGTCGTGATGGCTTTTCAGTATCAATAAATGAATCCTTTTATATTTTTTACATCATGTAAACTGTAGCACTCATGAATCCCTCTGAGAGTTTGCACTCTGGTCCAATAAAATGAGAAACTATGTTGTATCTCTCTCCTTTCCATTAATAAAGCCATGGCTGCTATGTAGAGAGGCTGACAGAGATGAATGGAGAGAGATAGTTGAAGGCAAGAGCGAGGGAGAGAAGGAAAGAGAGCAAGGGAGCAGGACACTCGAGGATAGAAGAAGCTGATTGTTTCTTATTTCCACTGGCACACATACACACACACCGTTTCTATTTTCTGTTGCGCTGAGGGGACTATATAAGAAGAGTCCCCAGAGGACAAACAGGTTAACCTGTCATTTTAAAGCCTAGACACACACACAAACACACACACACACGCACACACACACAAACACAAACACAGAGTTTTGAATGGCAATCAGCAGGATATGTGTAAGACTTTTCTGTCCTTTCTGGAACTTAACTGGCTGTGACTGTGTGGTGCCTGTTGCCTTTAACTACTTCTCTGTTGATTTGAAGCCATTCAAACTGGTTGTGACATACATAATCCATGTTGATTTAAATTTAGTTGTAGCCGTCTTTGATCTTTGGCAACTCTCAGTGAGACAGCCAAGAAGTCTGAAAGTAAGTATAACCTTGTGTAGGGTCTACACTGCAAATAGAGTTGTTTTCAGCTCAGGTGATAATCTTCAGTTCTACACAGAAACCAGTGCAACGAGTTCTAACCAATCCTGACATGACATTAGCAGCAAAAAGACTATGTAAGCTTTGCAAAGAAGTAACTGTGGCCACATACTGCACTTACTGAAAAATACAGGAAAATTATTTCAGGGGTTAGCATTGCTTTGAAAACAAACAAAAAAATATTTATATGGGTTAGAGTCTCATCTGGTAACTTTAGACCTCACTTCATTAAATCTAAAATGACTAAACAACTGTGTAGCTTCACTTTCACTTAAAGGTCCCATATTGTAAGAAGTGAGATTTCCATGTATGTATATATATATATATATACATATATATATATAGTGATTATTAAGAGTGAGTCTGACACTCTAGCAACCATGAGTGTGACGTAGAGAGACAACAGCGTTACATATAGTGGTTGGACTCTCTGTCTGCATGGTTTATAGAGATCTTGGTGATTTTCACAGGAACGTGCTTGATTCTGAAGAGTTTTAACTCAATGTGCCGGTCATGAATATCACACGGCTGCGCAGGGCACTCTGCCGGCCGGTTCACTTGAGCTTATTGGCCACAGGGCCGACCGGGATATCTCCCTGTCATCCCGATGTCCACTCCACCTCTGCCCCTTCATGGAATCATTCCAACAGTAACAATCATGCTGCTTGAATAAGAGATAAAGGTACTCTGATCCAGATACACACTATACTGGTGGTAAACTGAAATTGTCTACTTCTTGTAGAGCATGATACATACTTCAAACCTTCATTTATTATTTCTTTGTTATGGCAAACATTTAGCCCATCCCACATGGGATAACAAGACGCCGCTATTTAACATCCATTTCCTGGTTTCACACACACAAAGGATGTGGAAAAATAACCACTAATAGGCAACTAGTATACAGTTTTGGATCGGGGATAGAGATTAAGGTACATTTACTGTGCAGACATAAACACAAATTACCTGTTTTAGCAATATATGTTTTTGGACATAGACTTGACAAGGGAATGTTGGTCTTGAGGCCTTAACTCTGGCCTCAAAAGACAAGATTTAGGACTTATACTGTATGAGTTGCAAAATGGTGACTTCCTATTTATATACTGCCCTGAAATATGCTGAGCAGCTCAGAAACTAAAACAGGGTGGGCAAACCATGTGCCAGGGAGAGCCAACATTCTGCAGGATTTCATACCAACCCATCACCTCTACAGGTGATACATTTGATTGGACAGGTTATTCTGAACATGACCGACACAAGCAAGTTTAAGCAGTTTAGAATCCTACCGCTGTGCCATATGCAAAGGACCACCAAAGACATTCTGCATGTTTTGACCCATTTCACAAGAATTTACCATACATTTCACAAAGCATGACTTTAAGCATAACCTTTTGCTTAGTTCCCTACCACCCAGGCAGCGTATAGTGTTAAAATTATCTTGCAGTCAAAAGTTGCTTGGAATATTAAGCCATGAAAGTGAAAGTTTTGTGTTCCATTTAAGTCAATTTTTGCATGACAATGCTGCTAGTCACAAGGACTGATGTGAAAACGCTTCCTGTTGGTGCGTCCAGGGACAGTCTGACATCTGAGTTTTCACTGTCTTCTTTTTCTTCTTCTTCTTGGTTGTCTTCTTCTTGCAGTTGGCACTCTGCAGTGTGCTGATGTGTGTTACCTGTAACACACACGTCATGAGGTAAACACCAGCCAAACCATTTCCTTAAAAATGTTGTTGGTAACAAAACAGAATCAGCAGATAAACATGTCGAATCAGTTTTGCAGGGCGCTGATCTTTGCCATATTATCGCTGCTGTTTTAGCAGGCTGGGGCTGCACTGTTGCTGCTGTGTACACTATTGCTCTATTTGATCAGAATCCATAGGGATTGGCCTGTCAGACCATGTTAAGTCAACTAAGGATAGGCCACGCACATTGGTAGATGTGCTGAAGGCTGAACTGCTGGAGAGTCACAGTGAGGAACAGGAAACAGATATGCAGGGATACAAGTGGAGCAGATGCTTCGGATTTATTGTTCTACTTCTTATACTATATTATTGTATTTTACTCCATTTATATTTGGGTGCTTTATTAGCATTTTGAAATGACTATTGGAATACCGAATAGTTAATGCAATGTAATTCAACAGTACCACAAGCCTCCCAAATGAATCGGTCACTTTTCTTAGATGGTGTCAGCAAAATTGAGTATGGTATCCTGGGTAGGGTCAATTAAAGGTCTGTTATACTGGCTTGCATTTTATGTAGTTAGGGGTCCATAAAATGTAGCATATCTCTGGCAAGATGCAATACATCCTTATGCCTAAAGGGCAAAAATGACTCAACTGGTACCAGTTAAAAGGACACAAGCTGTATTTCACGCAAACAGTCAAGTTGAGTTTAGTTTCTTACACATTAGAATTTCTGTTACCTGTTTCTGTTTTTGGAACCACCTCAGTTGAGGTTCCAAGTGCGTTGAGCCTATACTAAAGGGTGGAGTTAAAATACTGCAGATCACTGATTGGTCAAAGAGAATTATCATCTGCGTGTGGAAATCCTACCAAGCTACCATCAATGGAAACTGCATTTTTTTTTAATTCACTCAACCCAGATTTTTAAAAATGGCAGCCTGGACTAATATGCTGTACACTGCACCATACATTTGACGTGAGCAGTTCAAATGTGCAAATATTCCTCTGTTTGGTTGCTGATAAAAAGATTCAGAGAGCGTTAAATGAAGACATCAGTGTCACACGGCCACCAACACTGAGGGGATGATATCCGTCAAAAAACTGAGGCAAGTCGAGCAGAGCCATATGCTTCTGCACAGTGGTGCCAAAGGTGTTATTTGTTCATTTTTGTAGCTAAAACTACTTAGGGAGAAGGAGTGGTCATGGTTAGCCGAGATGGATTGTTATGCCTAGAAATGTGGGTCTTTGGCGTTGCAATTTGGCAATCAAGTCTTTATAAGCACCTCAAGCATTAGGAAGAGAGACTACTCCACAGCAGAGCCTAGATCTGTGAGCTGCAAAATGAAAAGTTAAGGAAATAAAATTAATCCAGATGGGGCATGAATGTACCAAATTCCATGGAAATCCATTGCATAGTCATTGACACACTCAAAACCACATGCCAACTTCATGGTAGTGCTCACTGAACATTGAGATTGAGCCTCTGTAAGCATAATCACAGGTTGTTGTAAGCTGTTCAATCATATGTGCAACTCTGCTGTTTTTCTAAACCCGGACAGTCTCACGTAAGCATGTACGGTACACTATCAACTTGTATCAACACTCATGAGTGTTTTTAATTAATATTACTGAAGAAAGACACATCCTTTGGTATATCTTCTTATTATTGCCCTGTGTGTGCGTGTGTGTGTGTGTGTGTGTGTGTGTGTGTGTGTGTGTGTGTGTGTGTGTGTGTGTGTGTGTGTGTCTGTGTGCTTGTGTGTGTGTGTGTGTGTGGGAGTATGCTCTGTTGAGTCCAGATTAGCTGAGCTGTGATGTGTCCCTTACAGGCACAGGACTGGCCCTGCCCCCGTCACTACTGATGTGTGTTTCTGTTTGATGGGGGCAGAATTCCCCCATGAACGCCCCAGCCATGCACTCCCACCAGCACCAGTACCATCACTTTCCACACCAACTCACAAACGCACACACGGTCAACAAACATTGCATCAATTATTATAATTGATAAATTAGTCTGTTGTGTGATGCAAGAGCTCTGTTTAACCCCAGAAGACCTCTGTCCATTTGTACACAAGGGGAACATTACATTACAAATCCATGAAGGGATGTAGATGCAAACATCACAATCATCAGTAAATGTCTTCAAGCTAGACATGGAGAATCTTGGAATTCCTCCTTTTTTGACGGTGTTGTTAAATGATGTCATTTAAATATTGTGAAATAAGCTTGCTATGGTTTAACTATAAATTCTTTCACACACAAAAATGTTAAGCTTATAGAACACTGTGACAACAAAACCTCCATTGTGGGCATGCACAAGTCTGTGGCTTGTTTAGACAGTGGGGTTTGAATGCAGGATGGTGTTTGTTTTCCATCTAAACCAATGTAACTCCAAAAAGCCAGCAGGAGATCAACTACTTTGCTAATGCTCCGTTGCCAAGGTTTCTTTAACTTTTCCTGAAAAGAAGTGTAGTCTCTCTCGGGGATCCAGGCTCATTAAAGCATATTGCCTCTTTTGTCAAGTGACGACATGCCAGAAGGAGGCCTGCGACCAGAATGTCTTGCACAAGGACAGTTAATAGCTGCAATCCAGACACTGTGACCGGCAAGATGAGTAATGCTGCGAGGGACACTGGAGTCTACTTTCAGGGAGAAGAAACACTAAACTTTGTGGCTGTAGACCACTAAATGACACTGTGAAAGTATGTGTTCATACTGGAGCCAGGAGCGGCCAAAGTTTGTTGTCCCATTGGAGACAAGGTTGACAAAAAATCACATCTACGTTTACCATATAATGATAGAAACTTTTTACATTTGTGTCGAGGTTAGTGAGGTCGAGGTTAGTGAGGTCAAAGTTAGCGCTCACACGCACAAACACAATCTTAGAGGTCGTCATGTGGAGTATACCAACCTTCAACTGGGTGATCTTTGTTCAAACCTTCATGTCAGCAGGCATCCACCCTGCTGACTATGAGCAAGACACTGAATCACTGAATCCTCCTCAGCTGCAGGGCTTCTATCTGAGCTGAGTTTGACCTTCACAGAGATGGGAGCTGACCATAACAATTCCATAATAAACAAAGTAGTTAATGTACATTCTGTTAAAGGTAGGGATGGGCAATACGGACAAAATCTTCTATGCAGATGTAGGTCATTTTATATCTCGATAATACTATATATCATGATATAGCATGTTTTCTGGTAATTCAATTAATAAATAGTCTATAAAAAATAACCACATGGTGAAGCCTATTTTTACGAACTCCTGTGTGTATTACATACTTGACAAATGAAAAGGACTGAGTGTTTTCTCATTTTATGACAAACGTTAATGAAAAAATAACAAAAGACTCCAGAATTGGAATGTAATGTTTTGCATTGCAATAAAACAATATGAAAAAAGATATGGCGGTTATTATGGTTATTTGCACCTGGGTGTCAGTAGTTAGATATTTGCACGAAATTATTTTGCCTTAACTGAACCAAACTGCAACAACAAGTCACCTAAACTTAAGATTCATGTGAAGTTTCGTGGAATTCAAACCCATGTCTCATGCATAGCCCACTCACCCATACTTACCTTTCATGTGCCAGCACTTTGCTGCTCTTTATGCTACTATAAGGCGATGGGTGAGGGGTTTGGTTGCCAATCCAAAAAATATATACAATATTTACCTTCCTTCTTCTAGGACTTTAGCTCAATATTACACAATATCTACTGGCATATGTGAAAGCATGGATTACTTAATCTAGTTGACGTTAACCACATTGAACTGTGTAGTTGATTCTAAAACCCCAACTGCAATTTTCAAATGATATTCCCTCAGGTAATTCAGAAAACATTTTCTGATAAGTTTGAGTTAATGTGCTGTTTATTGTCAATTTAGACAAAATAACTGTGTATCACAAAATCTAAATATGATTTGGCTGCATTTTCAAAACTACCAGTTAAAAAAAAGAAAGGTAGCGCTGCTTTATGCAACTCTTCTTGGAACTGAATGTATCATGCTGCAAAACACCTAATGACAAACTGTTGCAGTAAACACAACTTAAAAATTAATCAGGCTTGACTTGCATGGCCTTGCCACTTCTAGTCAGTCTCAATAAAGTGCGCTTTCAGTTTTTCAGATATTGCATATGCAATTAACCACCAGCCTGAATGTATTTCTGCCTCTTGCCAAAAATCCATTGAGCAAGTGCTTTCATATGACACAAAAATAAAGACTCTTTGATCATCAGCATGCATGACATTAAATTATCCGAGAGTTTCACAGAAGTGTAAGGATTCCTACATTGTATGGCATCACTTTGATCAAAATTGCTCTTTGAAATTTCGCAATACACAAGTCATAATAGTACCACACATGCCTCTGCGGCATATGACTGATCAGAGGTTTCTATGTAAAACAGAAGTCCTACTATCAGAGCCTCAGAGAACCTCAGAGCTCCAAAGAAACTTGGGTTAAAGAAGCAGAAACAGCTGATTTTTTCATTGGCAAACCCATATTTTAGGTTCTAATTGAGATATTTTAGCTCATGTACATGAAACATAGTCATAAGAGTAAATGCCAGCTGTCGATAACAAAGAAAACCCTAACGATAAATGCACAATTGGGAAGGCTGAGGTTCAAAGGTCTGTCTTGGAAATGGCAGCTGAGAAAATAACATCAGCACAAGATCCATTTAGTAGTTTTCTTATCAGTCATCAGTAAAGCACCTTGAATTAAACTAAAGTTGTATGAATAAAGTTTGATCAGTCTAGCCAGCAGATATCCAGATATCTGGGCTAAGACTTCCTTCAAATCTGTGCGTCTTTTCTGTGCGATACTTTTTGTAGGGGGGGTCCAAATGACATTTCAGCAAACTACTTAACAAACTACTTGCATATGAATGCAGATATATTATAAGCCTATATACCCAGAGACTTTGCATTCATATGCGTTCATATGATATGTTAGTCTCCTGAGACCATCCTGATCTCACAAGCTCCATTGTATATTACTCGCAGATCAGTCTGGTAAAAAGGGTTAAAATTGAAAAAAAAAATAGAAATTGTAGACTTTCATATTCCCATCTTATCAAAGCCAAGATAAGGGCAATTCAAATCCACAATTCCACCAGGCAAATGATCAATCTGCAGAGGAAGATCACGCGATATGAGCCAAACTCCACAATATCTACCAAGGGGAAAAAAGAAACAGCAAGCATTTTGCCTGGAAGGCTTTGCTTCCTTGCTGCTGTTAAGGAAATGGTTTGTATTTGCTTCTGAAACTTTCGTTTGACAGTTTTCACAGATTTAGAGTAAGAAATCATAAACTTGACCACAGCAAGAATAATTGGTGCAAACAGGCTGAATCTACAATAATTTAAATCTACAGTAATGCAGCTAATAGCTCTTCAATAGTCTCCTCCGTCGATCTCTCGCTCCCCTTTTCTCTGTCGTTCATCCTGCTGTCCTCTCAGCTAGTCTTCCCCTCTCATATATTTCCAGCGCCTCTGCATGACTTGTCATCCCTTCCACAATTTATAGATCCCGCTCTCCTCTCCTGTCCTCATGTCTCTAAATCTATCCTCCCTTCTTTATTCACTATATCTCCGCTCCTCCTTCGACCCTCTCCTTTTCTCCTCATCCTCCTTTTTTACCCTCCCTAACTCCCTGACCTCCTCTTTATTCTCATTGTTTTCTTCGCTCCAATACTTCATTCCAAATTTAAGACAGGTAATCATTTAAAAAAATAATCACTGCAGCAGTTCCACCAAGCTGATTTTTGCATGCATGATGATCTCGTAAGCACGGGGGGTTAAAAAGGTTTTAAAAAACTACTACAACTTTTTTGTTTCTTTTTGTTTTTTGGTTGACTTCATTTCACTGGCTTAGTGAGGATTCAGCATATCACAGGAGCACCACAAAATGTATTAGTTTTTTTAAACACAGCAATTATAATAGAGAAAACAGCAGTAACTCCCTCTGCACTCCGCTCATTGTCTCTCCTCATTTCTCTCTCTTCCTCCTCCTTTTTTATCCTCTCTGTCATGTGTTTATCTCCTACTGTCTTTCTACCTGCCTGCTGTGAGTACACGTCTCCACTTGTTTCTCACGCCGTCTCTCATCTCTTCAATTTTCTTCTTTCCATCTATTTGTTCTGTCATCGTCTTCTCTGGTGGTGCAGAGAAACTAAGTACATTTATTAAAGTAGCCTACTGCACTTAAGGAGTTTTTGCTGACCTCCAGTGGTTTACCTTCCCACCTTGCTACAGTGATGTACAGGTGTACTCCAAGACCTTGTGACATCACTGTCAGGTGTGGTTACAGGTGGAACAGACCACACGTGTATATATAGGACAGACTGTAGTCATTTTCTGATAATAATCCTGTAAGTTTACTTTAAAGGTCCCATATTCTGCTTATTTTCAGGTACATACATTTATTTTTGGTTTCTACAAGAACATGTTTACATTATTTAATGTTCAAAATAAGCATAATTTTTATACTGTCTGTCTGAATATGCCTGTATTCACCCTCTGTGTGAAACGCTCTGTTTAAGAGCTAGACATACTTTTTTGATCCAAAGCTGGGATCCAAAGCCCAGTCTGCTCTGATTGGTCAGCGTCTCTAGGTCTTCCGCAGATGCACTCTCTGTGTCTCAACACCATCATTGCAGCTGCATAATGACTGTAACAGCACTGCTGCAGCACGTTCTACCTATATATAGTATAGTTGTGTCATCACAACCGTATAGATGTCCTGACGGCTCGTTTAAAGACACAGTTTCTGAAAACAGGCTGTGTGTTTTTCTCTGTGGATTGTGTGTTTTGATAGTTTTACAGAATTAATATAGCATCTCGACCTGCTTTATAATTTAAAAAAATGGAAATCTAACTATATACAATATGGGACCTTTAAGTGGGATACTAAATGCAAAACTCTAACTTTTAATGGAATATTTTCACATGTATGGTGCTTTAACATGAGTTAAGGATCTAAATAAGTCTTCCACCACTAGCCTTCTCTTGCCTCCTACCTTTCTCTCTTCCCTCTCATCCTCTCCCATCCCTGCATGCCTGCTGCAAACTAACCTCTGTCCCCACCCTGGTAATAGATGGCCGATGTTGGTCAGTGTGACGGAGCCATTCTGCTGCCAGTCCATCTAACTTCTGGTCAGATCTATACGACAGTGGCTTCACACTATAAATCAACACATGCACACACACACACACACACACACCTGCAGCCTCATATGGGTGCTCGGTCTCCCTCTGACGATTGATGCGCAGCTTGTTGGTAAACGGCCGAGATAATTAAACCCTGTGCATCCCTCCCCTGTGTGTGTAGGTGTGTGTGTGTGTGTGTGTGTGTGTGTGTGTGTGTGTGTGTGTGTGTGTGTGTGTGTGTGTGTGTGTGTGTGTGTGTGTGTGTGTGTGTGTGTGTGTGTGTGTGGCAATGTGCGTGTCAATGTCTGTTGCATTGTTGCACACTCATACACGATTGGACGGCACACATCCACTCTGTCTTCCTCTCTCCTCTCCTCTCCTCTCCACTGTCAAACACACCATTACACTAAAAACACACACTTTCTGCGGTTGCTCTTGCATTCCAACACACAAAATCTCTCTTTCTTTACACACTCACAGAGAGAACAGAGAGGGACTGAGGAAGAGAGGGAGAGAAAGCACCTGCTGGGGGGGGAAAACACTCAGACAAATGGCGTCTGTGTTTGGGAAGACTTGAACAAATGGGAAAATTATACAGTGGAACCAAAACGACACCCTCTCACCCAAAGGTGCTTCACCCCAACTGGCTGAAGGGGATTCTTGGAACACATCTCCACTGCTGTTTGTATGAGTGTCCAAGGTTCGTACAAAGGCACATACATATTCACTTCACTCTTTATGAACTGTATGTTTTAATGATAGGGTTATTATTATATACAGAGCATAATTGAGCTAGTCAGTTTATGTGAAGGCGTGAGTGGACTACTGAGCAGGCCTTACAGGCAGAGGGGCCCCTCAAGCATATTCTCGGTGTCTTGCAGTGGGGGATTATTGGTCCTGTGTCCTTGCGTAAAGGTAAGAAAGGAAAAGGAAGTGTCATCATAAACCAAAAAAGAACAACTTTAAACTTAATAAAAACCTATTTTTAATTACTTTTAATTCTCATCCTGCATAACATCTCTAAGTTGTTGCTCAGCTTTCAACTTGGGGAGGGGATGTCTTCCATCCATGATGCCCAGCTTTTAGAGCACTCATGTTATTTCATACACACATATGCAGTTAGATGAATGAATAATGAGCAGCCCATTGGCATTAGGATGACATGATATTTGAATCAAAGAGTTAGAGACCTGATTCATGCCAGTGTTCAGACTCCAGCTCTGTTTTTCTCTCATCTCACACACACACACACACACACTCACACAAACACTCTCTCTCTCTCTCTCTCTTTCTCTTTCTCTCTCTCTTGTGCGTAAAAACACTCTCTCTGACACTCAATCTCTCACCTCTCACAAACACCCACGGACCAGGCTCGCGCACACACTGTCTAAGGGTAACTCTCGCTCTCTCTCTCTCTCTCTCTCTCTCTCTCTCTCTCTCTCTCTCTCTCTCTGTGTCTCTCTCTCAATCTCTCTCTCTCTCTCTCTCTCTCTCTCTCTCTCTCTCTCTCTCTCTCTCTCTCTGACACACACACAAACTACATGTACACAAACAGCGAATGAAGTAAACTCATCACACGCGTAAAATCTGAGCGTGATATCTTCTTACCTGGGGTGTTGGAGTAACTAATCCTGAATCCGAGCAGCGCTGATGACACAATCTTGACCGGATGCGAACGTTAACATGAAATAATCCCACCTCTGACTTTCTCCTTGTGTGTCTTCTTCAGTGAGTTTGTCGGCTCTCCAAACTGAGTGACCGAATGAGAGACAAATTAAAGGATAGAGGTCGTGTCTTCTCCTCCTATTTGCCAAAAAAAATCTGATCTACAGCCTTTATCAGGAAGTCTTCCTGGCAGAAGAAACAATAGAATCCCTATCCTCCTCTCTCCCTTCTTCTCCAAGATGTTTGAAGGCTAAGTCTGCTCCAATGAACCACAGTTACGCATCCTCTCCTTCCTTCTCTCTCCTCTCTCTTTCTTCTCCCCTCCGCCCTCTGTCTACCTCGCTCCTTTCTTTCGGTACGGAGTGTAAGACAGAGACAAGTAGGTAGATCTCTGCGTTCAGTCTGTCTTTGGCTCGGTCCGGGCACTGGTGTGGAAGAGTCGCTCTACTTTGCGCAGCCAAAAATAACTTCCAATCTCCAAACTGGAATCCCGCGAAGCGCTTGCACTATAATATTCCTTATTACATTCGTATTGTGGTTTTAACAGTGAAGCTTTTGTGGTAATTAGGAATTCACACTTATTCTTATAGTACTTTATAGTACTTTCTACCCTGTAATGTCTCTGCAGGGGATTTAATGTAGCGCTGGTACTGGCTGCGCCTACTTCATATGTTATCTTTACTGATATCTTTGACATTCATTTAATAATTTTAAAGGAAGTTAAACATTTGTGAGCACACACGAGCTTTATTTAACGTCTTATAATAGGACACTTTAAATGTTAAACTGGGGAAAATTGCATAAAAGAATCGATCCTAACGATGAGTTAATTAATCAATAGTCTCTCTTTGCAGGATGGTGTTGTCAATATATTGATGAACCAGTTAATCAATCCAGAGGTGCCGTTGGAGCATCAACCTCATTTTAGCTGCAGTGCAGGGTTCCCCTCCCGTCTTAAATCCCCCCGAAGTCCAAGTTTTCCGGGGGATAACGTTCGACAATCGATCAACCAATCGAGCAGCGGATCAATAACAGCAATCAGTCCCAATGCAGTCAGAAGTCGACGATATCAAATGAAAGCTTTCAAGTCAAGGTCTCTCCTCTGTTCTGCTCTTTTTGTCCTAATCCACCCGAAAAGACTCGTTTGGAAACAAGAGACCACGCGTGTTCGCCATCTCTCCTCTTTTCTCTGTCCGTTTACTTTTCTCTCTCTCCAGACAAACGTCCCCTTACAGGTCAGATGTCTTTACCCTCTCTCTCTCTCTCTCTCTCTCTCTCTCTCTCTCTCTCTCTCTCTCTCTCTCTCTCTCTCTCTCTCTCTCTCTGGATACGACCCCGAGTCACACTTCTCTGCCAAAAAACAAAAAAAAATCCACTTGAAAATACTTTTTTTTTTATCCTTGCAGCGCTGGAGCAGCGGCAGAAGGGAAGCGCGAAGCCTTGAGTTGCTTCTTTGGGTACTCCTCCAAACCGAAGGGGGGAGAGAAAGGGGAGGAGGGGGAGCTGGATTCCCTCGCTTCCAGCTGCAGAACGGCCAGAAGGATAGAGAGGGGGGGGGAGAAGAAGAAGCTGTGTGAAGGAAAGAGTCCGCTCCTGTGCTTAAAACCAGAAAAGAGAAACCTCACTATTTGCTCGGTGGTCGATATAAATAACTGGAATGAAAGGAAGAAAATATCAGATGCGCTACTTTTTCCCCTTTCTAGAAAGACAACACTTCCTCTCTTTATTCGTTTGCCTCAGATACTTCACCACCTGCCCAGGGAAGGACAGATAAGAGACATACAATCTGCCATTACTTGCGGAGGCTTTTATCCAAAGTGCCTTAAGAGAGTCCACAAGAGAGCGCAGAGCAGCCAGAGAGAGAGCGAGAGAGAAAGAGAGAGAGAGAGAGAGTCAGGGGGCGAGAGAGAGAGAGAGAGAGAGAGAGAGAGAGAGAGAGAGAGAGAGGAGCCCGCTGAGGATTTTTTTTTTTTTTTAAGAAATATCCTTCCCCCATGCGTGTTGATAATCAAACCCGCGCGTATTTCCAGATGCCAGATAGTTTTCTGTCCTAGATTTTTTTTTTTAAAGAAAGCAATGATTTTGTTGTTGGAGATAAGACACTGATAGAAATGAATGGGACAGGCAGCCTGCTGCTTCATTCAGCTGCTTTTATCCCCCATGTGAAGGGCGCTGTTCCTTCAGCCCCACGAAGCACGCGCACTTACGCACACACACACACACACACACACACAGACTGACAGCGATGTCTCGTATTCTTTTATTGAAGTTGCATTTGGACATTTTATTTTGACATTCCAAAAAAATAGGATTTTAGTCATTTGTCATGTTTTCATTTCATATTTCTTTCACATCTTTGGTTTTTATTGACAAGAGCAACTGGAACATTGGAAAGGGGTTGAGAGACAGAAAAGATGTTAAAGAAGAACTATAAGGAAAGAGATAAGTGACAGGGATGCGGGTAGGAGAGGGAGAGGGAGAGAGAGAGAGAGAGCGAGAGAGAGAGAGGGGGGGTTGAGTGAGTGAGAGAGAGAGAGAGAGAGGGATTGAGTGAGTGAGTAGAAATATGAAAGTGTTGCTGTTGGGGTTTTTCGGTGATTCAGGATGTTGAAAAGTGTCGCTTTGTTGCCCCCCTTTGGCAGTGGAGAGAAATTATCTGGGGATGGAAGAGAAGGAGAGAGAAAAACAGAGAAAAACAAAACCACAACATAGAAACTTAAAATCAAAGTCATGCAAAACGACTAACAATAGAAGCAAAACCATTACAAAGACATACAAAACAACCAAATGAACGACAAATAGACCACAAAGAGAAACAAAATGACCACATAGAAATTAAAAATGTCTAGAAATAGATGCAATACCACCACAAAAAGATGCAAAATGACTAAAGATAGATGCAAATCAATCACAGACATGTAAAACAATTACAAATACATTTTGAAAAAAAAGTAAAAATGCATTTAAAATGACCACAAAGAGAAACAAAATGACCACTTAGAAAACCCTCAAAAAATAAGTGCACAATGACTACAAAAGACCCCAAATTACTACAAAACAAGTAAAACTCGACTCTTTGAGTGTGGGTGTCTTGTTCCTACGTAGAAAGAGTGAGGGGCCTCTTACATGTCTGTGCCCAGGGGCCCATTGTCTCATAATCTGTCCATGCACTATGGTTAAGGTTTCTTTTGGGTAAGGCACATAAACTACTTGGTTGGGGTTAGGGAAAGAGCATAGGGTTAGAGGTTAGCTAACCTTTGTTTATGTGTAGAGCACCTTTCAACAACAAGGTTATTCAAAGTGCTTTGCATAAAACATTAATCCAGAGATCTAGGAATGGTTTCCTACAATAAATTATTTTGGTTTTACCTTATTTAATGTTCAAGAGGCATGTTCACAATTCAGGCACTTGAAGCCCTTGATAACCTCTGAGAGAATGTAATGCAGAAGAATGCTGCTTTGATGTAAGATGTAAAGTCCTTCATTACCGTGGCGAATCATAACTACTTGGTTAAGGTAAGGAAACAATTACGGTCATGGTTTAAACTTTAAAGGAACAAACAGCAGTCCCCTGTGTCAAAGTCTGATATTTTTGTCCCCCCTGTGGATGTCTTACCCCCCCCCCCCCCCTTTGCTCCCAAGGGGCAGGAGAAGAAGAGTGGGTCTTTACATATTTTGTTTTAAGGCATTTCCGAAGTGATCCCAAATCACTAATGACTTTGTTGCCATCAATGCAACAGACACAATCCGTATTTGAACAGACATTTTCGGGGCAAACTCAGTCATAAAGGATGTGGATCACTTACCTTCACGCAGAGAGGCACTGCACACAGATGGCATAAGGTCCACATGACCTGGCGTGAAGGTGAGATTGCTTGCCTGACAAAAAGGTAAGACATTCAAAAAACATGAGGCTACATATATAGAACTCTACATCCGGGCCTCATTAAAAATTTGCATTTGAGCAGTCTTGCAATAACTACAGCTGTAGCTCTAGGAGGAAAAATAATGAGTATTCATTAGTGCATACATCCAGCATACCATAAAATAAGTCACACTGAAAAAGAATGAGATGCATGAAACGAATTATGCACATTGGGGATTGTACTGGATATTTCCCCAGCTAAAATATGCCAAAGTTTGCAGTCTCAGTTTGCACAGACAGAGAGCACTGTGAAATCATGCAAATTCAAATGCATTAAATATTAACAAACGTTAAAATGGACACTTCAGTGTGTGGTAAGTCTTGTTAAAGCTGGCTTAAATGATAGTTTGTGTAAAAAGGCTGTTGGGTGATTTTGGGTATCGTTGACAGTCTCAAAATGGAAAGCTTTGGAGCAGATGGTTAGCTAGATGTGTGGGGTCATTGGCAATGCTTCTTGCCCTTTTTCTCACCCTGTTGTCACAACGTTCCTAGATGGAGGGCAGCAGACAGCCAATGAGCCACTCACCAGTGCAGAAAATAAACTGGACATTAGCCCTGGAAGAGGAGACAATCTATTTAAACTGGGATAGGATGTGTGCAGATAGTTATTATTAGTATTACTGAGGTCTAAAAGTGACATTAAGTGGTCATAGTTGTTTCAAGATCTACTCACATGTCATCTTAAACTCATCAAAGAAATAATCTCCAAAGAGCGATTGCTGTTTTCTGTGCAAATGCTATTGTAATGAATGCTGCCTGAAATAAATTAATAAATAAATTAATTGACCCTGGGTTAAGTATCATATTTCGTACCCAACCATGCTGCTCACTAAAAGCCTAAATTGATTTTATTTCTTGCTGGAGTACTTTGTCTTTTGAAGTATAGCAGATGAAACAAGTGACGGCTGTTCTATTACACCATCCACTAGATTAGGTTGCAGGTGCTGCATGCTAAGATGGCACATTAGAGTATGATACGGACAGGATCAGTACAGCATCAGAACTCTCACTCCCCCAGGGTCATTGTTTCTTTCAATATTCACTGAAGAATCGCTGATTTTCCCACATATTTTGAAGACCCAACACATCCGAAGGTTGTGTTCCCAGCTGCAAGACGACATGTCTCATCAGTCCAACATTTGTGAGTAAAGTGAATCATCTACAGAAGACTGCAAGTCAGAAAATGTTTCTGATAACAGAAGTGAAAAGGGAAAAATGGGAAGAAAATAAAAAGGAAACTGCCAATTATACACCAGTAAGAACCCATTGCATTCGCTGAAAAGAGCATTTGTTTATTTTTAAATGTCATTTTTTTAGATATAATCTTTTAAATATGTGTAACCATTAATCGCAGTGCAGGCTTAAACGTTTTTTTTTTAGGGGGGGTTACAGAAAATGAGCCAAAGAAAGTTGTCACTTATTTGGGGATAGCAGTGTGCTTTCCTACGCTGTGACAAGAGTGTGTGAATGATCAGTAAGTTGATCAGTATGACTCATTTAGCGGCTGCCGGGTCTGTTCCGATCCCTCTACCTCACTCCAGGAACCCAGACTGCCCTGACTCCCTGCCAGATCAGCAAACCTTCTGTTGCTGCCAGCTGCCGTTGGCCACCAGCCCGCTGTGACCCTAGGCGCTGGCTGAATTTGAGTTACTTATTGAAAGTCTGTCTTCAGCGAGTATTAGTTAATCACAGTACAGTTGATGATGAGTCATGACTTTCGTCATTTAGAAGTGGTTGTGGTTTTCTCTAAACTGGAGTGGAACAATGATAGACGCAACCCAGAACCCTCTTGCTGTGAGGCGACAAAGCTAACCATCCCACCATTGTCTTATTTATAAAACGTCACTTGTTTTATGCTGCAGAAGCTTGTTGGAGAAATGTTAACAGTATGAGGTTGTACTACGGGGCGTTGATTAGGTGAATGTTTCGTGATGTTTTTGTGTTGGTCCTAAACCATGATGTTGGATCTTTAAATCATAACAATTCAACCTGAGGGGAACATGAGTGTTTGTATCAAATTTAATCTGGCATTTGTCGAGCTATTTCACTCAAAACCACAAATCTCAACCTCATGGTGGCCTTAGATGCAAAGTCAGGGGATCACCAAAGTCAGCAGGCATCATGGAGATCATGAAAGTCTGCACAAAACATTGTGCCTATCCATTGAGTAAGTGTGGAGATATTTCTCTGCAAAGGTGAAAAATCAGAGCTCATGGCGGCAAAAGCAAGGGGATCACCAAAGCCACCAAAGCCATTAGGACATATTAAACATCGGGGGACATGATTATAAATCATTTACGTATTAGGTGACAGTGCTAAGACTAAGGGGTGAGTCAACGTGGTCTCATGGGAGGGCGTATAAATAGCACGCCACTTTTCATGACTTGCATGACTTTTCGCGTGCATGTCTACGCATATTAAGCTTTTCGCGTGTCATTTAACGCCCGTAGTTCCCCAGGGTTAGGGTTAGGGTTAGGGTCTGGGTTAGGGTAAGGGTTAGGGTAAGGGCATTTCACGCCCGTTATTTCAGCCATCCTTCACATGAAATATTGATTTAAAAACAACCCTCTGACAGAAAGCTCCACCACTTCGTATTTCTCCGGAAAGTAGCGGAGAAATACGAACACGTGGGTTTTCCCTCAATGACATTTGTGCGTGAAATGACAACGCCATCTCTGCACTATACAAGTCAATTGAGACTACATGGCGTGAAATGACACGCAAAAAACAGGACATGCGTTGTAATTATACGCGAGATGGCTTAAGAGAAATAGCGTGTCATTCACACACCTTTTAGTGAGACCAGGCTGGGTGAGTAAATGAGGACAGACTTTTCACTTTAAGGTGAAGCAGTCTCACTGGGATATGTTCCCATCCCGTTTAAGGTTGTTGACAAAGATTTTCATCTGGTATTGTTTACCAGGAAAAGGTGAGCAGACCTGTGGCTTCGCATAGAAATCAGACCTGACTTTCGTTTGGTGGACAGTTGGGCTTACTGACAATTGTTGGCAGGCACCATTCTATAGTGATGGTGGAGTCACTGCTCTGTCAAACTGTGTCATGGGTCTACTTTTAAAAGTTTAGATACGTCTGCCTTCAGCATTAGCACGTTGGAACCATGAGTGACTCAGAGAACCATGAAGGGCATTTGATAATGAGGTGGATTGAACCTTTAATGATGGCGTAACAGATGCTCATTTGTATTCTCTCCTGTGATGGTAGGGGAATTCATTCCTCCAGTTGCCCTGAATGAAGACTGCAGAGCCAGGAAGTTTGTTTTTCATTTTCATTATCTGTCCTCATAGTAGGCATGGTATGCCACTTGCTTTTGCCTGAGGGGGGATGTACACAGCAGCAAAATGACTGAAGCAAGCTCCCAGAGTGAGAAAAACGGCTTGCAGAGAAAAAAAGCAGTGTTTCCAGCATGAGAGCACCACTTGTTTTTGATCCTAAAACATACAGTGCATCCCCTCCCTTTTGTTTTGCTGCCGGTTTGTGTACCACAGTCCGCCTGAATCAGCGTATACTCCTGCAGCAGCACTGTGCCACTAGAGTGGAGGGAGAAGCAATTTTCCTGGAAATAAACTGCTGAAGTAAAGCATTGTTAGTCCTGGTCAGCGGTTGTAATTTATTCATTTTGTTGCTTTGGGTGTGATCACTGGAGAGTGCACTCAAGGAAGGGCAGCATGGACACTTTAGTGTCCTCCAGCAGCGATGTGCTCTAGTATGTTTTCTCTGTCTCAAGGCTCTAATTAGACAGGTCAGGGGGAAGGAATCCACATCTCATCAGCAGCTGTTGGTTAAAATGTCCAAGGGAAAACTCCAACATGTGGATAAAAGCCAGCAGGCACAGAGTCAACTAGTATTCAGAGGAAAATCCACTTGGTGGAGAAAACACATAATTCACACATAACAAATCGGAACAAAACTGCACAGTGCCAAAAACAGAAGTCTGCACTAGTTAATGGACTTCTTAAGGATGTGATTAGATTTAAGATTACTTGGAAGAAAAAGTTGGCTTCCTTGTTTCTCAACTAGGTTTGACTCATATCAGTCCCATTGTTTTTGCCTCCACTGCTTTATGGAGAAAAATAGCAAAAACATCAACATTATTGGCCGAGATACATGATCTTGCTTTGCTTCAGACCAATGGACAGGGCTGTTGTGTGTAAAGGGTGCATATGTAGGTATTATTTTAATCACCATACCAATAGCCTGGTCATTACTAGCAAATTAGTTATCGTGACTGTTTGTATTTTACCCTTCTTGCATGTTGTAACAGAAATCTCTTGACACATGTACGTATTAGAGTTTGGCTGTTTCCCATTCTCTTTCAAAGAATAGTTCAACATTTTGCGAAATACGTGTATTACCTTTTTCTTGTTAAGGGTTTGATAAGAAAATCCATTCCCCTCATATATCTGTCCGTTCATTGTGTAGGTAAGCTATCTTAGCTTAGATGAAATACTGAAAACAAGAGGAAACAGCTATGCCCCTTTTGTTTCATTCATACAAAAACCAAAGTGTAAAAACAACAACTCAGTGTTTTACGATTGGTTTGGTGCAGGACTGGTTATTGGCAGGGAGTTGTTACTTCCTGGAACATGGACAACAAGTGGAAATCAGTGCTCCCGGTAGACAAATAGTCCCACACAAAACTCCAAATTGTTGCATAGATGTTTTTTCTTGTACAAACTAAACAAACAAGATATAACATGTTACTTAAGCGAGCTTTAGAGGTGCTTTTGTTACCTTTGGACAGAGCAAAGCTAGCCTTTTTCTGCACTTAATGTTAAGCCAAGCTAACCAGCTGTTGGCCTCTAGCATCATATTCAGCTATGGTAATGTATAATGTTGGAAAAGGTAAAAAAAACAATCATTGCAGCAGTGGTCTTTTTAAAACAGGTATCAAGCTTCTCATTTAAGGCCCTGCAGCAAAGCAACTTGTGTGTGGTAAGAGTTGTCAGTACCATTTATTGTTAATTTACTGTAGCAGGAGCTAAAACAGAGGCACTTTTGAGTATTTTCCCAAGTGTTTATATGTGTCTGTGTCTGTCCATGGAAATATTTTGTCAGCATGATAGCATCGCAACTGTGCAATACAGTCACAAAACAGTCGAGGTCTAAATAAAGACAGAGTTGGAAAACGGGTGTGCACCCTTGGTTGGAGTAGCCGATAGGTAGCAGAGAAGGGGCCATTGTCCCACCACTTTGCGGCCCAGGCAGGATTAGGCGTAATGTTTGGTGGCCGAGAGATGGTCCCTAGCTTTTATATGCATTCCCTTGGTAAGTCACAATTTAAATATACACAGTGAAAGAGCACCACAAGATTTTATATTAAGCACAAGACAGGGAACAAAAGTGGACTGAAAAGCATTGTTGGTCATAGATGTTATAATCACTTTTCATGAAAACATTGCAACGTGTAAGCCATGGTAATGTCCGATGTGCTGTTTTGTTAACTTGTCTCCTTAAGCATCTTTCATGCATTTCATGACAATAATTAAAACAAATAAATGAATAAAAACATTAGACAGGCTCATTGCATAATTTTTAAACGTTGAATGGGAAACAACCACAAGCGGGCCTGCTGGTTCACCAGAAGCATGCCTTACAGCATGGTCAATTACTAACATCATCCGCACGGCATACAGTACAGACATTTTGACCTGAAAAACTGCATGCAGTTGTGTTCCCTGCTAGGCCTGTCACAATAAGCAATACATCAATTAATCGCATTATAACTTTTAACGAGTTCGAAAACTTTGCCAGCCACAATCATTTCCATATTTCTGTTTTCCTCGTGTCCTGCTATCAAAGAGACTGGATGACAAGAGTTTCCACTGACCCCCTTGCATCTTAAACATAATGAGGTTGTGTCAGTCACTTGTCAGCCGTGTGGTCTCTGTGTGGGGGGCGGTGTCAAGATCTGTTTCTGTCAGTACCCTCCTCTCTTCCGTTTTGTGTGATTTTGTCTACCTCTGTCTGTGTTTCCCTGTATGTGTCTTCCCTTGTCTCTCTTTAGGTCTGGTAGGCGTTTCCCCAAGCTGCAGCCTGTTATGCTGATTACGATAGTGGATCGTTTCTCTAAAATGGCGCACTTTGTTCCTCTCCCGAAAGTTGCCGTCAGCCATGGAGACGGCACAAATCCTCGTGGACCACGCATTTCGCCTCCATGGGATCCCTGCAGACATCGTCTCCGACCGTGGCCCTCAATTCACCTCCCAGGTCTGGAAGGCTTTCTGCCAGGCCTTAGGGGCCAAGGTCAGCTTATCCTCTGGGTTCCATCCCCAGTCGAATGGCCAAACGGAGAGAGCAAATCAAGATTTGGAGACGGCTCTTCGTTGCATCTGTGCCTGCAACCCCTCTTCGTGGTCTTCGCAGCTCTCCTGGGTCGAGTACTCCCACAACTCCCTGACCATAACTGCTACAATTATTTTCCCCCTTCGAGGCTTCGTTGGGCTACTTACCCCCTCTGTTTCCAACCCAGGAAGCCGAGATAGCGGTGCCATCTGTTCAACACCATCTCCGAAGAGTGCGTCGGATTTGGATGGAGACCAGTGGGGCGTTGCTCCGAACGGCGGAGCAGAACCGTAAGATGGCAGATCGTCATCGCATCCCTGCACCCAAATACAGACCTGGACAAAAGGTGTGGCTGAATTCTCGTGACATCCCCCTGAGTGTCTCGTCTAAGAAACTCGCCTCTCTTTATTGGGCCCTCCGAGATCGAAGCCATCGTGAACCCCTGTGCTGTGCGCCTGAAGCTCCCTGCGTCCCTCAGAATCCACCCAACCTTCCATATTTCCCAAGTTAACCAGTAACCACCAGCACGTTGTGCCCACCTGCCGTCGCCCCACCACCCCCCCCCCCCGTACCATTGACGGCCATCCGGCATACACGGTTAGCTCCATTCTAGACGTGCGATGTCGGGGTCAGGGATTTCAGTACCTGGTGGACTGGGAGGGCTACGGTCCTGAGGAGAGGAGTTGGGTTTCCAGATCCCTTATCCTGGATCCGTCCCTGATCCGGGATATCTACCGGGCCCACCCTGGGAGTCCTGGTAGAGCGCCTGGAGGCGCTCGTTGAGGGGGGGGGGGTACTGTCAAGATCTGTTTCTGTCAGTACCCTCCTCTCTTCTGTTTTGTGTGAGTATGTCTTGTTTGTCTTCCCTTGTCTCTGTTTAGGTCTGGTAGGCGTTTCCCCAAGCTGCAGCCTGTTATGCTGATTACCCCACCACCTTAAATACCTGAAGCTGACAGGCACGTAGTGCCGGACCGTTGTTGACCCTGTATTGGTAAAACTATTCCCCCCGGACTGGCATCCCCTTTCTAGTTGTGGTTTTCACACTCCCCGTAGTAAGTTGATTAATCTTGTTTGTTTTCTGTTTTTCTCCGTAGTTTCCCATGTTCCCGTTTCCCGTCCGTCTCCTTGATCCTCCGTCGTCTTCTTGTTCCTGTTGTTCCCGTGTTCATTTAGTTAGTCATTGTATTTGTATTCTCTTTAGTGTTTTGCATTTGTCCGTTTATTATATTAAACGTTTGATTTGTAACTTTACCTTTTTGTCCGTGTCTGCAATGGGTCCACCTTTTGTGCTATCCCTGTACCGTTCCTGACAGGCCAACCCTTAGCATTACTCAGAGTGCAGCATGAGAGCCCTGTAAGTAGCAAGTTAGAGAACACGCTAGTTAAGATTTGGAGGTATAAAAACAAAGATGGAACTTCGGGTTCAAACCGAATGACCACGGTACCACTTCACCTGAGCGAGCCAGTGTGTCATATTTGCTGTAACAGAGTAACCACTAAATGCGCCGATGTATTAAAATAGACCGAGAGTTATTTTATTTATTGTTTTTGGTTGTTGTTGGCTTCCAGTTCTAGTGGGAAATATTCTTTAGAAATAAACATTTATTGAGCCTTTAAAGGATGTACTTGCATTATTATGCCATTATCATTATATCAGTTTAAAATGGTCTCAAAACAGATATATTAATGCTTAATAATAATAATTTATAGGGACAATTTATCGCCCTGCAAAATTTGTTATCGTGACAGGCCTATTCCCTGCTTGACTTCTCTCACGTCTTCTTTCTTGTCTATAGCCGCTTTTACACAGAGATTCCACAATACTGCCGTAAAGAATTTCCACCATCACGTTTGCTTTGCTTTTTTATACTGAACCCAACAACAGTGGCATAATGCTGCCCCAGTGTGTGATTTTTAGATAGCATGTTCGAATTACAAAATATCATACGAACCTGTTGAGAATACATTTGAACACCACACATTACCACATACATGTTATGACCATCAAGTGCATATTCAGGTTCCTTTTTACATGACTTTTATAAGGAGTATAAAAATGAGTATATAGAAAGAGCACACAGGGTAAGTGTTAATAAGTTAGCTAGCTATCGCTGTTCAGATCTGCCAGTGACTGGCAACATTTCAGCAGGCAACATTGACGGTCATCAGATACAACTAAGAAGCCTTCTTTTGTTTATTCTGTGTGAAATCAAAAGCCCATTGTTCCAAAGATTTTAAGTACCACCATTATCACTGAAAACTGCATTTGTGCCGTACTAGAATGGAACACTTGACAGGCTTAATGTCACAACTGGCACCAAGTATCTGTCAAAGATGAAGAATTCTCTCTTAGAAAGCTCTGCTCAGAGCTAATGGTATTTCGTCAGTATGTATAAACTGCATGCGACTAGCATTATCCTAGACATTCTGTATACGCACTTGCTCTCTTTCTCCTGTCTCTTCCCAGGTTTCAATATTATAATTTGTTTTCTAGAGATGGTTGTCCAATTAGGGAGCTGAGAAACAGAGTCAAAGAAGGAATATATACAGTAGTTAGAGGCACAGAATGAGAGGATGACAGAGAGTAGGGGAAAGAGAGAAAGAAAGGGGAAGAAAGACACGGAACATGAAGAGAACAGAAAGGAAGAAACAGAGGTCAAAGGGTAAACAGGCATTTGAAAGATGGCTTAATTGTTCTCTACAACAGTGTTTTTTCTCTCTTGCTCTCTACATATCTGTTTCTAAGTAACATGTCTTTTATCTGATCTTTTTCCAGTTTTGCTTTTATTGTGGTCTTCTGACACACAAGACACGCACACACACGCACACACAAACACACACACACACACACACACACACACACACACACACAAACGCTCCTAATAAGCACTTAGATCCCTGAACCACCACCAAGTTTTGTGAAAACTGGTCAGTATGTGCACACAGCTCATGGACATATGAGTACACACTCAACCAACCAGGGCATATTGGAGGTTAGTTAGAGTTAGAAGGGCCCAGCTGTGTGTATGTGTGTGTGTGTGTGTGTGTGTGTGTGTGTGTGTGTGTGTGTGTGTGTGTGTGTGTGTGTGTGTGTGTGTGTGTGTGTGTGTGTGTGTGTGTGTGTGTGTGTGTGTGTGTGTGTGTGTTTGTGTGTGTGTGTGTGTGTGTGTGTGTGTGTGTGTGTCTTGTGTGTCAGAAGACCAATAAAATAAAAGCGACTAGTTGTGGAAACAGATAAGATAAAAGTAAAATGTTACAGCTGCAAAACACTGTCATCACTTAGAAACAGATGTGTCTGTTTGGCTCACACGATAAAATATATACTGAAAAATATCACAGACGCTGTCCATGGTCCTGATACTGCCTCTTAGCTTTTAGTTTCAGAGTTACTCCCTTTACTGGGTAGATGCTAGTTAATACCTGCCAGACATGTTGGTGTCATCACTGCTACTATTGCGCAGTTGGAAATATTAACATCATTCAGCAGAACAACAGACTGTTACGGAGTGTCGCAACACTTTGTACCGTGAGAAGATATATTATAAAGTAAAAACAACACAATTGAACATGTTCCTGCAATAATGTGATCCAAAATGACAACACACGCATTTGACATACACTGCTACATGCTAACGTCAGCTGCATTTTAGTTGACGATCAAATCAAATCAAATCAACCTTTATTTATATGGCGCTTTTCATACAGAAAAGTATCGCAAAGTGCCTTACAGAGATTTACAGAAAAAGAGAAACATCAAATAAAATCAGGAGAAGAAAGTTAAAAGAACCCAACCCTCCCATCCCCACAGTCATGCACAGAGACATACACAAATATGTATACGTTCATACACACATTCACACATACACACACAGCCACGCTGACACACAGACACACAGACACACACACTCACACCTACACAAACACTAGCTGTCACTACAGAGACCTGGGGTACAGAGGAGGCTAGAGGAAGCTACCTTTGGGGGGCCAACCACACTGGGAGAGATCCCAGTCCAAGGTCGCAGGGAGCACCGCCACAGAGACCACCCAAACCCGGGCAGACAGGAGCCTCCACACTAAGGTGCAGGGCCCTCTAGTCGGCCGGGCCGGAACTGTCCACGGGAAAGGACCCCCCGCGGCCAGACCAGAGACAACTCCCAATCTGGCAGGCCCCCTGAGGAAACACTGGAGATTAAAAACTGTTGCCTAAAACAGTAAAGTTAGGTTAAAATATGGAGGCTAAAAACATGAGGGACTGAAACATAAAATCATGGCTAAAACACAGAGATTAAAACAGTAAAAAAGGATAAAAAGTGCTCTGATTAGCACTGCCTAAAAGAAATCAAAAAGAGTTAAGATTTCAATTAAAAGCCTGGCTAAAAAGATGGGTCTAGAGCCTCTTTTTCAAAACCTCAACAGTCTCCGCGACCTTGAGACTCTCCGGCAGGCTGTTCCACAGTCGGGGCCCATAACAACTGAAAGCCGCCTCCCCGTGCTTTTTTTAACTTACCTATGTTATGGTTAAAAGGCCGGTGCCGGAGGACCTCAGGGTCCGCGGCGGCCGATAAGGTAAAAGCAAATCAGATAGGTAAGAAGGCCCAAGACCGTTAAGACACTTAAAAACTAGTAGAAGAACTTTAAAATCAATCCTGAAATGCACGGGGAGCCAATGCAGCGACTTTAAAACTGGTGTTATGTGCTCCCGCCCTCTGGTCCTTGTCAGCACTCGTGCAGCTGAGTTTTGTAATAATTGTAGATTCGAAATGCTCTTTTTGGGAAGGCCAGAGAGCAGGGCATTACAGTAGTCTAAACGACAAGAGATCTGACCAACCCCATCCTGGTCAGATGCGTACATGAACTGATGAAGCCTCTTGGATGAGAGGTGAAACATCTTTCTAGACAAACAACCAGTCCAGTTGTTTTTGACTGAAATTGCTTTGAGGATAACTTTAGCATAGTTTCACAAAACTGAGAAAAAGATTGCACACACACACTAAAATTCCACAAAAATGGCTGCTTATTAGGTTTAATCTGACACATTTGTAAACAAATTCTCTAAACGATGCGATGTATTTGAACATTTGAACGTAGCCTACACACACTTAGACACTGCACATTAAATCCCTTAATAAGCAACTCAGGTTACAACTAAAAACCATGAGGAATTATCGTAGTTTATTTTGACATTAGAAGTACAAAAATAAAATGTGTTATGTGTTTGCAGAATATTTTCAGGGTTCAGGAGGTTGATTCTCAGTCGTATCGGAAGTGACAGCACCCCTTTAATATACCGGCAGACATTTGTAACAGTATAAGAATTTTAAACCCTTGTCCACCAGATATCTTCTGTCATCTCTGTACAACCTCCCCGTCTGTTTGACTGGCACCCTGTGTATTCTAGTCATATCCTGGAATGTTGCAATGTGCACAAGCTTGCAGGTTATGCAGACTGTGAAGGATTTATACCTGTGAGACCTGAGCATTCATGCAGGTTATCAAGGACGTCAAGTGCCTGAATTGTCAACATGCCTCTGGAACATAAGAAAAGGTAAAACTTTTTTCCAAAAGGAATCCAAAACTGTTGAAGGGAGCCATGCCTAGATTCCTGTTGTTTTTTTCATAGTAACCATGACGACGAAGGTCCCATAACCTTAGAAAAGTAAATTAACACAAACTGTGATGTGTCTAAATCTAACCTTACCCCGTGTCACATCATACATCATAAAATAGATTTATTTTTCAACTGTGAGTTTGGAAGGCACAGGCAAATGAACTGAGGAGCCAATAACAATTCTGGGTAACAAATCCCTGCATCCCTGTACGCATTTTTTTTTTCTCCCCAGGATGTTGAAGTGTCGTACTCGATGCCTTCATTGGTTGGATTAGTTAGGTTTAGGGATGATGAGTGAGACTGCTATGGGTGAATATCAGGTTAAGCCAATCAGAGAGTAGAGAAGGACAGGTCTTGCATTGGCCATCCTGGGGGAAACAATCCGTCCTGTACATATAATATACATAATTGTAAATTGCCTGTTTGATGCTTCCATTAATTAATTAATTTATTCATTGATAACAACACTTCCACTAGGGTTAGGTTGGAGACCTGATTTCTCTGTTCAGCCACAGACTGCTAGTTTTGGGTGGTGTTCTTCTCTTCAGTTATTCTAACCATACGCAGTGAGATGCCATTTGTATCGCTAGATTTGGTTGATCAAAGATGCTAGCAAAGTAACAAAGTACATAAAATATGTTTATTTATTAATTTCAGCAGGAACAATGCACCTTTCAACATTACAGTTATGGGCAAAAAGGAAAGCAGATATAAACAAGTTTGCAGATTTCACATATGGTATCTCTCAATTGTAAACCAACCATCAGTTGTCTACCCAGTGTGATTGTTGATGTTAGCATGATGACACAGTGATTGGGTCTATAGGTAACCTGACTCCGCCAGAAGGATTGATTCACATGATTCACATTTGCTCAGCATATCCATCTGGGAACTCTTGTTTGGAATCTTTTGGTTGCTGATTGGATGAATCATCTGTCTATCATCAGCTACAGTATGTTGGTAATAGATGGGCCAAATCAACCAATCAGATCAACGAAGAGTATGACGTACTAACAGAGCGTTGAGGCAAAGCTCAGAAAGTAAACAACATGTTTGTAAAGGATATTTGCTGTTTGTGTAACACGGATTTAAGGATAAAAGGTACAATTCCAGGTGCCCGTTCCATATTCCAACAAAAGGATCCATCTGATAAAATTTGCTAGATAGCTGCACTCATCTCATCCATGGAAGCCGCCATGTTGTTTACATTGAACAGTCGCTTCTCGTTGCGTCATACTTAAACCCGCCTCAAAACCATTGCTGATTGGACGTTTGCTTGACAAACAGCTCCAAACTTTCTCCGTTGCATGTTACCAGACTGATCTGTGAGTAAAATACAATCGAGCTTGCGAGATCAGGATGGTCTCACGAGGCTAGTCTATAGAAGCTTCAGATTAGAAAATGCTTTTATGTTTCACTCCACACGACATGGACCCACCTCATTTTGGTGGATTCTTGGTGTTAACTTCTGTGGAACACATTTGCTGCATCTGTGTTTCCTTGCAGGATAACTGCAGGGACTTTCCGGTGTGAAGTCTCTGGATTGTTGTGTTCTATTGTTGAACAGGTCAGTGCTATCGGTGTGGTTAGTTTGCCTTGTTTGTGACGGATTAAAGTTTTATTTTACAGTTGTCTGTATTTTGATGCAGTTTTAATCAAACCTCTTGGATAGTAAATCCCAGAGGTTTGATTAAAACTGCATCCTTTGCCTATGTGCAGTCTGTGCTTCAGAATACACACACATATTGAAATACACATTCTCCTGATCAAAGCAGAGCCATATGTCCCAAGCCTGATGAAGAATATAAGAACTGACAGACGATTAGACAGCTGATTAGCTCAACGCTGAATGCTGTGTGTGTTTCTCTGTTTGTGGATTGTGTGTGTGTGTGTGTGTGTGTGTGTGTGTGTGTGTGTGTGTGTGTGTGTGTGTGTGTGTGTGTGTGTGTGTGTGCGTGTGTGTGTATCTGTGTCTGTGAATGCGTAGGAAGGTGTGCACACATCCATCTGTGTGTTCTCTGACAGAGTCATTTTAGAAAAAAAAAATAAAAAGTTCTTCATTTAACCACTGGCTCGCAGCAGTCCTCATGCCTGCAGATGGTCACTTCCACTTGACGTTTACAGACCTGCAATGGAATATTTGCATGTTGGTGTCAGGGAACCCTTCTGTATCAAAATGCAGACAACATAATATAGCAGCACATGAGGTGGGTTCATTGTTGAGAGTGAACGCGTTGACAGTGTGATTTAATGGCAGCTATCTTCCGCCTCTGCAATGATCTGCTTGGACAGTTTCCTACTGCAGTCACAGAAATCTGCCACCGTTCTGGGTTGTATGCAAAGGATTCAGAACAGCCTTTTCCCAATTGCATCAGTCATTGCATATATTTTTTTCACTGTTCATTTAACACTAAATACACTGTACACATTATTACTTGCAGCACTTAACACTATATATGCAAATAACTACCATGTTTAGTCGGTTGGTAAGATTTACATTGCTATATTCAATGTTTTCTCATCAACAGGTTTGTATGATTTTGTTATGCACAATTAGTATGATTTAGTATCCCTTAATATCTTAAGGGATACAATGTTCTTTTAAATGTTCAATGTTCTTTTTAACACTATGAATCGAGTTTGTATGATATCTTAAGAAATTTTACATTCTATTCTGCATTAAGGCAACAAAAAGTGACGGTTAGGTTTAGGCCTATGGTTTAAGCAGAAAAACTACCATTACATGACCGGTTCAGTTTAGGCAACAAACAGTGACAGTAAGTGTTAGGCATCAAAACAACTCTCTTAGGATTGGAAAAAATCTAATGGTTTGGCTTAGTGAGGACATAAACATCGGTGCTCCTGGTCAAAGTCCTGTGTTTTGGTTGTTAGTGTCTCTTATACTACATCACATATAGTAATAAAACATGATTAAACATGAATTAGAGTGCATTCATTTTTGTAGTGATATATACGAACAGTGAATGAGTACAACCTGCAATATTAGTCCCATAGTGAAGAAAAAAACAGTAAGTGCAATGGACAGAGAACAAACCATAAAATGAACACACAGCATGGACTCGTTTTTTTAAAAAGACATTGAATATTAGCATTGTTGGGTGACAAATACCACCACTTTAGGGTCGACAAAATCCATGTTAGGGAAATGGTCTGGGTGGTGAATCGTTAAAAAAAAAAAACACAGGACTTTTACCCAGTAGATCAGGAGTTTGTGTCACATTCATGTCCTGTGTGTCCAATGTGTCACTGTAGTTACGTTACAAACACACTTGCTTTAAACCCACCCATAATCTTTCCCTAACCATAACCAAGTGGTTATGTTGCCTAAACATAACCACTTGGTAAATTGACAGCCTTAACCAAATTATACACATGTTTAAAACAGGGACCGTCGTGGAGCATATTATGTGCAGAGCTACGCAGTGCATTGAGAAGTGACGCGGAAGGTTCCTGACAGAACTCTGCACATTTTACACTCATTACACTATTTCATTTTGTGTTTCTTTTCCTTTTTCTACTTCTTGGCAAGTCTTTTTCGCTTAATGTTTTCTCACACTATGCATTAAAAATAAACAAACAAACACACACACACATGCACACACACTATCCCTTCACCCTTACTCAGAGCTAACAAGGATATCATTAGACAGCTACATATATATTTATAGTTCTCTCTGCATAGGATGAGAAAGTTGTTGTTTATTAGACTTGGCAGAACTATTTACATCAACACTCTGTTACAAACCGTTTCCCTCTTTCAGCTCCTCCATTTCATCATATAGAATAATGATTTCTCTGTAAAATATATGCTGTTCTGTCTTTAAGTGGATTTGTCAACATAATGTGTACATTAACACACTCTTGCACCTGTCACTATATTACTTAGTGTTTCTCGGTGGGAACACACACACACAAACACACACACACACACACATACACACAGAGAAAGTGAATAAATATGTCTTGCTTCAGTATCCCTCTCACTTTGTACTGCTTGTATCCCATTTCTCTTGCATACGTTCTTTTGTACTTGGCATGGACTCTGATCTTGGCATGCTCTAGCGGGCATGTCACACCCTATACAAATACACTATCTCTCTCCCAGTCTTTCTCTCTCTCTCTCCAGCACGCTCTCTGCATGTTCCTGGCATGCACAGGCGGAGGCGTCACTTCTGATTTGCTTAAGGAGCATGACTGTGTGTGTGTGCACATGTGCTGATTTCTTATGCATGTGTGTGCATTTGTTCATGTATTTCTCTCAGTGTGTTTGTATTTGAGGCATTAAGGTATCATGTGAACTAAAAAAAAACATTTGGGTTGTTTTTTTCTTGCCCGTTTCTGCTGCTGGCCAAAACATGTGTATGAGAACATTGGGACATATGTTTGGCTCTAACATAGCAGAACAGACATTCATACAGTGCTGACCTGAGTTGTTACTCTCTCTAAAGCATTGTATATCATATTCATCGATTTTAAATGGGGAGCAGGCAAAATAAGCAGTGTAGTCCTCTGTAGAGCATTGGTGTGTGTAGAACACAATACATATCCACAAACACAGGTCTGTTGTTTGTCTTTTTCCTAACAGACTGTGTATGTGAATATTTACATAGCATTAAAATATTATGAAAATAAACAATTAATCAGGATTAAATTGCAATATAGTTAATAACATGAAGTCTATTAGAATGCAATGTTTCAGGATATCATATACTTGAAGCCTACAGATAGTAGCTGGATGGCAATGGGAGTCTGTCAGCTGGCCCAGGACTTTGGTCCAGGCTGAAATGTCAATATTAAATGGATTGCCATGAAATCTGTCCACATATTTATGGTTCCCAGAGGTTGAATCCTACTGTTCCATGCAGAACTCCCAAATGCTGTAGTACTGCCGACTCCAGTATTTCTATCTCCTGCCTGTACACAGAACATGCTCACTATTACAGTATACATAGTACATTATCTGGTAGATGTCAAACATGGCACGCTGCTCATATAACACAGAGGGTCAAAGGTGACCTCTTATTGGAGGCTGTGTTGTTATTTATACTTGATCTTTACATTGATGCTTAAACTTGTTTCATGCTTTTTGTGGTCAGGTCTTTGCAGTGTGGACGATGACGATTGCGCAAATGGGCTTGGACAGGGTTGCACAGACCATGTTGCAGTGTTTGGCTAGCTACAGGGCCCTGAAGTGTGTATACGCCAAATCAATTTCATGGAGTGCTTTGATAAAACGCTGAGTGAGAAGACTTTCTTGGAGCGGCTCTGACTGCATCAGTATGAATGTTTGCATGGGCCGCGTCCGTCTGCACCATGCTGACCAAAAAAAGCATGAAACAAGCATTTGGGTCTTGATATACATGCTCATTAAGCTTAACTGTGCAGGCGTTTTATTTCTCTTATGTTATCAAAAAGTTGTCAGTTTCCTGTCAATATCTATAATGGTGATCATGTCAAACTAAAATTATTTCTTTATATTCAAAGGGAGGTGCACTCATTGATGCTATGTACTCTAAATAAAGAGGTTATCACATTCTAATTAGTAGTATTAATGGCAGTAATGCAGGAATTAGATTTAGTATTGATACATGTATCGGGGGTCCCCTTTTATCTGTTAGCATCTGCTTCCACCAAAAACGCACCAATGTGAGAGAGCACATTAGGAAGTTTTCTTAGCCTTTTAAGCAACCGTCACTGCCTGCTTTAAATATCAGTAATATTAACCTAAACCATCTACAATCCCAACCTAAAGAGAACTGCAAGAGTTGCTAGACATTGCAGCAGTACAGGAAGGTAGCCCTAGCCCAGCAGGAAGCTATGCAGTCAGGCGCCAGACATTTTATGCCACATTTACCATTCATGGCACAAAATATGCATGCAGTATTTTGTACCACATCTACCATATGAGAATGAAACAGGTGAAACCCACATCCGGCCTACATCATAAATGTGTTTGTTTATTTATATGTAAATTCTACCCTATGTTACTTTTTAAGAAAATGATCTCTGACCTTGTCGTGCCAACAACCTTTCCAGGGACTCGACCAGTCTCTCAATGGCCAGCAGAGCTAGGCTGCTTAAACGGCCTTGGCCTTGATTGTGCTGCAGCTGCTCATTGGGGAAAGTAACGGCAGAGTGACAGAACAGACACAAACCCGATGCTAGTCGTTTTTAACAAAGACAAAGTCGCTGGGGATCGGTAAAGTCTCCGGATCAGTTCAGAACAACAGAATGAAAAACTTTGAAAATGCTCCGGTTGATGTTTATTCTTCAAGATCGCTGATTCGCTCATTTAGCTGTCAATCAAAAAAGGATTTCACCTCAGACAGCTCATCCAATCATCATGCAGAAGCTGAGGGTCCGGGCCACCCAACTGTCCCATAGACCCCCAGAGACGATGAGCATCCGATGAGCGGGACAAAGCCCAGCATTTATCCAATGACCATCCAGTTTGGCTACAGTGGAACAACCTTCTCTACGCTTCCCCACTGAAGTCAGTAGAAGCTGAGCATCCGCCTGTGTAAAGTTCTGTGGTGCTGTGGGGATGAATGAGAAGGAAGGTGGAAGGAAAAGGAAGGAAAGTATTGGTCTCATCTAAGTGGACGTTGAACTGAGCTTTCTCCTGCACAAGTGCTCGCTGGTATAACTTTGCAGGGATTTGCTGTGGCAGAAATTTCTTTATGCTGTCAAAAGGGTTCGGCACAGTTACCTATTGCTTTTTGAACTGTATACCTGGACGCTTTCCAAGTCCTTTTCTTACGTTTGCCTCTTTGAATGACTGTCAGGTCAAACAACAATTCATCTGGCCCATTGCTTTCTGGAGGGACACCAAACTACTAATGTGACTGGCTCTGCCCCAAAGGCCCCGAGGGCAGGTGGCCAATCACTGACCTTTTAGTTAATATGGATCCACCCGCATTTGGCTACTTGCACTTTTATTGCATGAACACATAGATGCAGGCATACAAGGAGTATCTAGCCTATTCATTACTACCCCCCCCCCCACACACACACACACACACACACACACACACACACACACACACACACACACACACGCACACACACACACACTTGGCTGACTGTAAGATCTATCTAACACATTCTAAGTGGGCCCGACTTGGCACAGTTTAAGAGAGAACAAATAGAGACTGTAGGAGTAAGGTTGGAGCCAAAATGACCCCTGGATGCACAGAACATCTGGAGTACAGCTAACTGATTAGCCACACTAACAGTGCTAATGGCTGTGAACATTAGAAAGTGATCAGGGTGGGTTCTCGGTAAAAGACTTAATGCATGACGGATTCACAAACAGGAGAGAGTAATTGGCTGACTTGTGACATGATATCTTCCAAACACCAGAATAAAGTTTACATTACCACTTAATTTTAAGGCTACTGTCACTATAGTCACTGTTATCATTGTTTAATGCTGCATTTGGTGGACTACGTAGACTACATTTGAAGATGCGTATTATGGGGGTGAAAAATAGGATTTGAAAGAAAGGCACAATCTTTAGTAAAAAAAGTACTTTTGAAAGCTTTTGTCATCCATAAGTGGAACCATTATATATCATTCTTTAGCTATTGTGGCTACTAATGACACTTTGACAAAGGACTCTACATTTAAGAAGAGTTAAATGCACAGTTTTCGTTGACACCACCAGATAGTTGTAAAAGATAAAGATACTTTTTCTGATTTAAAGACATTTAAAGAAGACTGAACTATTTAAGGAAACAATTTCTGTGCAGAGAGAAGCCAAACACCATCCATTTATATACACTGCCCACATTGCCATGATACAGAGCTGGTATAAAATCAGTAAAAATCAAAAAATGAAAAAAATGACATCAACGTGGGAGGTCATGTTTTTAGCTTGAGTTGAAGCATCCATGCTGCATTCATGTAGTGTCCCAGAAATTGGAAAAATAAGTTCCCAAAAATTCACACTGCATTTACATTGTGAGATAGGGCATGCCTTGGCAAAGCTTTGCACTCTCTAAGTGCCCTTCTAGTTCCACTTTATACTAAAGTGATGTACTGGAGTACTGAACAGCATCACTTTTGTTTGTAACTAGATTAGGCAAAATATTACAAACACATTTCAATATAATGGAGTCCAGTTCAACAACACCGGGAACTACAATCTAAATAATAATCATAAAGTTACATTTACACCTCACACAAAAGAATATGTGAGGATCACGTTGTGGTGGTGGCACTTAATGTGTTAACATTACATGCCTATGTTACATATTATAACAAAGCAGGTCTGAGGAATAAAGCCAACACAGAAGATGTAATATTAGTTGTACTCGTAAGATTTTCCTCTAGATAATTGTCTGTTAAGATGCTCTCTATCAAAGAGTGAGTTAAGACAATGGTGATTGATCAAATAACCCACCAATAAAATCCCTTGTTGCCGAGTATTGTGTCGATCGATGTAAATGTGCAGCCATCTTAGTGATGCTGCTGACAGCGGTTTGTCTGCAGGCCGAAGTCGTTACTGCTGTTTTTTCTGCGTTTTCTTGTAAACGGAAATCAGGAACTTACAACTTCTCAGACTTGTAGCATTAAGGGGCAATATATGGGGGATGGACTGGAGGTAGAGAGGTGAATGTGTGTCAAATAAGTTTACAAAAGAGGGGGAAAAAAGTCAACTAGCATAGTGACCATGAACATGACAAGATGGACAACTTTGAAAGAACAGGCTCACCTGCAATTACATCTTACCGCCAAAGAGGCCGGTAGAAACGATGTTAACAGCAGTTGGTCCTGAGAGCTGGAGATGGATCTTCCGTTAATATCTGTTGCTACAGCTACGCTCCAGCCTCCACATGCCTGTGTGACATTTTTTAAAATAATCTTTTTTTTGCAGTTTTCTAGCCTTTTATTAAATAGGACAGACAGTAAATGGGGTGATAGGAAGAGGGGGAGACATGCAGCAAAGGGCCACAGGACGGAGTCGAAGCCTCAGCCGCTGCCTCGAGGACCTTCAGCCTCTTGGGGCGACTGCTCTAACCACTGGGCCGTTGGCCGCCCTGTGTGACGTTTTTTGTTGTTCAAATATGCATGTGTAACGTTATTCTTTGCATGTGGGGACTTTCTTGGCAGGGATCCGTTCACACCATAGACAGACTGATGTCAGATACGAGTCACTTCAAACATGAATGAACAGTCTAGGGAGACAGATTGGCTCTGGGGAACACGTTGGGATTGGACATTAAGCCCTGTAATGTGAACATAGCCAAAGGGATTTGCTGACTGATTAGTTACTGACAGAATTGAAAGCAGTAAGACTTTAGAGCACATTCTCTCTCTTTGTCCCTGGACACTAATATAAAACTAAACAGTCGAAGGACAAACCAGCATTACGCAGCACATCTTCCACAGGGTAAAAACCAGTTGAAAAGTTTGCAAAGACTGCCTCCTCCTGAAGCAATCTGTCCCTACGTAACCTTTTGTGCTGCACACTGTACTCGCCCTTCCTACCTCTCTGTCGCTATACCCTGCCTATCTTTTCTCTCATCACTCTGTCACCCTCTCTATTATCTCTCTCTCTGTCTGTACCCTCTCTATTTCACTCTCCTTCTCTACCTTTCCCATCCACTCTATATCTTTCATGTCCTCTGTTTTATTCTCTCTCTCTTCATATCTGCAGCAGAGACGCAGTACTAGGCCTACTCCAAATGGGGTGCTCTGACCCCCACGGTGGTATTCAAAACAGACTGAGGATATCACCCATCTTATGCCCCTCCCTCCATTAAATGTGTTCTGAACTTATACTGCCACCTCTGCTACCTTTGCCTCCTTAGCCTCTCTGTCTCTTCAACACCCCTCCTTTTCTCTCCAATGTTTGATTGCATGGGCATAAGGTCAACTGTCTATTATGTGAAAAACAGCAACTCAATATGATGTTGTTCTTAACTTTTGAACTTAAATCTGTCTGCAGGTTTCAGCAAAGTTAAAATGAAAGATGTATATTTTAAGTGAAGTTCAAAAGTTCATCCATTGGCAGATGATTGTGACAAGTTCGAAAAATTCTCTGATCTTATAGAAATTTATAATGCTTCTGCATAGGCCAGTGCTAGAGTGTGAAATCCCTTCTTAACTTTAAGTTTGAATCCTGTTTCGGGATAAAAAGGATAATTCTATCCCTTTTAACTAATATCGAATATGTTTTCCCGAAGAACAACTTTACACCCCAGTTTTGCTTGGAATATACTGTACATGCATACTCCCCCCATCCTAGGTCACCTAATGGACACAGCCACATTTTTTAAGTTGAAGTTCCTTTAGTCCAATCAAAACCACAGCAAGCCATATTATTTGTCCCATATTTGCATGGAAATTTCCCCAAAAGGAAGAAACATATGCACAGACAATGGCTTTGCCCATTTTCTGTAACCAGTGTAGTATTTAAGCATGGTGGAATTAGCAAACTTGCTAACTAGCCAGCTAGCCGCTAACGTTAGATGAGTAAAAGTTAACAAACACAATCTTGTCACAATGCAAGAAAGCACATTGCTATCCTCAGATGAGAGACAACTTTGTTTGGCTAATTTTCTTTAATGAGTGTAGCAAGAATGTAATTAGCAAGCTAGTAAGCTAGCTAGTTTGCAATCATATCCATATAGCATCCAATCCCAAGGGCGGGTCGAAGCAACGAGTATTTGCTATTTACAGCACAATAGGGCAGGACTAGGCAGAACACTCTGATCAGTGAAGCATGATGTGGAAAAACACAAACATTTCAGTTGGTAAGCCAGTAGGAGAGCAAACTTTCATATTAAAGACATTTTAATACATACGCATATATTTACAAAACTAACTAAATAATTCTGCTTGAGAGTCAAGATTGAAGTTGAAAAACTTTGTGGTCTAATTAGCATTCTCTCCATTGAAAAGCAATGCCTGCATTATGGTTTTAGGGATTATCATGTGTTGACACTTTCTCTTTTAATTTTGCATTGTTCTGTGGACAATAATGTGAGACAGATCATCTGTTTGTTGACTCAACTGACAATTGGTGATTAGACTCTGTGCGGCCTGTACAGGGAGTTACGGACCTGCACATTGTAGAAATTATCCAAGTTCTGCTGTTGTTTCCAGTCGAGTTACTGAACCTTAATTTCAGCACTGCTCAGTACTGAATGAAAGTTCAAGGTATTCTCGGAGGAAAGGAATGTTAGCAACCTGGCAAACATGACAGTAATGCAACAAGTATATTTGGCTGCCTTCTTATACATCTGTCTCTGTAAACTGTTGAGTGTACAGTCTTGAGGAGTATGTTTCTCGATTAATTGCATTGGATTCAACATTAACCATACTGTAATTCAAACTAATCACAGGCCAAGTGCACAGCACAACAAAACGTTAGGTTCACTAATTGATGATACTGATGTTTACAGGTCATTATGTGTAAATGCGAAAGACAATAAATATTAGTGATTTGCCCTACCATTTTATGCCCCTGGCACGATTTGGCATCACGGCTGGTGTAATCCCGTCACAAGATAGACTCTAGCTCAAACTGCAAATAGGCACTGGCTCTTTGGGATAGTTCCTTATGTTATTTAAACAAAGATGTGTACCTAAAAAACAAACAGAAGACACAACTTATTTAACATTTTATTCTATAAAATTTGACCATCTTATTGAATAAACTAAGATCATATAAACTTGAACTTCCTTTCCTTCTTCAGATGCAGTAAAGGCACAAACAGGAATGTGAAAAAATATTGTTTTTTAATCCTGATTAAGTTCATGAGTTTAGTTTGTTCCTTAGGGCCTGAAACTGTTTGGTGGAAACCGACCACCAGTCGAACATCTCCATTAGTATTCTGGAAAGAAGGCAGCCAGATATGCAGTTGGTCACTCAGTGAGTCTGTCAGTTTGTAATCAGCCTCTTCCTGATACTGATGGGATTTAAGCATCCAGAGTTCAGTCTTATCTTTGGCATCAGCAGCCTCTCCTGTAGGTCCAGTCCTATGCTGTTGCCACACCGACCCCCTCCTCTGCCTCTAAACTGACTTTATCTCTTCTCTCTGTGTTGACATCAGCAGTCTGTCCTGTCCTCCCTGCTTCTCTCTGACTCCATTTACAAACCTTCTTCAGCTCTGCACTTAAAACCTATTACCGCACAACACACTGGCATGCAGACACAGCTACACACACACAAACACACACAGATAAACATATACACAAGAATGCACGGATAAATATAATAATATCGTATACTGTATAAAGTTAAGATAAACTTGGTATCACACATAAAACACTTTGATATACTTCAATATGTATGTTTGCAGAGTTTGGTGACATTATTTTCCCTTCCCCTTACCTTGCTTCCTTTTCACTTCCTGTCTCTCTCTCTTTGTCCTTGTCATCACACAGGCGGTAAGAGCTGTGTATGAGTGTGTCTGTCCAGATAGGAGGTTATTCCGAGATGCCGGAGTAGCGAAAGATAGTGATCTCAGTCAATCTAATGGAGCTGAAGGGTCACACACACACACACACACACACACACACACACACACACACACACACACACACACACACACACACACACACACACACACACACACTTTCTCCAAACTACTTTAATCTGTTTAGGGAGCGTGCTCTGTATTTGAGGGACAGAGGCGTACAATAGGATAGGATTTAGGAAATGCCCTTATCTCATTGTGTGTGTGTGCATGTGTGTCCTTGTGTCTTTACAGTAACCCTGTCTCTGTTCTGACTTGCTTGTCCTGCATGGTTGATTTCATCAAACCTGATAGTCCTCATAGATCAACAGATCTTACTCTTGTCCTGCTGCTGTATAAGTTGTTTTCACAGTGATGCTTCCATCTCAGTAGTCTATGTGCTGCTATGGATTTTCTCTACTATATGATGCACAATACCTCTTCTGTGGTAAAGGACCAGTAGGGCAAAAGTATTACTTTTAAGCTTTTCTTCTTTAAGAGAGCAGCTTAAAGTAATAACCTGCAACTTATCCTTCTTCTCTCTATCACAGAAGGGTACCATACAATAGTGATTTAACCTTTATCCACTTTGTGAAAGTTGTGTTTGCTGTTATAGATGCTCATGAGACGCTTCATCTTCCCTGGAAAATCCTCTTCTGAGCAATAAGTGATTTATTTTTATTTACAGGAGCAATAAAAATGGTTGTTTGGAAGAAATATAATACAGCAGAAAATTATAAGAGGCCCAAGTACACTGTATGAGTCCTTTCATTATCACAGCATTGCAGTCCGGCCTGTGGCTAAACTAGCAAAAGCCCTAAGCAGTGGCCATGTAGGCTATCGAAGGTGCCACCACAATCAAGATAAATACAATAATGCATGTTGTCATAATGCTTCAAACTAAAAGGTAAGATTTATTAAGTTTATTAACTTTAAATCTGAAGGTGTGAATATATAGCCCATATTAATTGAAATAACCCTGTCTAGAACTGGCAGAAAAATTACCATTGGCCATCAAATACTGACAGTGATCATTTCAATGAAAGTATGACTAACATATTGAAAATTAGCATTTTGAAACACATTGAAAATTCCATGTCACTCCTCTGATGCAGGGAGATCCATCAGTGATCTGCACGAGATAGCACGTAAGTTCAACATTTTTTTTTTTGTGAATGTTGGTCCCTCTATTGGGGGTAAAATTGTTAAGCCCTCTGGATTATTTTTATGGTAGTTGTCCCTCTTTTAACACATTTGACCTACCAGAATCCAATAAGATATTGAAAATCATAGACCAGCTCAAGCGAAACGACAGCAAACCATGATAAGATTAGAGCTACTCTTGTAAAAGAGGCGAAATCCTCTGTCATTGATCCATTAACTTACATATTTTCCATTGCTCTAGAATATGGTGTTATTAAGATAACCATAACTGATTTAATGAGCCATTCGTAGTTTCTCTGTACCTGACACTGTGTACTTAGACTTGCATGACTTAATCTTTGAGACAAGCACATGCTACTGGCAGGATCAACCAGGTAGCCCCCCTCGTGGCTCTGAAGCCGGGGTCTGCAGGTTGCAAAAGTCATTCCAATCCACAAATCAGAAGATCCAAGTGCTGTTACTAACTACTGATAAAACTCTTTGACAAAATTAGAAAGTAACAACTTTACTTATAGGAATCTTCCCTTTTGACCTTTCAATAGCATTTGACACTGTAGACCATAATGCATTTCTGTCCAAATGCTCTAGATATGGTCTACAAGGAAATGTCTGCAACTGGTTAGAAAGTTACGTTGTTGGCAGACAGCAATTTGTCCGCATAAACAACTGTGTGTCTGAAAAAGTGTCACAAGAATCTGTTCTTGGTCCACTGTTATTTTTTATTTATATTAATGATATTGCTTTTGTATCAAGCTCCTTATCTCCTTTTATTTGCATATGACACTAATCTTATTCTTAATCCAAAGCATTTGAAGACTCCATTGAGGAAAATAGTAATGGACTCATTGCCTTCTCAAAATGGTTTCAACTAACTATCACTAAACATTAAAAAAAAAAAAACTTCATAGTATTTTCTGGAAGGAAAAATATGATATAAATGAAGCCAAGCTTTCCATCGAAGGGGATTTGATCAAAATAGTATGTTTTACTTGCTTCTTTGTTGACAAAAATGCTGTTGGAAAGAACAAATTGATCATGTGTCCAAAAGAATCTCAAAATCTAATGGAATCATTAGGAAAAAATAGCCAATTTCTAAATAGATCCTGCTTATTAACATTATATTTAATTATAGTCTAGTTTATCGATATCTTTCTTATTGCAATTCCATATGGGCCATTTACACAAACTTCACATAATTAAAAAATGATTCATTGGAAAAGCTACAAACTCAAAGCCCAGGGATCCATCCTTTCCTCTATTTTCAAAACTTAAAATACGAACCATCTAAAACATAAACATTCTGCAAACATGTATCTTCATCTGCAAGGTCAAATTTTGGGGTCACACCTTATCAGACTACTTTCAACTAAATTAATGTGAAGCCTCACTCTATGTCAACCAGACTAAGAACTCCGCTGCACGTTTCTCTTTCTCGTACCACCAAAGGACAGCACTACATAAAATACAGAGGGGTTTTACTATGGAATAATCATATACACTTTGTATTGAGGTCATCTTCCTGTATATTTACCTTTATACAAGATGAAACTAAAAGAGAAATTGTGCTCACTGTAAAACTAGCCTTGAATAATGAAATGATTGTCTTATTATTTTTTGTTCGATTTTTTTTTGTTCTTTTTAGTTTATTTTCTTTTTCATTTAAAAATACTCCATTCGTTTGTAATTGCTTTATCGTGTTTTATTATTGACTTATTTTCTACAAATTGAGTTGTAGCCTGTAATAATCGTTGGATTATATCTTCACCAAATTGAATTTCAGCCTGTAAGTTTTTATTTATTTTTTTTAGTTATACTAACCTGGTGAGGTTTCTCTATAAGATGCCCCAGGGAATTGATTATAACTTGATGAGAGATTGGGAACATCTATAGGACTGAAGACATTGCCTGGCTCCTGGAGCTAAGGCAATCCAGAGAGACTCCAGCTACCATCCAGTTGCTGCTCTTCATGGTTGGGGTCATAATGATCCAAGAGAACCTTGTAAGGACCTGATTTCCTTCCACTGGGCCCTAGCTCTTTCAGTCAACTATATTGAAGGCCCCTACCATGGCAGAAGAAAACCAGCTTCAGGGCAGAAACATGTACCACGCAAGTACACAGGCACAAATGACAATGCTGGCCCCAGCTGGCACCAATACACATCCCCAGTGAAGATACTTACATGTTCTATTAAGCAGCTACCCAATACAGAAAGACCCAGGAGCTATCATGTACCGAGCAAGCAGCAATGGCAATGAGACAAGATGATGCCACGATTCACTGAAAAATAACTGTTTTTTTTTTTTTTAGATCTATTCAAGAAAATTTGACTATGTAACTCATGACCAAAATTATTTGTTAAGATATATTGTTTGTGTGTAATATTTTCTCACATTTTTCTATGCCTTTGTTAACTGTGTGCCATCATTGAGATGATGCTGCAATTAGGTCTGTGTGAGAGTGCACTGGGAGTTTCAACTTGAGTCAGCAGGAGGCAGGAGGCATTGTCTCCAAACCATGTCCTCACTCAGAGGGGACTAGTTGTATGGAGGGTCATAGCAGAACCTCCTGTAGCAGTCTAGGAGTATTCTAAAAGTATTGTGCATAGTTTTCTACACATCCCCTCAGTACCTTCACTAGCAATGAGTTCTAGGAACAGATATAGATTGTGAATAAAAACACAAAAAGATCTGAAGATCGAGTTTGACAATCAAATGTACGAACACCACACAAAGAACAAGTCCACTCACCCATATTAAATCACAAGGCCATTTTCTGTTCAGGTAACTTTGTGAGTTGTCTTCTCATCATGCAACATGTGATCGTTTGGCTCTTCACTATTTCTAAGTGTCAAAATAAATCAACCACTCATGGATTTGCTCACATATTTGTAGCCATATTTAGATTTATTTCTGCTCATGTCTGCATTAGCTCTCCTAACCCTCTTGTAGGAAAGTTGATGATTCAGAGATAGTTCTCCCTGCACCACTTACAGCTAAGAGCACACACTATAAAAAATGAGCAGACTTTGGAAAGGTTTTTAACTTGCAGAATCACAATTACTCTGCTTAGATGGTCTTTCAATCTCGGGGCTATTGCACAACAGCAGAATTTCGTAATCCCTAACAAATTAAAAAGCCAGACTTGACTTGTGGCGGCTGCTGGTCTTTCAAGAAGGGGCTGCTCATATTTCCGGCCTACATCATCCGGTCACAGATCATTTCAAGAAAATGATCTGTGACCTTTTCGAGGGACTTGACCAGTGTCCTCTCCATGGCAGCAGAGCTAGGCTGCTTAAATGGCCTTGGACCAGTTGGAGCTGCTTTGCCAGATTACTTTGAAATGTGACCGCCTGTGAGTGTGAGTGTGAGTGAACATGGGAGAAGTTCCAAAGCTACCGCTGCTCGTTGGGTAAGGGACCGCAGAGTGACAGAACAGAGTCGCCAAACACAACGCTAGTCTTTTTAAACAAACGCTTAGTCCGATGGGCGGGACAAAGCCCAGCATTTATCCAATGAGCGTCTAGTTTCACTGCAGTGGAACAACTCACTCTACGCTTCCCCATTGTGCTTCCCCAAGTCAATAGAAGCTGAGCATCCCACTGTGTGTGGCGCTGTGTGGATGAATGGGAAGGAAGTTGTGTCGGTTCTAGCGCATATTTCACCACTTTTTTTTTTGGTGACATTTTAGGGGAAGCTGAGCTTCCCTTGCAGTCATAGAGCAATCGCCACTGGACTTGACCTAGTCTAGTCTGATCATCCTGACTTAATTGGTTGCACGTATGCCAAGCCAGGATGAGAAGGGGCAGCTATGTCGAGCCTGCTCTAAGTAATTCAAGTGAGTGCGTGTTCAGGGCTTTCAAAAGGAGAATGTGAGCTTGACAACAGATGCACTGATGCAGACATGGCAAAGACGCATACAGCGTTCTTCTCGGCATCCAAACAGCAAGTCCTAATGGAAACTTATGAGAAAGTGAAGCATATCATTTGTAGAAAAGGCAATACGGCCGCTATTACTAAACAACAAGAAAAGAGGTGGCAGGTAATAACCTACCCATTGTAAAAGACGAATCACATGCCAATAGGACCCTTATAGGCCTATTGGTCCCATCACTGACCTGATTGAAACCTCATTTGCAACTTTATCGTTCATTTTTAATTATCCCAACAACTAAATGTATTCTGTATATTTAATCGTAGTCTATTTATCAAATTTCTGACAGCAATATCAACAAATTATGATATAATGATATTAATTAGGCTGCCTAAATGGTTCTGTTAAAAAAGAATAACAAAAGACTATTTAACTGACAGGTATCCGCTGTACTTTCATGCAGGCTAACAAGAATGAAGTAGGCTAAAAGATGGAATAATTCAGTCTGTTCACATGCACAGTAGTAACCTGGGTATGGTCTTATCCCGGTTAAGTAGAAAAACAGGTTATGCCAGTTCTCCCCGTTTACATGAGCTGGGAAGAATGGGAAGAATGACAAGAGTAACTCTACCTCTGGTACAGTAGGTGCCGCTCTGCCAACATACAACAGGCCGGAATATGGCTTTTTCTTCCCCAACAATTGGTAAGGGGGGAGAAAATTAACGACTTTTTGACAGAATTACGACCAAAATGGCCCCTTTGCTTCCTGATCTATTCTATTTCCGGATAAAATAACCACTGCTGCGGAGTGGGGAGGGGCAGTAATAGCCTACGGAAAATGTGCAGACGCGTGACCCGAACGAACCTTAGTTAAGGTGTTTACATGGAACAATATTCCAGTTACTAAAGGAGTTATAGGTCTGTTAACCAAAATATGAGCACTCTGGGGTTTTAACCGAAGAAAGGTGTTTACATGGTGTTTAAGAAACACCATATTAAGTATTGCCTTAACCCGAATATAATCAGATTTTTAAACTGCATGTAAACGCACCAACTGTGAAACACATTTGATTTCCGACCACAGTGACAGCTCACTGAAAAGATAAAGCACCAGAATTAATAAAGCCTGGCTTTTAGCCTCGTCTGGAGCAGGCTAACCACACAGAATACATTTTCATAGTAATTTATGTGCCAGAATAACTGGAAAATTCCAGCTTAATCCCTTATCTAGGTTTTGTGAAATAGCCCCAAGGTCTCTCTTTTGGACATTCAATAGATTACATACAAGACTCGAGTGAGGTGGTTTTTAATTTGACTTTAGACCATGCCTACAGCAAGGTTTACTTTTTGCTATGATCAGCTCATTAAATCAAGCCTATGTTATGATTTTGGTTGGTTGTAATTAGTCAGACATAAAGCAAAAAAAAAAAAAAGTCAATTCACAATGGTGTCTAAAAGAAGTCCAACACTAAGGAAACTCCCTGCTGGTGCAATAGAATAGAAAAAAACACATCATAGTTCTGAATTAAAACATCCTAAAACAATCTTGCTAGCTCTAAATGTAGAGTGACAAATCCTGCTATGGTTTGTCACTTTTTTTAGTGTGTGAAATTGTTCTAGTGAATAGTCAAGTACAGAAATTCACTTACCCATCAAGTGGAGTTTTAATACATCGTCAGCATCTCCAGGTACACCTTTCTCTTATACACACACACTCACTCTCACACACACACACACACACACGCGCGAAAACACTTCCGTTCTGACAAGTCTCTCTTCCCACCTCAGCTCACGTTGGACCCTCCAACTCTAATGTCTCTCTCACACCCTCCCTCTGTACAGAGTCATGTTTTTTTCTTTTCATTGCTCGCTCAGCTGTCCAGCAGGGTGACTTGCTGTTTTAGCCATCGGCTCACTTTGCCTCGTCATCCATTTTCTAGTTTTCTTCCCTTTTCCTCTTTATTAAGCATCCTGACTGACCTCCAGCGTGCCTTTCAAAAGCAGAGCTGACCGTCGAGGCTTTGTAGTTAACCACAGGGAGGCAGAAAGCTAAAAAACTGGAGAAGAGATGCATTTGAATAAAGTTAGGGGCATATTTCATCACAAAAGAGCTTTAAATAAAGCAATTCAACTCACGTTTATACATTACAACCAAGCAACTAAATTATTCTTCTGCTCTTTAAACTGAGTCATATGACACCTTAAGGACAACACCAGTGGTTTTTTTTATTGTTTTGCCCACCAATGCCTTATTTCAGTTGAGGCTACTGTGGTAGCTTCTGGGTTTTGGTGTTCCATTTTTTGATTAAAAAAGAATTGTAAAATGAACATACATGAACAAGCTGGTTTATATGCCAGATGCAGTCAGAATTTTACTTATACTTAAATGTCTGACTACTAATGCTGCAGTCTGAGCTAGGCTAAAGTTATTTTTTCTAATTCACTCCCTAAAAAACATTAGACAGTGATATTACTGCACACATGGAAAATACCAATCATTACGATCACTGATGTGTTTTCAGTTAACTAGTTTGATTAGACCTCTTCTCAGGACTGCGTGGGTGTGTCTACTGTGAATGAGTGACATCTTCCCGAGTCTCTTGTTAGCTTTTTTTCACCTGTTAAGGCAGGGCAAAGTACACCTTTATCATTCTTATTGGTAGACAGACATTTATGACCTCATGAATTCCCATCAAATTCTCATCAATGCTCCGCCCACCTTCAACCCAAGCAGAGGTCTAATCCGCCAGAGTAACTAAAAACACATGTGTGGGTGTTTAGGGGCTTTAAAAACCTTATTTTTTCTCGGTAAGGACTCCCAGACCCTCAACTTTGATTTCAAAATCCTTCCTATTTGGAGGTCTCAAGGTTGGCAAGTATGGTTAAGTGTTAGTTGTAAGACGTAAGTAATGTTAATATTCAAAAGTGATGCTATGTTGACAACATAATTCAATAATGCAACGCCTCCTTTACTTTATCTGTTTTTTTTAGTAGGTTTTCCTAGGGAAACTTTAAAGGAGAAAATGCTTTTCAAGTCAGAAGCTCGTATCTATCTTTTCTGATAGAGTGAAACTTGCTTGAGTGGCCGTATGGAGATGTTTTGCCTCCATAAGGGATTAAGGTTGACCTGAATTAGAGTTTGATGACAACCACAGTTTGTGACATAAGCAAAACGACTTTAAATGAGTTAAAGGAGTTAAAAGAATCTTCAAAGAAAAACACATGACACGCCACCATGTGTATAAGCCCACATGTGATAACCCTGCCACGCTTCAGCCCACTCCAACATACTACAGTCATTTCTCTTTAATCCTGCAATAATTTAGATCAAGCGTGCTCTAATTCATGGCAATAAATGTGAGCATGCCCTTGTATTTCACATGTATGTGTGTTCTTAATCTGAATTGAAATGATTCTCACAAAAAAAAAACATTTCCTCACACACTCACTGGCCCTGTGGGCTGCAAGGGGAATGCAGTATTAATTTAACACACACACTTACACAACACACACTCAGCTTTACTTGTTACTATATTCCAGGTTTTGCATTTATAATCAATCGCCTGAGGAAGTACATGTGCAGATTAATGGCTCTATAATATGCAGAATTTATGTATTCAGACATTATTTTAATTGGAAAAGTGTACATGTCTCTCACTTGTTTTCTGAATTGGTGTGGTGTGTTACTGTGGGTTTGTTTATCATGAACAATTGGGTTTGGACTAGGAGGGCCAATTCATCATGAATTTATTTGAAAAGTAACATATCTAGGACAGATTTATATTACAAATTGAATCCTATTATGCTTTATCATTTCTCTTTGTTGAGGGCTGTTAATGTCTTCAGCCCCATTGTTACTCTAAACCTTTCTCAGCTTCCTTAAGGCTACACTTAGACCAACATCTCTAAGCTGCAATGTCGCAAGATGACAGTCGATTCGGTATGTTAATCGTTAATGCTGAGTACCTTCTGAACAGTCCACCTAGATGGAACTAGACATACAGTAAGGTTGCCCAAAGACTGTGGTAATACCATATAAGTCGATAGCCACCATGTTAATAAAGCCCTCAAAATCTGAGTTCCTGTTCTATGAAAATATCAGTCTTTGATTTAATGAAACTTCATTGATTCTTTCACTGTGCGTCTCCCAACTTTGGTATAACATATACAGCTAATCTATTATGTTTTGAGGGAAATGTTTACTGACAGCATTTGAACACTACATTTTGGTACAGTTAAAGTCGTAGGGAAGTGGTTAGGGTGGAGGTGACAATCAGGTTCATATCCTACATCCTGCATATTACCTCCTACATGTGCAGATTAGACTAAAGAAACCCGGTTTTTGAAAAAGTAAACACGTCCTGTCAGTTGGCTTATGAAATATTTAACCAAGGCCAGAATCCTTCCCTAACCTTTACCAAGTGCTTTGAGTTGCCTAAATATAACTATTAAATCATCAAACATACTGAGCAGATGCTTTCTAGATCAACATCAACATTTTGTGATTTTGCAGATATGTTCATTAAAATTGTTACAAAGGACACCCATGTGAATGAACCCAATGAAATCAAATTTCCTTTTAAGATAGGATAAAACTTTATTTTTCCTGAGGGAAATTGCTGTGCAGCAGTTGCTGAACAAAGTTGGAAAGTGCAGTGACGGAGAGAGTAAATTTACAAAAGACTAAGTTAACATGGCAAGAGGTGCAAAATTTAAAAAAAAAAAACAGGATAACACGAATAACCTCTACCTCTAGGTAGTCCATGGCAGAGCCCATCTACCACTATCTGATAAAGGCCAATAAAATGTATCTTCACATACATATATAATTGGCTGCCAGGTCACAAACTATCTCAAATTACAGCCAAACACTAAAATATGTTTCAAAAAACAATTTATGCGAGAAACAATAAAGTAAAAAAATATTGATTCGTATTTGATTAGCACCGCCTAGTTTGACTGTTTGAGTTTTGTGAGCCTGGTAAGCTGTGCTCATCATTTTTACAAATGATTACATTACCTTTCATTTAGCTGACGTTTTTATCCAAAGCAACTTCCATTCACACAAGGAGCAATTTGGTATTTAATCTCTTCAAGGACACTTCAACACGTGGACTGAAGGAGCTAGGGATTAAACTACTGATCTTTGGTATAGAGAACAAACACTACCCCTGAGCCACAGCTGCTGAAATAATGAAACTTCAAACCTTTTCACTTATCAACCACAGGAGAAAAGTCCTGTAGTTGCTGGAGAATTGCATGAGGGGACTAAACCAAGGCCTCTCCGGGAACCATCACCTTATCGTGGTGGAGAGGTTTGTGTGTTCCTGTGAACCTGAGGGCTGTGTTGTCTGGAGCCTAGTGCTCCTGGTAGGGTGTCCCATGGCAAAGTGGTCTCAGGCGAGAGGCCGGACTAAGAATGGTTCACAAAGACTCAATGGACAAACGAGGAAGAGGAAGAGAGACCCTGCCCGGAGGAAGCCCGGGGCCCCCGTCTGGAGCCAGGGGGGGCTCGCCGTCTGGGCAATCGCCGTCTGGGCAATCGCCGGCAAGCGCCTGGTGGCCGGCTGGGCACCCTCCTCTTCATCCTCTGGGCCCACCACTCGCAGGAGGAACCACTTGGGTCGGGTGCGCTGCTGTGAAGGTGAGGGGCCTCGACAGACCAGACACGGGCAGCAGAAGCTGGCTCTGGGGACGTGGAATGTCACCTCTCTGTCGGGGAAGGAGCCGGAGCTTGTGCGGAAGGTGGAGCGCTACCAGTTAGATCTGGTGGAGCTTACCTCCACACACAGTCTCGTTTCTGGAACCGTACTCCTGGATAGGGGTTGGACCCTATTCTTCTCTGGAGTTGCCCAGGTTCTGAGGCAACGGGCGAGTGTGGGGATACCCTCAAACCCCCGGCTGAGTGCCGCGTTATTAGAGCTCAACCCGGTGGACGAGAGGGTCGCCTCCCCCCTACCACCGCCTGTGGGTGGTAGGGGGGAAAACTCCAGTAGGGGACTCCATAGTTCTGCTGGGAGACAATCAGGGCAATGATGGAGACACCTGGAAAGGGCGTGCCAAGGGAGTGGCAGACTGGGGTGGTGGTTCCTCTGTTTAAAAAGGGGGACCAGAGGGTGTGTGCCAATTACAGGGGTATCACACTACTCAGCCTCCCTGGTAAAGTCTACTCCAAGGTGCTGGAAAGGAGGGTTCATCCTGTAGTCGAACCTCAGATTAAAGAGGAACAATGCGGATTCCGTCCTGGACGTGGAACAACGGACCAGCTCTTCATTCTCACAAGGATCCTGGAGGGGGCCTGGGAGTATGCTCATCCAGTCTACATGTGTTTTGTGGATCTGGAGAAGGCATATGACTGGGTCCCTCGGGAGATACTGTGGGAGGTGCTGCGGGAGTATGGGGTGAGGGGGTCACTTCTGTTGGCCATCCAATCTCTGTACACCCAAAGCGAGAGCTGTGTCCGGATCCTCGGCAGTAAGTCGGATTCATTCCCGGTGGGGGTTGGCCTCCGCCAGGGGTGAGCTTTGTCACCAATCCTGTTCGTGATTTTCATGGACAGGATATCGAGGGGTAGTCGTGGTGGGGAGGGGTTGCAATTTGGTGGGCTGAGGATCTTGTCTCTGCTTTTTGCAGATGATGTGGTCCTGATGGCATCATCGGTCAGTGACCTTCAGCACTCACTGGATCGGTTTGCAGCCGAATGTGAAACGGCTGGGATGAGGATCGGCACCTCTAAATCTGAGGCCATGGCTCTCGCAGAAAACCGGTGGATTGCTTACTCCAGGTAGGGAATAAGTCCTTACCCCAAGTGAAGGAGTTCAAGTAGCTCGGGATCATGTTCACGGGTGAGGGGACGATGGAGCGTTAGTTTGGCCGGAGAATCGGAGCAGCGGGGGCAGTGTTGCAGTCGCTCTACCGCACCGTTGGGAAGAAAAGAGAGCTGAGCCGGAAGGCAAATCTCTCGATCTACCGGTTAATCTTCGTTCCTACCCTCACCTACGGTCATCAAAGCTGGGTCATGACCGCAAGAACGAGGTCCCGGGTACAAGGGAAATGGGTTTTCTCAGGAGGGCGGCTGGAGTCTCCCTTAGAGATAGGGTGAGAAGTTCAGCCATCCGTGAGGAACTCGGAGTAGAGCCGCTGCTCCTTTGCGTTGAAAGGAGCCAGTTGAGGTGGTTCGGGCATCTAGTAAGGATGCCCCCTGGGCGCCTCCCTAGGGAGGTGTTCCAAGCACTACCAGCTGGGAGGAGGCCTCGGGGAAGACCCAGGACTAGGTGGAGAGATTATATCTCCACACTGGCCTGGGAACGCCTCGGGATACCCCAGTTAGAGCTGGTTAATGTGGCCCGGGAAAGGGAAGTTTGGGGTCCCCTGCTAAGGCTGCTGCCCCCGCGACCTGACCCCGGATAAGCGGATGAAGATGAGAGATGAGATGAGACTAAACCAAGGTTAATGCTCTCTGACATACAGGCCTGATCTCTGAGTTTCTTATTGAGGGACCCAGTTAGAATATACTTTGATGTATTTTCTGCACATCTGATTTGACGCTGAGAGTAGAGCTCAAAGTAACCTATAGAAAACCAGCTGTGAACATGGAAGCACACTGGTGCAACATGTGTGTACGCAGGTGCACAGAACATATTTTCAAATGGTTCATTTATAATAGAATGAACAAAGACTCTAATCCTTATTCACATACACATGAACCAACACTTTAAGTGCCGTAGAGACATAGCAGTGTTACATGACCACATATGTATTGGGAAATTAATTGATTTGTGCAGGCATTAGCGCTTTAACATTCTGGGATGAACACATTATTTCACACATACGCACTGCTGTCACTGAAACACACACACTCAGAGATATTCCACTTACAATAGGGAACAGGGGCTCTTATTAAACCTCTCCTCGTAACTTGGACTGATAAGAAGCTGCTTTATTAAATGTCTTTCTATTCAAGCTACTATTGATTCATTTTAGGAGACATTTCAAAAAGGCTTTTCCCTTACCACACATGGCGCTTCAGCTCTTACAGCTATAGAGAGACTTTAACTCCTGATCTGTTTCTTTTTTCTTTTTTTTTTAATTTATTGATTGCCCAGCACTTTCCTCATTTCCTCTGCCGGGTCTATCCGAGCAAAGCTTTTTGTAAAATGTGTGAAGAGAAGCGAGACATGTGCCATTAAGAGCTCACACGTGAAAATGGAATAGGGTAATTAAAAAACTAATAATTCATTAAAAAATACTGTATTACTCAGCCCCTGTGTGTGTGTGTGTGTGTGTGTGTGTGTGTGTGTGTGTGTGTGTGTGTGTGTGTGTGTGTGTGTGTGTGTGTGTGTGTGAATTGTCAAGTCTCACACTTGCCTAGTCCAACTTTCTTCTCATATCTGTCTGTTACCTCTGTGTCTCTTTCTGTGACATAGACCTCTACCAAGTCTATAGTGGTAACTGGAATACTTAATTACTTTTTCAGTGCTGTCTGACAGTTCTGGCACTCGTTTTTTTTTTTGGGGGGGGCGTGCTGCTTGGGTCTCTGCAGAATTTTAAAGACTCCTATCATTTTTAATGTGAGGACAACATGTTCAAATCTAACATAATTCTCACTGCCTTCTCTGTCTCGAGTGCAACCCATCACGTCTCATGACATGTTTTAAATCCTTTGGCATATCATCTCTCTCTCTTTTTCCCCATGTTCTCTTTTCCACTTGTTAGAGTAGAGGAGAAGAGAAGCAGAGTCTTGAGTGAATGGAGAAAAGACAGAATTGCACAGTTCAAACTCCTGCCCTGGGATGTTGTCAAAAAGGCAGTTAAATCATTTTGAAGTATTTGCTCCATGAAATCAGTCTTACTTTCTTCCTTTTCCCTGTGTATATCTTGCTAGCATGGTACCACGTTTCCCTAACCTAACTTCGCCAGATGGATTGATTCGTATTTGCTCAGCATATACGTACATCTGGGAACTCTTGTTTGAAGATCTTTTGGAAAGGGGCGAAAATACTGGCTACTGATTGGATAAACCATCTGTCTATCACCAACATTCAGGCCAAATCAACCAATCAGATAAACAAAGCGTATGGCATGCTAACAGCGTCAAGGCAAAGCTCAGAAAGTACACAACATGTCAGCATGGATATTTGCCGTTAGTGTAATGGATAAAAGGAACAATTTAAGGTGCTCGGTCCATATTCCAACAGAAAGATCCAAGAGAAAAAAACGTTAGCCAGCAGCTTGCTCGATAGATGCACTCATCTCATCTACAGAAGCCGCCATGTGGTTTACACTGAACAGTCGCTTCTCATTTCGTCACACTTAAACCCGTCTCAAAACCAACGCTGACTTGTTCGGCTGCTTGGCAAAATTTTCTCTGCTGCACGTTACCAGACTGATCTGCGAGTAAAATTCAATGGAGCTCATGAGATCGGGATGATCTCACAAGGCTAACGTTTCCCTGCTGAATCCATGTAGTATTGCAGTATTCACATGTATCAGATTTTTTGCATTTGTTCCGAATACAAGGCAAGAAATTATGGAATATGATTATTTCGATCTTTAGCTAACAAGTAATTTTTGAGGGTTTATAGGTAGCTCCTAAATGCAGAAATTTCACTTTCAGAAGAGTGTATCTATAAAGCTCAACAGTGACCTCAGGTAAGTGATTTTCCTCAGTTGTTTGCTCCATTGATGTTTCACAAGAGTTTTAAGTCTGGAACCAGGCTATCCAAGAATGAGATGATACTGCGCAAAAAAAACATTTGAGAAACAAGGCAAGGCAGCTTTATTTGTATAGCACTTTTCATACACAAGGCAGACTCAAAGTGCTTCACAGCACAACATGTCATGAATTCAAATGCATTACAGGAAGACAAAGAGAATAAAAACATAGACAATAATCAAAACAGTGCGGACGTTAAAAGTGCGAAGATTTAGCAGAAAGCTAAGGTGAACATAAAAGTTTTCAGTCTAGTTTTCAGAATCAGAATCAGAATCAGAATACTTTATTGATCCCCGGGGGGAAATTATTTTGTTCCAATGCTCCGTGCACAGTAGAAACAAGCCATAAAGATGAATAAAGTAGAAATAAAATAAAGTAAAGACTCAAATAAAATACAATTAAAATAAATCTAAGTAGCTAATAAATAGCCAATAAAATACAGTACAAATAAATAATAAACAATCAAGTAAACAATCTGAAGTGGGTGTGAAAATACGATCTGAGATATATACACTGTACAATTAGGTTGTTATGGCAAATGAAATGAAATGAGAACAGGTATTTATATTTTGTTTTGTTTTGTTTTTTAGTAGTCAAGAGTCCGATAATTAAAGAGATGAGTTGTACAGTTTAATGGCCACAGGTAAGAATGACCTCCTGTGGCGCTCAGTGGTGCACTTAGGAGCAATCAGTCTCTGGCTGAAGGTGCTCCTCAGTTCAGCCAGAGTGTTGTGGAGAGGGTGAGAGCCATGCTGCAGTATCGCCCGCACCTTCGACAGCATCCTCCTGTCTGACACTGCAGCCAAGGTGTCCAGCTCCACCCCCACAATGTCACTGGCCTTTCTGATCAGTTTATTGAGTCTGTTGGCATCTGCAACCTTCAGTCTGCTGCCCCAGCACACTACAGCAAACATAAAAGCACTAGCCACCACAGACTCATAAAACATCCTCAGCATGGTCCGACAGATGTTGAAGGAGCGGAGCCTCCTCAGAAAATAGAGGCGGCTCTGTCCCTTCTTGTAAAGGACTTCAGTGTTCTTAGTCCAGTCCACTTTTTTAAAAGTGGTCAGAGTCGGTGAAAGTCTCAAATCTTCAGGAAGTTGATTCCAGCTGTTTGTTGCATAATGACTGAAAGATGCTTTCCCTTGATTTGAGTTTACTCTGCGAACCACTAACAGATTGGTCTCAGAGGATCTTAGTGATCTAGAAGGCTTATGTAGTGGGAGCATATCAGTGATATACCTCGGCCCTAGACCATGAAGTGATTTATATGTGAGCAGGAGGATTTTGAAATCAATTCTCTGACGTACAGGAAGCCAGTGCAATGATTTAAGAATTGGTGTAATGTGCTCACATTTTTTGGTCTTTGTTAGAACTCTAGCAGCAGCGTTCTGAACAAGCTGTAGCTGCCTGACAGTTTTTTTGGGAAGACCTGCAAGGAGACCGTTACAGTAGTCTAGCCTACTGGTTATAAAGGCATGGACAAGTTTTTCTAAGTCTTGAGCTGACATGAGCCCTCTAAGTCTTGTTACATTTTTAAGGTGATAGTAGGCCGATTTTGTTACTGATTTGATGTGACTGTCGAAATGTAAATCAGAATCCATAATAACCCCAAGATTTCTGGCTTTATTTGAGGTTTTCAGGGACAGTGATTGAAGGTGTTGGATGACTTTAGACCTTTCTTTCTTAGCACCAAAAACAATAATCTCAGTTTTATCCTCATTTAGTTGAAGGAAATTTTGGCACATCCAGTGTTTGACCTGCTCAATGCACTGGCACAGTAGATCTATGGGGCGATAGTCATTTGGTGATAGCGCTACATAGATTTGGGTGTCATCGGCATAGCAATGGTGGTCAATGTTATTATTTTGCATGATTTGTCCTAGTGGGAGCATATAGATATTAAATAAAGTCGGCCCCAAGATTGAACCTTGGGGGACTCCACACGTTACGTTGGTTTGTTCTGATACAAAGTCGCCAATGGAAACAAAATAGTTCCTATCTTGTAGATATGACTTGAACCAGTTTAGGACTGTGCCTGAGAGCCCCACCCAGTTTTCCAACCTGTCCAAAAGTATTGAGTGGTCGACAGTGTCAAATGCAGCACTGAGGTCCAATAGCATTAGTACTGAAGTTTTGCCAGAGTCTGTGTTAAGACGGATGTCATTTATAACTTTAATAAGGGCCGTCTCTGTGCTATGAAAAGGTCTAAATCCTGACTGGAGGTTGTTGTGGCAGCCAGTAGAAGCCAAGAAGTGAGTTAGTTGTTGGAGTACAACTTTCTCAATTATTTTACTTATGAATGGTAGATTTGAAATTGGTCTGTAGTTGTTGATAATAGAGGCATCTAGGCTCCGCTTTTTTAGAAGAGGTTTAATGACTGCAGTTTTGAAGGCCTCTGGGAAATTGCCCGATTGAATAGAGTTATTAACTATTTGCAATACGTCTGTTGATAGGCAGTCAAAAACATTCTTAAAGAAGTTGGTAGGTAAAGCATTGAGACAGCAGGTGGTTGGCTTTAGATCGGTCACTGTTTCCACTAGAGTTTTAGAGTCTATGGCATTAAAGCTTGCCATCATTGCTGCGTTATTTTGGCCTAAATTGGGTGGTGATCCAACTTTTTTGTTTGAGATATTGATGGCCCGTCTGATGCCTTCAATTTTATCAGTATAAAAGAATGCAAACTCATTGCATTTCTGTGTGAAATGGAGTTCGGCTGGTATTTGTGTTGGGGGGTTGGTCAGTCTGTCGACAGTTGCAAATAGGGTTTTGGCCTTATTAGTGTTGCTGTTTATGATATTGGAGAAGAATGTTTCTCTAGCACTTTTTAAGACTAAATTGTAGGCATGGAGCCTCTCTTTATAGATGTCATGGTGAATATGAAGTTTTGTATTTCACCAGATTCGTTCAGCCTTCCTGCACTCTCTTCTCTGGGCTGTTACAACAGCAGCTTTTCTCCAGGGTGCCTTTTGCTTACCAGAAATCGTTTTAACTGTAACCGGTGCAATGACATCTAAGATATTCACAATTTTGGAATTAAAGTTGTTTACAAGATCATCAGCATGGCATGGGTTTAGAGGTGGTAGCGAGGGGATGGCATTTTTAAAGAGTACATTAGCATGTTCATTGATGTAGCGCTTTTTGACATTCTTTGATTCTGTTTGTGTCTCCGGAATTAAAGAAATATTAAAGAAAACACAGAAGTGATCAGACAATGAAAGATCAGTCACAAGAACATCAGAAACATTGAGACCTTTTGTGATAATCAGGTCCAGGGTGTGTCCTTTACAATGAGTAGCCTCTTTCACATGTTGAGACAGGTCAAATGTATCTAAAATAGTAAAAAGTTCCTTTGCACCCTTGCCATTCGAATCGTCAATATGAAAATTAAAGTCACCAGTTATAACTAGGCAGTCAAAGTCAGTGGAGATACTAGACAATAATTCGGTAAAATCATCGAAAAAATTTGCTGAGTATTTAGGTGGCCTGTAAATAATTAACAGAAGAATTTTGGGAGAGCATTTCAACACAGCACACAGGTATTCGAATGATGTAAAATCACCAAGTGACATCTGTTTCCCCTGAAATATGTTTTTAAATATAGCAGCAACCCCTCCCCCCCTTTTCCCAGATCTACATACATCAATAAAGTTATAGTTGGGGGGTGATGTCTCGATCAGAATGCTTGCACTGTTATATTGCTCCAGCCATGTTTCAGTTAAAAACATAAAATCAAGTTTGGAAGTAGTAATAAAATCGTTGACTAAAAATGATTTGTTATTCAGAGACCTTACATTGAGCAGACCCATCCTGATGGTGTTATTGACAGGCTTCGATGTTGACTTTGATTTGGAGAGGATAGGAATGAGATTGTTTAGGTTAGCAGGGTGTCTACGTTTCCCAATGTTCTCTCTCTTGGTAGTCACAACAGGAATGTAGAAGTTGCCAAGCTTTGACGTAGGCAGCCTTGGGCCCAGCTGATAATGTGGTCTACTGCTGAACCCTGTTTTGTATCAATAATATTCAGGACTGCTGTCAGGGCGGGGCGGGGGTGGCCATGAGGGGGGGGAGGAGGAGTGGGCAGCGTCAGAGCTGGAATGAACTACTGGAGGTGGACGTTGAGGGAGTAGAGGGGGTTTACGTAAGAGGGGCGGAGTAGGGCTGAGGGTTTGTGAAGCACACTTTCGTGGAGGGGGGGGAGGAGGTGGGAGGGAGGTGCCACTGAGATGACGCTGAGGGGGGGATCGCTGAGGTCGGTCAAGGGGAGTAAAAATAGGAGTAGGGCGGGGAGTGGGTGGGGGTAGCTCCCGGAACTCCAAAGGGGATAAGGGGGGAGAAAGGCTTACTTGAGGAAGGGAGAAGGATGGAGACCTGGATTTAGGCTTGGGGGGTGTGGGGGAGGGATCTTCACGCCCATTTGAAATGAAAGGGGAGGTGGAGGGGGATGGACACGTCTCCTCTTTGCTCCTGTGTCTCTCATGGTCAGCGCTCTCCTTTTGCAATGGCGGTCCTCCTTCGACGTTCATGATAAGCTGTGTTGTGTCTGTCTTTTCCGTTGGTTCCTCTTGTCTGTTGTCCTTGGCAGTGATGATAGATGGATGACGCAGGAAGTAAGACATGTTGGTCATGAAAAGCTTTACTCCCAGCTTATTTAGACAAAGTCCGTCTGCCTTAAAAAGATGCCTGCGGTCCCAGAAAAAGCTAAAATTGTCAATAAAATGCATCGAACTAGCAAGAAAAACGCTGGAGAGCCACTCATTCAGCGAGTAAAGTCGACTGAATCTCTCAGCTCCTCTCCTGATCGGGGGTAGAGGACCACTGATAAACACCTCAGCATTCACAGCGCTGACTGTTTCAAAGAGTTTATTGAAGTGCTCTCTCAGCTCACTTGATTGTTGTTTTTCAATGTCATTAAAACCAATGTGCAGAATGATATATTTCACATTTGGGTGTGCAGCCACAATATCCAGGATTCTTTTTTCCAAGTCAGACACCGTATCCTTCGGAAAGCAGAGTACTTTGGTGTTATTATTGCTTTTCATATCTTTTACAGAAAAGTCACCCACAATCAGATTTTCAGGCCCACTTGTTGGCTTTCTCGGTGGTTTTAAGTTAAGGTGATTCAGGCAATCAGAGGGGGATCCATTGTCCGACAACAGTGGAGCAAACCTGTTCTTTAGTTGAACACTTGCTTGCTGGGGAAGTTTCTTGGTACTTTTCCTCTTCTCAGCTGTCCGCTGCTGTGTCCTCCGTGGCAGGGGAGTTGATGAAGCGCTATGCCTGGATAGAGATGGTAGCGCAGGCCAACCGGTCAGATCAGAGATATCGGGGCGCTGGGTCCTCCCGGTTATCCGTTCTCCCTTGTCGCAGGGAGGTGGTCTTCTCTTTGGCTTTGCCCCAAGTGTGTTCCAGGGAGGATTATCGCTGGTAGATTTATTACCCTGTACAGGGACCTCCCGTTTCCTCGTAGCTTCATCGTTGCTAGTTTGCTGGGTTCTGGCATGCCCCTGTCCACTGTTTTCAGTCAGTGCTAGGGTGGTATTGTTGTCACAATATCCATTCACTTCTATAAATACTTCTAACCGATTAATTTTTGTTTCCAGCAGCAAAATCTTCTGTAGTAGTTTGTGGTAATCTTCCATAGAGAAGGGAGGCATCTTCTGGTGATTACCTTTAGCACTGTAGCACAGGCTCAGGCTTATCTTGAATGGTAGGCCTCCCTGCCTAGCGTTGAGGAAGTCGTAAAAATATTGAAAAATGCCTCTGTTATCTAAAAGAAATATAATCCCACTGGTTTTGTAAGTATCCAGGAGCTGTTGCTCTTTGTTTCTTATTGAGGAGAAGCAAATAGTAACAGATAGTAGCAAAAAATGCAAGCAAAGGCGAGAGCAAGCAGAAAAGCGTCCGCACTGTAGCAAAGCAGGAAGCAGCATCAGAAGAAAGGGCAAAGGTACAAGACTGTGTACATAAACGATCGTAGAGTTCAGTGGTAGAAGTTGGTGCTCAACATTTCCATGGTAACAGCAAGACCCGAGACAGCAAGATCAGAGATGTCGCTGTTACTCTTAGGATTGTGGGTAATGTAGTACTTCTCCATTAGATCGCAAACAAAACATGTTTTCCTTAAAACAAGGCTTATATCACAGACTTGTTTCTTCTACAGGAGCATTAACCAATGTTTCCCAATCTCCTAACTGGCAAGTCTACATTTTATGGTTACGACATTATGGCTAAAAATCAAAATCCTGATGAAGAAAATTAATTGGGATTTTCACTTCCAGAACCACAGTATGAGCTCTATTTCTATGGGTGCACACTGCTTCTCACCTAATAGAAGCTGTGATGGGCTCCACCGCAGGGATTAATAAAGTACTTAATTTAAAGAAAACGTAATTATTGTTTTTCTATAAGTTAATTAATACTGTGGGTAGGGAAATATACAGTAAAGGAAAGTATTAATTACTAAGGCATCTTTAAGGTTTTAACTTGGAAAATGTAAAGCTGCATTAATCAATGTCCTAATGAATCAAATGACTATGAGTGATGTGAAAGCATTTGCTGACAGAATTATCACCCGAGTGTTTCGGCATTTTTCAGCTCATTGTGGTTTCACACACAACTTTACTGTTACAGTTTAAATCTAACAGCACTCATCCACTTAATTTCTGTCTGCAGCAGGGAGCTGATTGTAGGGATACACACTCACATTCACTGTGTAGATCCACAACTAAAACTGTGTATACACAAAGGTCAACAGGAACTGTAGATTACTCTTTACTAAATTAGGGCAAGGCAAACAGGTCTCAATAAAACATCAAGGATCCAACAGAGACTGAACTGAAAACTGTGAATTAAATATAACTAACGAGGGGATGAAGTGCAGCTGGAGAAGCTCAGGTGAGGTAAATATGAGACGGATCAGACAGAAAGCTGATTGGCTGGGGAAACTCAGGAAGCTGGGAAGGACTAATGAGGTCAAACACAAAACAGATGTATAAGGGAAAGCATGCAGGGCTGGACTACAGGAACACAGACAGGAAGTAAAGCAAGACTTGGAACAAGAGGAGAGAAATTTCAAAATAAAACAGGAAACAACTGAACCAAAATCCAATACCCTGACATGAGCATGTCTATGTACTATGTCATAGTGTGTCCCCTGTCTGTGGATCAATAACTATTGATGCAGGGGGTAGCTGCTATCACCTAAAAAAGAAGTGTAACGCTAACATTTTTAAATTACAGACACTTTAAAATAACTAATAAAAGAAGCCATCCATCAGATATTGCCCCAGCTTGCAGTTTTCTCCTTACACTGCTTTGAAACTGTATAAACTAATTATGGCTTGGCCTGGCCATTTAACCGATACCATAATTTAGGCATCACAAGTTATTTGGACAGTGACAGAATTAAAGTGCTTTCTGTTTACAAATAAATTCATCCTCCCGAGGTGCCCGTATTGCACCTTGTGTACAATCAGGTTCTCCGATTACCTTTGGAAAACCAGACATTGATGCAAATTGCATTTTGATGTTGGCCAATTCACTAAGTGCATGGGAATGTGATCTACCTCCGACTTAAATTGCAATCCCAGCGCACACAGTTGAAATGACATGGTTTTATGTTGACTGAGATATCTTGGTGCTGTCCCCAAGCTCCCTCTGAAATGTCCCTGTTGTGAGTAACCCAAGAGTTGTCTAGAACTGTAGAATGACAGGAATTACAAGGATTCAGAGAAAAAGAAAAGAAAAAAAAAACTATGATAATTTACTATAGATGATAAAGGATAGCCTATATAATATATGATATGAATTACTTGATTCTACTGGGCCACTTGGAGGTTGCTTCTAGACTAATGTGGCCCGCGGGCTGCCAAATGAATGAGCAGGCTGTACCTGGTCAAATGGCAGATAAACACAGTTGGAGACCAGCTATTGAACAGCTGTGGGACATCTTAAAAGGTAATTGTATAATGTAATGATATGTCAATGTACAGCTTGCCAAAAAGTAAATTCTAGGCAAAAGATTTGAGTAGCAGATGCAGTCTGGTTTCTGTTCATAGTCATAGAATACTATTGACCAATTATGTTTGAGCAAGTTTTGGTTGCATGCAGGTTAACAGTCAATAAGGTGAGCAAAAAAGGAGGAATGCATTGAAACAAATGTCATCTCGGAACCCATCAGCTATCGCCTAAAGACAATTTAGCTTTTTATTTGCTTTTTGTTGCATTTCTCTGAATTCATATATAATTTTATTGAGACATCCTCGTGTCTCAAAAAGCTAATTGAACTGTAAACAATGACTGGCGCTCGGAAGAGGATGTTTAGGCCCGGAGATCCGCCAGATTGACCAATAAGTAAACTGATGTAGGTTTTACAGTGTTGTGATGTTGTGATAGTCTGTTGTATTATAATTAAATCCTTCTCATTATTATTTTCCATTTTTTAAAATACTTGCTACAATGTGCTGCTGCAATAAACATTTTTTCTATAAGAAGCATTCCTGCTCCTATCTAACCTTACATTGCATATCAGTATCTCAGTTCTTGCTCATATCTACGTCCTGGGGAAACATTCGTAAATTATATCATGCAACCTAACTGATCTAACCAGATAATCAAAACATTTTCAGTTTGTTATGTGTCAGCTTCTGTTACTCTCTGCCTGCAGTGCAGAGCCCACATGGGCTCCCCATGACTTTGATCACAAGTGAAGAAAAAGGAACAAGGAAGAAAAAGCACTCTGTGGGCCACAATGAAAGAAGAACAGAGGAGAGCTGAGAGACTTGGTTACTCCCGGTGCACTTCTATCCAGAGAGAGTTACGAAGCCATGGTTCATGGACGTGCTTAATAACAGTCTGAAGTCTACCTACAGTAACATTTAACATTCGTTAAATTATCGCATTTACTTGTTTTTTCATCCATTTGGTATGTTTAGACATTATCTAGCCTCCTGCTTTTTTATTCTTATTGACAGGAGCATTTGGTAGAACACTAATTGCATCTCTTAGGGATATGTGGGAAGGTTGAGATAGAGGGACACAGAGAGAGAAGTAAGACAGACAAGATAGTCAAGAAGTCAGGTGAGATAAAGTTAATCATGCTCTCTGAATTTTGGCATCAACAGTATTTCCTCACATTAGCCTTTTCTAACAATTTTCAAATGGTGTCTGGACATAAACTCCTTACAGTAAGTGGCTCCTCCATACTGCACCCACCATAATTTTGAGAACATTTCACTTGCTTGCATTTATTCCTAATATTTCACTCATAACACCAACCTGGTTTAAAGTTGAAAACTTCCGCAATAAAAAGCCATACCAGAGAAACTAACTTTTCTCTGTGGTTTTACTGCAATTATTTGCAAATTAAAGGCATCACTGCAGAAGCTACATTTGACTTACCATCTGTGTCACAGCACCAGTTAATCACACTCCTGAAAAAGAACTTGAGATACTTGAACTCTGCCGGCTGTATCAGGCAAGCCTCTTCTAGCAGACAACACTGGTAAATGTGGAACAAATGGCTTTAAAAAGTGACTTCATACTTAATCTCCTGTGGGTTAAAGATGAACATTGTCATAAAAAAAATATGTATGAAATATGAAACACTGCTCTGAAACCACCCTCATTACTAAAAGCTGCACTACTCAGTTCTTTTACATCAACATTCGATCAAATGACGAAAAAAAAAAAAAAAAAAAATCTTAAGTTCCTCTCAGCTCTAAGAGTGTTTTAGAGTCGTTCAGTTCAGTTTTGGTTTTACGCCCCTGTCACACTGTCCTAGAGTGAGGGTAGTTTGCCGGAAGGCTGACTGGAAAAGGGGTGGTTTAGCCTTAAAATGTTGTCAAAAAAAGGTCGCAAGACAGAGTCCACTTGAAGAAAAAAAAAAAATGTTTTATTGTCCTTTAAACATTGTCCCTTGACAGCAGAGTTTCAATGTTTCAACCAGAAAGCCAAAAAAAAAGATATTCACAGTACTTGGGTCCACACAGCTACCCCACAATTGGTATGGTTTGGGCACTATAAAAGCCAGCCTGACACAAGGCTCGGGTCCTTTGTCCCTGCCGAGCACCAGGAAATACTATGGTGAGAAAACAACAATTAGTTAAACTCAGGATTACTTATTCTCAAATAATAATAAAATACTCAAAACAATACATGTTTGTGTGTGTGTCTATGGAAAACCATGAAAATACATAGCACAGTAAACTTACTGGGATGTTAACTGTAGTTCAGTGTGTGCACCCACCAAACTAACAATAGTATGCCACCTGGCTAACAAGTGGTATGTGAACTGAATGATGGTGTGGTGTGCTGGTGTGGTGTTTTACCAGCGGCAGGGGAAACTGCCACAGCCCCACAACTTTACTGTAACCATCATCAACCTTGTTTTCAGTCCGAGCAGGAAGCAGAAAAAAATCAGCTGTGCACTACCTGTCCAGCACCAATTGACAGTTAAAGTTGGCAACTAGCTGATGGACACAGTGGAAAATTTTGCAACTAAAGAGACAGCTATTTTTGTCAGGAGTTGATGGAGACGCGTTAAACAAACAGGCTGGTACATGTAAAATATACGTATCAACACAGAAATGTGTAAGTCCTTTACCTGGTCATGATCTGCTCTAGCAGCCGCTTCACCCTATGGAATCCATATCTAGTTATTTACGAGTTTAATAGGTCAAGTTGAAATATTCCTGCCATTCAAGTCTATTCGTGTCTTTGCAATGACCTTTTATGTAATCATGCTGCAACAATTTCTGTGAAAACTAGCCAGTGAACACCACATAATAGAATGACTTTGAAATTTTGTTTGTTTATACACTGAAAAATGTAGACTGACTTTGCCTCAGCCTGGCTCTAACAAAAGTTTTTTTACAGCCACATTCCCTAACATACACGCGTGGCTGGAGTTTACAACACGCACAGAGGAAGAGTGACTTTATTCTCTGATTACTCAGAGAATTACTCCATTATGTCTTCACATAGAAAATACTTGTTTGCTGCTATATTAATGCTCTGAATATTGAGTACAGCTCCTTTAAAAACAAGTCATTTTTTTTTGGTTCCCAAGATGGTATGCTTCTGCTCGCAGGACAGAAAATGTCTCATTTACCAGTAAAATATTAATCCCTAGTGGGGCTGGTGGTGGCCAAATGCACTTCCCCAGCTCAATTCTAACATTGTGTCTCTGCTGGGGTTGCAGACAGGAAAATGTTTGAAGACACATAAGCCACAACTGTCTTATCAGGTGATAAAATATTTTTTATGCTTGTTCCAATGCCCCCAAGTGACCAAGAAAAATCAATCAACTGCAGCTTTAAACCGTGCCCATCACTCCCCCTCTGACTTCTGAACAGGCAGTAACTTCTTCGTAAGTAAGTCATTAGGAAATGTCATTTGGAAAATCACCATTTACATGTCAGTTAATAGCTCCAGCATCGCTCCATTACTTCAAGCTTTTGAGGAGTCGATTTTTTTGAAATTTTGCCAGAAGTTATATTGATCATATAATATATAATAGCATTTGATTTTTTTTTTAAGAGGCTGCTGCACCTGTTGCAATATGGTCCTTACGCAGGATTCAGTCTTTTTTAATAAGATTCCTGCTTAACCAATTAATGTATGCAATGTATTTTTAATTTAACTGATAAAACCATTACATTACAGTTAAATTTAGTTAGATATACTGTATGTGCAGATTGCCATTATGCCACTGCAACATAATGAATAACATCTTGACAGCATAACTTCATGTCATGTTACAACATGACAATATAAAACCGCGTAGTTAAGAAATGTACTCAACTACACAGACAGCACAGAGTCATTGCTCATGACAAAACTATACTTTTTTAGTCGTGCTGTTGGTACGAAGCTGGATTTGGATTTAATTGTGTTCAAGGCTGTCTGAATCCAGTCCCAACCTTCGTACCACAGATCAATACAGACAAATTACTATAGAATGCTGGAGGAATATTATAGGAAACCATCTAGAAATCTTGCGATGCACCATGGGCGAGTATTGCACTCGAATGCTTTCTCTTGGCAACAGGCCTGGAGCTCTGGGGCCTGTTTCACAAAGCAGGTTTAGTGAAAACTCTGAGTATGTTAACCCTGAAATGAGGGAAACTCTGAGTTTTCCGTTTCACAAAGGGAGGTAACTCAAACCAGAGACAGAGGGGTAACTCTAGCCTGTTTCACAAAGGGAGGTAACTTAACCTCTTGGTCAGTTACCATGGTAACATGCTCTCTGAAACTAACCTGGTCGGGACCAGGTTTTTCTCAGAAAACCTTGAGTTTCTCTCTGTCTCCGCCCTCTTTCAGCCACACACGGTGTTTCATTTCCTCATTCATTCAGTCAGCGGGCGAGTTTTGGCGAAGTATAGCTCTGCTATAGTTCCGTCTGTTTTTTCAGAAAATCACTGCAAACATCAGTCATTAGAAGTTATATTAGGTGGCGACTATTTCACTACCATGGCGTGTCCTTCTGATAACAATCCCGTGGATGAAGCTGCAGCATTACTGCGCAGAGAATTATATATTCGTCGGGAGATGATTATCAGACTATTGATTATAGATGTTCTTGCATTTCCAGGCAATTCTCTGTTTGAGCGGTACCGTTTCATATCCCAGCAGATATTCTGTGTTGCGCTGCGTTTTTTTGCAAACGGGAGTTTTTGTATACAACGTATAAAAGTCATTCAGTAGGCCTACATTAGAAGTTATATTAGGTGGTGAATATTTACACTACCATGGCGTGTTCTTTTGATAACGATCCCGTGGATAAAGGTGACGCATTTCGCAAAGAGAATTAAATATTGGTCGGGAGATGATTATCAGACCGCGCATAGACGTCCTTAATATACTGCAGCCATAATTACAAAATGAATGAAATGGATCTTTTGAGCAAGTTGAATGTATTTGACTCAGCGTTTCTAAATATAATTCCAGCTTTTCTTGCAATTCATAGGTTCAAAAGTGTGTGCTTTTAGTTGGGTTACCGGTATATTAACTACTCCTATACAGCCTTCTGATCCAGAATATCACCTATAATGCGAGGGGGCTGAATACGCACAACACCGTTTCATGTCACAGTCAATCTCACCCCTCCTTACATTTCCAACATTAACAACCAGTAATGCTTTCATATCACAGCAGATATTGTGTGTTGCGCTGCGTTTTTTTTGCAAATGGGAGTTTTTTATACAACATTGATATGTTGTATAAAAAACAGCCACTTACGGTAATATTTACTTTACGATGTGAAACATGCTCAAAATGAGGCGTCACCATGAGACAGTGCTGAGGTTTTACCTGTTTGAAAAATGTTTTTATGTTTCATCTTAAGCTGCGCTTCTCCCCCGCGGGGTTTCACTTAAATTAAATAAATTAATAGGCTCCCACTCATGCAGTTCCCCCTGTGATATTACTGTGATTGCAACTGGACTACATTTAAACTTATGCACTGACCCGAGCCGCAATGTTCTCCCACACCGTCTCCCTCTCTTTTGCTGCTGCAGCGGTGTAAACCTGCTCAAACTCTCCGTATGAGCGCATTAATATTTCCAATTCCAGTTGTAGCGTAGCGCTTCGCTTCCCCGTTGCCATGGTGACTCGTCGAATCAGGGCTCCATTGATGCTGTCTTTTTATACTTGTGGTGCACGCGCTTAACTCCAGGTCAAACTACTCTGAGTTGATCAACCTAACGCAAATCTGCTGTTCTGGAACCGAAAACTCAGAGTTTCCTATCTCAGAGTAGATCAACTCAGAGTTCAGGGTTAAACTCAGAGTTTTTTGAACCTGCTTTGTGAAACAGGCCCCTGGTGAGACTAGAGGTGTGGGCAGGCAGTAATCCTTTAGCAATAGAGGAAGAAAATGCTCCCCCAATACCACAGAGGTTGCCTGATTTATATAGTAGCTTTTTAGCTTGCTAGTCAGCAAACTATTTAGAAATCAGCATAGTTTTGTTTATGAATTGGGGATTGTGTGAATCTTACAACTTGACTATGCGACAGTAATTCTGGAGGGCTGTGTGCAGTCACATGAGCTACGCTAGCTGTTGATGGGGAGTATACAACAGCCGGCTGCTCCTTAAAGGGATAGTTCAGATATTGAAGCTAGCAGAATTTCTTGAGCAAGACCACACCTCTACAATGTCACTACCTGTATTTCCCGTAAATTCCTGCCTGTTCCAGTCTCGTACTCTGCACCCCTCACTCCCTGTACACTTTCTCTCTCTTCCTCTCCTCTACATAGGGTTCTAAGAGGGTTCATCATGCCAATATCGACTCCCTATCAAAGATCCCCATGTATTCAGCTCAGGCCCCCAGGAAGTGTGCTGGGCTTTGAAGCCAATTTAACTTAGTGGCCAAACAGTGGACTTGCAACTACCAGTTCTGCATGTGATGCCATTGGGCCAAAAAAATACTTTTTCCCTTTAACTTACATGGCAAAAGAGATTTCTATAACTCCATGGTTACATTTTTTTCGAGCATCAAAAACCCCACAAAATGACCTGTATTGATATCAAAATTTGATTAATTTGGTCTGATAGAATTATGAAAGTCTAGAAGAGCTACACAATTAAATCATTTTATTTGGTTGAGCTGAATCATGGAAATTCAAGGGGACCTAATATATTTGTTTCGTGTTTCTGCTAGAACATTTTGACATTGTCTAAAGCTGCTTTCGCTCTCTGTTGTGGCACCTGTCTCTTTAAGACCCCCTCCCAAAAAGCACAGTGGGCTCCGATTGGTCAGCACTTCTGACTCTACGCTCCGCTCTCTGTTGCTGTAAAGGCCCATTTATGCTCTACATTAGAGATGCATACGGATTCAATACAATTCAATTCAATTTTATTTATAGTCCAAATCATAACAAAAGTTATCTCAGGACACTTTACAAACTAGGTAAAGAGTCATTAAAAGCCTCGACGGACATTGTGAAATACTGAAAGCTGTGTTCGTAGTCAGTTTCTCTCATGTGTAAAACCAATGTCTAGTATTCTCCGTCCACACTATGGGATGTATTTAGTGGTCTCATGGACCTCTTCGATCCACAAGGCTGCCTGCCATTTTGCCTCCTTCTCAACAGATGCAGGATCTTTATCTCCCCTGTCGTCGCCATGTTTGTTGTTGAAAACTTTTTCAAACTTTATTGGAGTAACTTTTTAACCCGAACGATGCCCTCTAGAGGATGTTTTGCCCTAAAAAAAAAAAGCAAAAAGGTGATAACATGTCTCTACGCACGAAATGGGAGCATAAATGATTCTTAATACTGCAGAAAACTGACTGCAAAAGAGTATATAGCAGCAATAAAGTCTTCTATCCAAACACTTCACAATTATACATGTTCCATCAAGAGTGTGATCTGACATCAGGGAGAAATGAACAACATAAGCAACCAATATCACAGCTTTCCCTGACATTAGCATGTAGCGAAATGTAGTTAGCAGTGGAATGTAAGAGAATAAAGCAGCATTTCCTACTGTAATCACAAATTAAGATTTTTTTAAACCAGACATTACACAACTAAACATGTTCCATCAGTAGTGTGATCCTAAATTAGGGAGCAGTGAACAACACAAGCAACCAATATCTCAGCTTTGTCTGGCATTAGCATATAGCTACAGTTAGAAAACAGTAGACTGTTGGGGAATATAATAAGAAAACCCTGACTGTGAATGAGTGTCCCAGGTGTGAAAAGAAAAACCTGCTTTTTGTATACCATCAAAATAAACCAAACACTACACAACCAAACATATTCCAGCAGGAGTGTGATCCGGTAATTGAAATAAATATCGGACTGCTTGGTGCACGGATCTATTGCAAGCTTATGTGTAAATCACCATTAGCACCCTATGGATTCAGAAGCCAGGTCAAACTATCAAATTATATCAAGTCAAACATTTCAGTGATATGTTACTGACACCTTCTGAGTAATTGAAATAGCCCTTTATAGATGAACTGCACCATCTTTAAGCATTAGCTTCACCGAAAATTCAACTGCGTATTGAGCTTTCTTGAGGACAGAGTCCTTGAAGTGGCATGAACAAATAAAGACTTGAAAAAGCACCTTCTTGGCAACAAACTAAATAACTGGATTACTGATGAATCTGGGAATTTTGACGGGTTAAAAAGACTCGAAATTGGATGGATGGAGCTGCCCATAGCTGTACTTTGTGGGCGTGGCCAGCATGCTGTGTCTGGAGCAGAGATGACCATAGAAACCCTGCAAAGGTTCATGTCAATTAGAGCTGAGAGTAGAAACTGAGCGTATATGACAGATAGAGTATATGACAGAAAATAACTAAAAGCATAATAGGTCCCCTTTTAAGTCACTTTTGAAAAGAGGTCTGGCTGCTATCCCATTATTCAGACTTATTGAAAGGCCAACCATTGTCTGTCACTTCAGTTTTGTTGCATGTGCATATGTTGAAATGAGGCAATCATTTAGGCCTAAAAAAACCACAAAAGATGGACACATTTGCCAAGTAACTGTGGTAAAGGCTGTTATCATATTGGCATAGCCAGCAGAGAAGGGGATGTGACTGCTGCCAGGGGTGTAGTGCTTAATTCTTTTACTACAGGCTGCACCTTTTCTAAGGTTGTGTAACCAACTGTAACAAGTCTACATAGACCTAATGAGTCAACTGTATAAAGGCCTTCACACACAGGGGGAGTCTTTTTCGTGCGATGAATATGCACTGTATTATATTTGTAACTGTTGTTTTTCTTATGAAAACTTTAACATGGCGAAAAAGTGAGGTTATTTTACGGGTTGATTTTACTGCTGCTAGACCTCATTCATCTATGGATCAAATGGAAAACTATTTTACTTTCAACCTTGTACAATAAAAGCTGTAGACACACCATGCAGTTAACTGTTTACCAGAGGGAACTAAAATTCATTCAGAGCATTTCACTTAAAGGAAACTAAATTAAATATCCGACAGTGGCTCAGTTTGAGCTTTTCATGCTTCGTCTTCCTGACTGTGTTCAGAAATCGCAGGAGGAGACACTTTTATTTTGTTTCTAGTGCTAACCTCCATCACCTCACTCATCAGCAGAAACAAGACATGGCTCATCCTAAGCTGCTGTGAATATTCAAACCTTTTATGTCCCACATTCGCATTCCGGTGGGAATAGTACCACTATCATACAGTCTTTCCCCGCTATCATTCAGTCTTTTACCGCTCTATGACAGCAACCAGAAATTTGCGTTTTCTTTCATGTTATCTAGTGCACGAGTTGACTTCTTGAATCAATCGAGCACCCTTAAATATCAAATTGATGACAATTTTGTTCTGCCTGAATGTCCACAAGACCGCTCCGGTGCGTTCCAGCAGGACTACACCCCTGGCTACTGCAATGCTTTAAGACATCTCAACAATTTGAAACATTTTTCTGACTTGTCACTTAAAATCCATTGCAACTAACTTTCTAAGGAGGAACTGCCAACTTTTCACACCTGCCTTTTCAAGCCTACAGAGAAAGATTGATTGATACTTAAAAGATAGATTTTGGGTAAAGTGTCGCTTTAAGGCCTGACCTTCACAGTACAGACGATATAGTACGTACATACAGACTTTCACACAAACCTCCTAGATGAGTATATACTTTGAAGTACTATGTGCGTCTCCCACTTGTTCATCCTCTGTTGCTAAGCAGGGATCTCTCTGTAGCTCCCATAACAACTCTTCTAACGGCTTACACTCTTCTTTGAATACATTTTCTCTGCTAACCATACCTCCATCCAACCTCAAGTCCACTGATTTCTGATCCTACCCATTTTTTCCTCCTCACTTTGTCCTCCTCTAGGCACTCCTTCTTCTGCCCTTCTAAGGTCATCATGATCGTTTCTCTTTTCCCTGCTTTTCACAAGGTCACTACTTTCACACCATTTCTCCTTGTTCTGTCTCTCTTTTCCTATCCTATTTTTTAATCCCCTCAAACCTTGCCTTATTTCCTATTTCCCCATGCTTTTCCTCCATCCCTCCATCTCTATCTTCTCTTCTCTCTTTTTCCTCTTTCTCTCCAGGCTGTAGCCATCCCCCATGTTCTCTCCAATTCCTAATCCTCAGTTTCTTTTGAAGCAATCCTCTGTGGTTTCATCTCCCATCGTTCTTTTAATTGATCTGTCTTTTTTCCATACTTATTTCAACAAGCTTTGTCTTTACATAAGAGCAGGTTTGGCACCTTTAAAACACCTACGCGGTGATCACAGGCCGCAGCTTTCCAAAACTTTATATGTCGGTGTGAAAGCTTTTTGACACATTGGCAGTGAAATCTCTTGTTAGCATTCATTAGCAGTGTTAAAAGAGGACAATGGAGACCAAAACCAATCATCATCAAAACCAGATGGGCTTGCTTGTAATTTCATCATGCAGCTAAACTTCGTTCTCCTGGTGCAGGCTTCACCTTGCCACACCAAATATTCACCCCCACTGTTTGCATACAGATTAGATTGCCAGGGTACAGATTTTTAGAGTCGCACTCCAGACATGTGTTTAAGTTTTTAAAAACTATCCTGCTGTGATTAATATTTTGTTTAAGATGGATTTCCCACATAGAAATAAAAAAAATGTAAGATGGAAGCCCATCTACTGTTTCTCCCTCACGGAGAAATTTAGCATCTGGCCTCGCCCCATCCCCCCACTGCTCATGCTCGTGTGTAAATGTGGTAGCTTGTGGCTGACTATTCAGAATGACCCTGACTACCATGTAAAATTTGAAGTGATTTTACTCGCTCACTCCAAACTAAATCAAAATTTTGGCAGCCCTTCTAGACACAGCTGTAAAAGTATTCCTAGCCAAGAAATGCTACATACTATGAAGTATCCCTGGTGTGACAGAAAGATAATAAACTTGACATGGAGAGAAATAACGGCAGAGATATGCAGAGTTTATACTGAGTTAAAAGCACCTTGAGATTATGTTCACATGAACCTTTGATACACTGCTCCTAAATATCCCTGTTGTCATTAATAAGCCACAATATTTCCCTTTCCTCTTTGACTCAGCAATAGCTTGTGTTTAATGCAGCGGAAAGACATTAATAGGAACCACGGCTCTGTGCAATATTCCCTAACTACAGTGACATGTTTAATAAGGAAGTAAACTAGGCATGTTAAACAGGTTTCTCATAATTGGAGCATAGTTTAGGAAAAGCTGTTTTGACCATATAATTAGGCTTCTATATGTATAAATACAAACCTTAAAACAGATTACATGTGTAATAAGAATGAGAACAGAAGTCTCTGCAGTATAATTGTAGCACAAAATGTACTAACAGAGGGCTGTATGGAAGAGGGAAGAAGAAAAGAGAGGAGACAGAGACAGGAAATAAACGAAGACAACAAGTCAGGGAAATACTGGATATTGGAGGCACAGGAGATCTCTTTCTGTGACTAATTCTCTCATGATCTCTCATTCTCTCCCTCATTTAGAAAAGACCTGTTTGCTCCCCCTCTCTCTGACACACACCCACACTGCTACCACAACACACACACACACACACACACACACACACACACACACACAATACTGCATTCACTCCCACACTCACATTTCCTCTTTCTCTTTGACACACACATACTCTGTCAGACACACAAAAACATGCATACTCACACAGGCAAAAAAAAAAGGCGGATTCGCCCGGAGTGTTTGCAACCCACACTGTTTCCTATGCGTGGCTAAACCTACACACACTCACACACACAGTGATCTGAGACAGAGGAAAATTATATTTTGTCTTTTGATCCAAAGCCGTTTGATTTTCTCCGCCTCGCTTGCACAGCCACTTAGCAGCTGTACGCTTGTGTAACCAGTCTGTACCATTTTGTACTTGCAGTGTTGGATTTCTTTTAGCCTGAATTATGTTTATTGTTGTGTACATTTCTTAATGTCATGGATCCCAAATACCCCCAACATTAGGCCTCTGACAGATTTCTCTTGTCAATTTAATATTCCATTAAACAACTCTCACACTGTACAGAGAGAGGTCATAATGTTGAGAGAAAATGCTGTGATGACTTGCAGTGAGTAACTTGGCTCCAAGCCATACTCTGGTTAGGGTCTTATTCATTTTAAGCTGTTTACATGAACCTATGATACCCTGTAACTGAGCATCCCTGCTGCCAGAAATGAAGCTGGGAAAGGAATTTCTCCCCCCTGACTGAGCGACAGTGGGTTTCTTGTACTACAGAGGGATAAAGTAGTGATCCCAACAGTAATCTGTGCCGTTGTCTTGGCACTTTAACAAATGACCTGCAATTAAAGTACCCATAACACAATGTGAATCCGAGTTTGTGCAAACAATGAAAAACAAAAAGATGTTTGCCTGCTATTTTAAAACCCCTAAAAACCTGGCTTCATTTCCTAAGTATGTCTGCATATCGTTAAAAATTCATGAATTATAAAGCAACGACAAAATTAAGTTTGAAAAAAAGACACTTGAATTGTAATGCAATAAGCAGATGCTTTTCTAAATTTACGTAACATGATCAAACATGCTCTGTTTTGTTGCACACGTGTGTAATACTGGATCACACATCTAGCACCTGAAAGCAGGAGCTGTTGTGGTCAAAGCTTGATCAAAAGCAGGTTTCATCATCGGTTGTCATCAATAAAGGTACAAATATAGAACAGATTAAAATACTGGCAGCTATGTGAACTACTATTTTCAAGCCTCAAACTCTAGATTTTTGGCGTCGCTATATTGGGTTTTTTTTAGAGCCAAAAGTGACCACATTTGTGCAACAGTTGGAGCTGAGGAAGAGTAAGGGCCCAATCTGACACTGCACAGTGCTGTGGTTACAATTAGTCCATCATAAGTTAGCCACGCCCCAAAGCATACCCTGCATTGTCCAGGCCCTAGATAATGCAGCGGACTTTGAAGCCAATTTGACACAGTGGCCAAACAGTAACATTACAACTTCTGTATAAGTCACGTGATGCCTAATAAGACTTTCTCCCATTGAGTAACATGGCGAAAGAGACCTCTGTAAACCAAGTCCCCACCACAGCGACTTCCTGGTTGATTCAATACGGACGTACCATAAACTGCAGTTCTCCGGGTGGCCAGTAGGAGCAGTTTGCACAATAGAGCAGCTTCTCATTGACCCCGTGTTAAACAGGCTGATTTTCACAGCTTAATTAAGCCTACCTAGGACTTGTTTACAAAAAACATTCTTGTCTGTCTGTTTAGGTCATAGCTCCATGACAACACTTAGGAGGGTGAATATTTTTGTAACGGGCTAGTTTTAATTTTATTCGAGGTTAAAGTTTATGAATAATTAGGGGCGCGGCCTCTTGAGTGACAGTTAGCCTCTGGCCGTCACTTCACCCCGGAGGCTAATTGTCAGGATTAGCACGCTAACTCCGTCATCTCGATCTGGACTGCAGTCATACGTGTGGTGGTGTTTCCATAAGTGAAAAGATGGTTTGCTATTAGGATCAACTGCACCAACAGATGGTTTAGGAACACGCCATGTTAACGTTAACTTGTTTTGCTAATTAAATAGCCACACTTGCACCATGACTTGAATACAGCTTGCTATCGATGGCACATAGACTAGATGCTAATCTGGAGCACAGGGAGGATTCGGGCCATGAGGGTCGCAGTTTTACAGTCTATGAGCATGGTACTGTGTTGAATATCAGTTTAAATCATAGATCATAAAGGCTGCCTGCACTTTACTCCCGGAGCTGGTATAATCTCCAATAGAGAACCAGGAGTGTCATAAAAGAAATACCAAAAGTTCCAAAACATCTATCGTGTTATTTTTATTGATGCACTATATAAACATAGAAGTTATAATATCTACAATATATTTGATTGGACACTAGTCTCACTTTGTTCCACAGCAGCATAAAATAGTTTAGATTTCTTGTACATTGTTTCTGTAAATACTTTGTTGTATTAAGTGTTTATTTAATTCGTTAATGAGGGTTGGTGGTGGGGTCCAAATTTTTTGACACATTTGAGCATTTAAAAATATACCTCAATGTAACGCAATAGTTCCTTTCATAGTAACTAGTTACGTTTATGATTTGTAACCCGCTAACTAATTCAGTTACTTTTTGGGGAAAGTAAGTTGATGCTGCATTGCTGACGAGTCAGGTAAAAATAATGTCACAGGAGAAATAATATTTATAAAGACCTTAATGAGGAACTGCAAGCAAAAGGAATAGTCGTGTCAACAGTGAGAGATTTATTTCATGATCATGTTCATCCAGGTTTCAGTGTAAAAGCATAGCTGGAGTTCATCTGAAGTTCACTCACCTCTAAGACCGTCTTCAGTCCTTGTTGCCCACGTCTCTCCACCCACCATTTCACCCACATTTGGCTTTTTCATATTCTTCTTCACATTTTCCATGAAAACTGCACCATACACGGTAAAGGCAATTAGATTTTTGTTCATGAATGATTCTGTAAAAATGAACTTTTAACTTCTTTTTTTATAATCCAAGCACTGACATGTGAGAGTAAGCACTGTATGTATGTGGGTGTGAGAAAGAGACACGGCAAGGTTTATATGAGAGATTGGAGGAAGACCTATACTAGCAGGCAACCGAGGGGAAATGTGTGTGGACCTATTTGGTCTTTTGAAAAGGATTTTTTTTAAATCAAAGTTCTCTTCTTCCTACTCTCTGCACCTCCCTTCAAGGTACTAAAAAGTAGTGACTGATATATTGAACTACCCTTCTCCTTCCATCTCTGTCTTTTTCTCTCTATCTCTCGCTTTACTCCGTCCTTAATTTTCCATTTCCCTTAGTCGATCTCTTTCTCTCCTACCTGCCTCCATCTTTTCCTCCTCTCTCTACCACCTCCATCACCCTCCTCCCAGAGTCCCACTGCGCCCTCCCTCTCTCCCCAAATCTCTCTCCATCCATCCATCCCTCCCTCTCATCTCCCTCGTTATCCCTCTCAAAGGGAAATATCATGGAGAATTTGGCAGGCACTCCAAAGATAGAGAGTGGGCTGAGAGGGAGAGAGTGTGTGCGAGAGAGAGAGAGAGAGAGAGCAGAAGAGAGGGAGAGCATCAGAGTGAAAAAGAGAGTTAAAGAGGAGAGGAGGGACGGAACAAAATCGCTCTCACATCTCATTTTTGGATGGTGGTTGTTGTTTGCTGTGAATAATTTATAGTCTCTTGTGCATGTTCTGCATCTGATAGACATGTTTATTTAATGTCGAAGTCTATCAAATATGTAAAAAAAAAAAAGCAAACAACAAGGGTTGTTTCAAAATGACCGTGACAAGATGAAAAGATCACTGTTGAGAATACATAACCCCTCCTGTCTCATTAGTTTGGAGTCAGAAAATAACACAATATCAGTGTCACTCTTGACTGATGCATGCAGGAACGCTCTACAGGGGCCTGCCACAGGGAGGTCAGCAGCGACGGAGCCTGCAAGGGTCGTTTGCTAATGGAAACAGCAGGAGGGGGACTCTTGCCAATATGGGGGGCTGATCTCAGCTCCTTTGATTAAGAGCCAGAGTCTTTAAGGGCGCACTCACACTGTCCTTCCGCACTGGCCCCGGGCTTTAGGGTACTTGTCCCTCCTCCCTCTCCCCCCGTGCACCAGGCCCGTTTGTACTCACACTGCCTGGGCCTCGCGCAAATGCTTCTTGCTGTCCATACGTCATCACGCCGTAACACGTCACACGCATTGATTGACGTCATCAAGATGCGTCTCTTTGTTTACAAATCTTTCCAGTTTTTGCGCGTCTTGTCGACTGTTTTTGAATATTTTCATCCGACCAAATCTGCAGTAAACACTCCACCTCCGCACCACACCAACGTGAACCTTTCGCCGCCATTGTTGTTGTTGTAAATGTCCGCGCATGGTCCGTCCTTCTATTTACTATCTGAACAGTCGCACATAAATGACGTCAGAACCGCCGTAGGCATCGTGCTCGTGCTCGTACACGTGCGCGCGCTCGTACATGTGCAGTCTGAGGCTAGACTTGATGCAAATTCCATGAAGATGGTCTAAAAAAGGGGTGCCCACACTTTTCAGCATGCGAGCTACTTATAAAATGATCAAGTCAAAATGATCTACCTACTACAAAAATGCAAAACATATATGTATTTATAAATATATTGAGGATTATTTATATCTACAATGTATGTTGATGTACATGCATAACCTCATGAGCCAATATTGCACAACACAACACAATTAACTATGTACATCTTTTGTCATTACCCAAGTTTACTCTGATGGCCAGGGATGCATAGTCCGTATGGTAACTGCTGACAGTCAGCCTCAAGCACACTTCCAAATGTTCATCAGTCATGGTGGAAAGGTACTTGGACTTTATGATCTTAATGTGGGAAAAGACTGACACATAAATAAGTAGCACATTTCCTCATGTTGGGGTACTACCTCTGTAAGTAAGTTCCAGAACTGTCCATGAGCTCTAGACTTCAGCTCAATGTCGGCTTGTAGTGTCAAAATCTCCTCTTCAACTCCAGAAGAGTTCAGGTGAAACAGTGTTGCAATTTTTGATGCGAGTGAATCAACCTCAGCATCTTCCCGAAAAGGAAAGCACATGAATGTAGCGACTGGCTCGAGCAAAGAAAAGTCTTGAAAGCGTTTGTCAAACTCTGACAGACAATTGTCAATCTGCTCTGTGTAGCGTGCACTGTCAAGTTGCACATAGGCCTTCCCTTGCATCTCCAGCTCTGACGCCAGGTTCGGGAAGTTTGCGAAATCATGGCGCTGCAGCTTTGAGGAGAGATGTTGCATCTTTCGTTTGAAAGCATTAACTGAGCTGATCATATTGATCACTGTTTTGTCTTGTCCTTGCAGCTCTAGATTAAGGTCATTCAACATGTTGGTCAGATCGGTTAAAAATGCCAAGTCTAACAGCCACTGACTGATAGATAGGTAGATAGATAGATAGATAGATAGATAGATAGATAGATAGATAGATAGATAACTTTATTTATCCCCAAGGGGAAATTAGGTCATCGTAGCAGCGGTACAGAGCAATCAGAAGTACTAAAAATAAGATGAAATATAAAATACAAAATATGAACAACAATAAAATAGAATAAAATAGAAGTACAGTATTGCAGATAAAAACACTATATTAAAATGTGCAATGTGGATTTTAATGTGCAAGTGAGATAAGGTGCATGTCAGTGATCACTATGAGTAGTGAGAGTTTATTCCCTGAGCGCCGCTCAGCGTTGTTGTGCAGCGTTGTAGAGTCTGACGGCAGCAGGTAGGAATGATTTCCTGTGCCGTTTTTTAAGGCAGCGGGGTTGAATGAGTCTGCTGCTGAAGCTGCTCTGAAGCTTGTCCAGGGTTTTATGGAGGGGATGGGAGACATTGTCCATGATCACCAGCAGTTTTGCCAGCGTCCTGTGCTCAACAACCTCCTCCAGGGTGACAAGCTTAGAGCCAACAACAGACCCTGCCTTCTTTATGAGTTTATTCAGTTTGTTCGCGTCTTTTGCTTTGATGCCTGCACCCCAGGACACCACAGCAAAGAAGATGGTGCTCGCAACAACAGACTGATAAAACATCTGAAGCATCCGGTTGCAGACATTGAAGGACCTGAGCCTCCTCAGGAAGTAAAGCCGGCTCAGGCCCTTCTTGTAGACTGCCTGTGTGTTTGTGGTCCACTCCAGTTTGTTGTCCAGCACCACACCCAGGTACTTGTAGGAGTCCACAATGTTTATGTCTGTCCCACCAATGCAGACTGGAGAGGGTGGGGGCTTGTTCCTCCTAAAGTCCACCACCATCTCTTTCGTCTTTGCCACGTTCAGCTGATGGTGGTTCTCCTCACACCACTTGACAAAATTGCCGACCAGGGGCCTCATGTATCAATGTTGCGTACGCCATTTTCCACGCCAACTTTCAGATGTATCAAAAGTGAAATGACCGTGGAAATGAGCGGTGCGCCACGCAAACTTCATGGCTGTCGTACGCACGTTTCTACAGCTATTGTTTCGTTGGCGACACTTAGAGGTGATGCTGGGAAACTGTTAGTTATGTGAAAACAATTCATCCTCAGTGTAATGTGCGCATCAGAGACACATTAAATGAAAGTTAACACACACGTGTCTGCAATCATATGGATGGATATAAAAGCATGCGCAATTTAATGAAAAATGGCATTAACAATGGCAGCCTTGGCCTTGTTAGAAGACATCGCAAATGGTTATATCAGACGTGAGAGGGTGTTTAGAAAGCGGGAAGATGTGTTGGCAAATGACTACAACTGGCTCATGAGTCGTTTCAGGTTGCCGAGGCCAGTGTTACTGGAGCTGTGCGCGGAGCTGCGGCCAGCCCTAGAACGACACACAGCCAGGAGCCAGGGGTTGTCCGTTCCCACACAGGTGGTGACCACTCTGGGGTTTCTGGCAACGTATGACTCGTTCAATCTAAACAATAGCATGGTTCGTAACAGGTTGGAGGCTGGCACGTTGCGCGATGGGTGGCTTCTCGGTGAGTAAATAATTTATCCGTTTAATGCGCCCCGAATTTAAACCAGCAGAATGCCCGTTTGGACATGCGCATTCAAATATGTGTATTTGTTTTTTTCCCTGGTGAAAAAAGAATGGCAGAGCTATCTTGTCTCCTTGTGTTCAGTATTTGTCTCAATAAACACGTGCGTAAAGTAAACTTCAGTAACCACGGCGCACCTCTGCAGTCATTAATATAAGTGTGATCAGTCTTGTCAATCCTTGTAATGAAGTCGTTTTGTCCTGTTTGTTTTCCCGCGAACAGTAGTGTGATATATATATATATGGTTACCCCCTGAGAACGTGGCTGTTGACCCCTCTAACTAACCTTGGCACCGACCAAGACGGGAGGTACAACGACCGCCATTCCCGAACTCGGGCAGTGGTGGAGAGGGCAATTGGCCTATTGAAGGGGCGCTGGGGCTGTCTAGACAGGTCGGGTGGGGTGCTGCTGTACACACCTGAGAAGGTGTGCCGCATCGTGCTGGCCTATGGTGTCCTGCACAACTTGGCACACCGCCATGGCATACCACTGCCACAGCACCCCCCCACACACACACACACACACACCAGAGGAACCGGATGCCGGACCCGTCAACCTCGACCCACCCCGCGAAGCACTACGGGCCCGGCAGCGTCTGATTTCAACGATGTAAAGAGGCAAGGACACACTTTACTTTGTAAGTGCATTTATTGCATGATAAATATCTCCCAGTGCATTGACAATTTGATCTAGATGATAACTGACATCACGGATTGCTCTCACTATTTCCTCCTGTGATTCCAGCACCGCTTGTGAAAGGACACGGCCAGTCGGGCGGACGTCAGCTGGCGTGGAGTCGCCGGGGCGCGTGGTGCTGGAGGTGCCGGTGGAGACGCCAGGGCGCATGGTGCAGAGGGATGAGCCCTCTCCTGTCTCATCGTCTATTGAGAAATAATAATAAAAAAATGAAGTAATTAAACATGAGTCAATGTGTTTATATCCTGGCAACTTAACGCACGAGCATGTGTAATGTGAGCAGCCTAGTATAATGACATTTCTGAGTTTAACACATTTACCTTGAGGATGATCTGTGTCGCCTTCATGGCCCCCCACAACTCCGCTTAGAGCTGTGTCCTCAACAATAGCCGCCACTCTCTGATCAAAAGGGGATCAGTTCCTCCCCTCCTGTCCCCCCGCCCGTTGCGGTGATACTTTGGCGGTGGGCCGAAATCCTCCGCTTCACCTCCACCTTCACGTCGGACCATTTTTTTTTTAATTTCAGTGGGAGTGCGCTGCTCCGACCCCACAGCGTTCACTGCCTCACACACACACTACCCAGAAATGTCTTTTTCTTTGTGTTTATCCCTGAAAAGAGGCTACCAAATAACACAGCTCTTCGGTCTCCACTTCATTTAATTAAATTTCGAGCTTAGACTCGTTGAAGTTGCGCTTCTTACCTTTACTCATCGTTTAAATATGATGGTGCAGAGAGGGAATCCGCGGTGCAGGCCCTATTTACATTGATTTGCATATTTAAATAGGGGCGTGGACAGGGAGGAGTTCAGCACTTCTACATGTGCGCTCAATTCCACGTTGATTGGGATGTACAAAGGAAAAGTGCTTGGATCCATGCGTACGCACACATTGATACATCTGAATTTTTTTGTGCTTACGCCAGTTTCTGGAACCTGGTGTCTGCTGGTGATCTTCGTTGCAACATCCATGATCTCTTTCATGTTGAGCATTTTAGCTCATAACGCTTGTTGGTGGAGTATGTAATGGTAATTTAGGAATTACGGGAAAGCATAGTCCTGCCTGCACTTTGCAATAAATCCATTCAAGCGGCCAACCATTGCGGGTGCTCCATCTGTGGTGATAGACATCAATTTGTACACTGGGAGCTGAGTTTTCCCGATAAAGTTTTTAAACGACTGAAATATGTCCTCTCCTCCAGTCTGTTCTTTCATGGGCAGTACTGTTAATAGCTCTTCTTTTGTAGTGATATCACTAAACACCATATGAATGAAAATGCTCATCTGGGCTGTGTCACTCACATGCGTAGATTCGTCCAACTGCAGTGAGAAACACTCGCAATGTCCGATGTCCTTCCAAAGTTGCTGGGTTAAATCCTCAGCCATGGCTTCACAGCGCGTGTAACTATACTTCTTAACAGCTGGAGAGCTTTGATCGAAGATAATATTTCTGCCTTATTTTTAAAGTCTCTGAACAATGAGTCAGATGCTTCAACGAATGCCTCATTTACCATCTCTCTGTCTTGGAAGGACTTCTTGTTATTAACGATGATGTGACTCACCCGGAAAGCTGCTTCGGCGGCTTTCGCTTTTGAAGTTTGTTGCGTGAAAAATGACTGCTGTCCGGACAACTGGGATTTCAGTTCCTTCACTTTTCTCTTTCTTAGCTCGCTTTCGGCGGGAAGACGGTGTTGTATTTTCCATGAACAGTCTGAAAATGCCGCTCCACATTCCCCTGCTTTGGTATTGTGATGGTAGGCTGGCAGATGAGGCAAACGCACTTGGAAAATGTCATCGTGAAAAAAAGTCCTCCTCCCATTCAGCATGAAAGTGATACGTTTTTTTCTTCTTACTTGGTCCAGCTCCCCCACTCATTTTGATACCCTTTCTTAGGTTTAAGAGAAAAAAACGAAGGCTGGAAACTGGCGGTAACTGGCGGTTAGTTAGTACTTAGCGCAGTTGTTTGCTCATGCGCAGTGACCTAAGTGTCAGACAAAATGCAGATATCGTCTGACTGGCTGCCCTGTATATCAATCAAAAGACGGGATGGATGATAGGCTGACGTCATTTTTTTTTAATGTCACGCGATACCTTTGCGATCGAGCGGTAGATCGCGATCGACGTATTGAGCACCCCTGGTCTAAAATCTCAAAAGCCCATCCTGAATCAAACAGTTATTCGGATTAATGTTTGGAATAAAAAAGAATAATTAAACGGATTGATCTGGAATTCATCTGTTATCATGTAAAGCCAGATCACATACAGTAGGCTACCAGTTTGACTTACAAACAAAAACGATTTTAAAAACTACATATTTTAAAGTTGTTGTTACAGTTCTTGGTGTGGATGGCCCTTTACATTACATCACGCTTGCATGACCGTAAGAACTGTAAAAGCTACGATTTCTAGGGTGTCCTGGTTCCTGCATTGTTGCACTTAGAAAACGAGCCTCACAAGTCATGTTGTTTGTATGTGCGGTGAAATCTCCTCTCAAGACGCGTGTGTGAATCAAGAAGTGTGCGTGAAGTAGTTTTGTGTGCGATTCTAGAAGAAGAGCTGTAAAAATTTCAGAGGAAAGTCACATTTGTGCGCTATACGCTATGTGCTGGTAAAGAACCTTAAATCGGAAGCTTGGGAGCATTTGGATATCCAGTTGATTTAGAATACGGATATGCAATTTGCAAAGCGTGCCGTCTAAAAGTGACTGGAAAGGGTCCATGTTGTTGGTGTTTAAATGTCTGCATGTCTGTTTGTGGTCAGATGTGGACAATAGTGTTGCAACTGTTCAAGATACAAAATTATAATTAAAAATTATTAAGGAATTCGCAATTGAGTGTAATCAGACCAAGGGGGACAGAAGTAGGGAATACCCCACCACACACACACACACACGCACTTTAAGGCCCGGCCCTGATTACCATGAAAGCAGCAGTCACGATATGGTGTTGCAGCTGGTGAGATCCCTTCACAACATGGTCTCTTGTATACCTTTAAGCTTAGTGTTTCCTGCCTGTATGAACACGACTTTAACAGTGGATATTGATGTCTCAGCTGCAGGTTTTAACAGAATTTCAATAATCCTCACCTACTGTTAAGAAGAAATCCCTGCACATCATTGCTCGTTCTGTGAGAATGACTGGAATTAAATTCATTTCAAAGTCTAGTCAGTCACATTCTGAAAACTTTTTGAATTACTGGCATATGCTTGTATATGAAAATGACTGTAAAATATTGCCCTGGTATGAGACTGACATCTTTTTTCTGTCTTGATTTTCTATATACAAAATTGACAATAAGCCATATGTATTCAATTAGTTTTAAAACTGAAAGGTTCAATTCATTTGTAATAAAAAATACAACCATTTATTGAGTTGAAACACTGTCTTTTTCCTCATCTACACGTCAAAATAATAAAGAAAATATATAAATATTAGCAAAATATAAATGCTTATGTTGCTGGAAAGTGGTGAATCGTTTAAGCTGAACCGGCATTAACATAAACTTGTGCATAAAGTAGCATTTCTGCAGCATTAATATCCCAATGCAGGTCATGATATATATTTTTCTCCAAAGTAAGCACACTGTGCAGAGCCTGGAAATGCATTGGAATATACATTTAGTCATCTCATGCTGTGTTTGCTTCAACACATCAAGATATTTGAGTGAATAAATGTATTTTTTATTGAACTGACACTGTAAACTCAGCAGTTAACTTTGCGGCTGTGTTTCCGGAAAAGTCTCCATACTGCAGTAACAGAATGGGACTATAATATTGTATTAAATTAGTCATTTCACATTGAAAGAAATAACAGGATGAAGCCAAAACATCCAAACTAGTACTGTCAGAACATAATATAATATCATTGAGGATGAATTGCTTTACTGTACCTGGGGATTGGGACCCCATGGGGATGGATTCAAATGAGTCAAAAGGCATCCCGTGGCCTGATGATTGATTTTATTTTTCTGTTGAAATATTATCGGTGGCATTTCCAGACATTTTGACACACACACACACACACACACACATGGAATCCGAATAACATTAATTACCATTTCTGTCTCATATCTACTTTAACCCTCAGAGACCCACCATGAATGCATGTTTGTCTTTTTATTATGGGGGACTGGTCAACAGCAGTCACATAGAAGTGGTATACATCTAACCTGACTCTCACCAGATGACTTTAGTTCCGCCTTGCTAGCTCCACTCAACTATCTGGATTTGCTCCATAGGAAAATGATTTCAGGGTCTGCAAAAACTGGTCAGGCCAATCAGGACCGCGGGACGGGGTTTTATAGATGTGATGTAGCAGAGAAACAACTGTGGCGGCTGGCATCAAGGAAGCAGACGTCAACATCGATGCCCCTATTTCATCCGTGTTGTCCAATCTAGTGAATATTTATTTTTTAAAAGAACACCAGAGAACGGCTCTGAAGGCTTTTGTTGGTGGAAACCATGTCGACTGATCTGTTTGGCTTTTCCCTGCGTCACTCATCAGCGTCACGGGTGGTTCCGAAGTGAGTGGTTAAAGTAGCACGTCAATAAAGATGACGGCCAAGTAGTTTATCCAATCATATGCAAGGATTTTTGATAAGGCCCAGCCTCCTGAAATCACTCCCCAGTTGAGGGATCCCAGATTGATGAGGAAAGCAAGGCAGAACGATATTCATCTGGCGAGAGTCAGGTTAGTATCCATCATCTGAAAGCTGGGAACTTGAAGATTCATTTGAGCTGCAGCTCAAAACTATGTCTCTTTCTATTCATAAATCTGTAATGAACATTGTTTGTTGCTTAGGTAGCCAGTCATCCTTTGTAAGTTTAGAGTTATAAAGTATAAGGGCTTAGATATGATAAAAGTTTATGATGGATATTTTTTTGGGGTTGATACCATTTGTTCAACAGATAAGATTCCAATTTAAAATATTTGTTACCACTCGAGAATTGGTAAAAGACAAAGACCTTGAGGATTGCCATAGAAAAATCCATGCTGTGATTTGGTATCAAAAACTTTTGACGTGGAGATTTCAATTGGATGGCACAATTTTGTTCTGGGACCTGTCAGAAACCTTAATCAACAAACAAACTTAATCATTAGTATTACCAAATATCATTTTATAGTGACATCAAGTTTAAAAAAATGATCTCACTACAATGAAATGGTCACTATGGGAACTAACATCATAACACATAAATACAGGGGCTCTTTAATTCACAAGAGTCTCAGCTTTCCAGCCAGAACCAATTTATGCAATCCCAAGACTGTTTGGGGACACCAGTATGCAGAAATATTCAGATTCACCATTTCAGAATGCTATTAGAGAAACCTGCATGGTTATTGTAAACCGACACACACACACATCCTACATGACAACTAATGTTTAATATAGCCTATAAATGTACTAAACCTTAACGATTAACACAGGTCATGAAGTGGGCCGCTCACAGCCAATTCCCAGCTCTGTGCGTAATTTTTACGCGTGCGGACATACAGTACCAGTCAAAGGTCTGGACATGCTCTCCCATTCAAATTAATGAGAAAGCGTGTCCAAACTTTTGACTGGTTCTGTAGATCTCATGTTTATCTACTTAAATCACCTGGAAACAACAGCAGTCTGATACGCTTAAAACACACAGACCTCTTGTGTAACAGCCATATCCATGTGCATCAGCTGTAATGTACAAATAATGTCCAGGTGTGTACTTAAGTTGCTATTTGTTGTTACATTTATTTTACATATTGCATTTCTTGCACCCAGGTGCATCATATACACATTAGGTAGGTTTATGCTGCCTGAAGATACCATGATCTGTTTTCTTATTGTCATCACTCTTGTTGTTGATAATGTTATTGTGGTTGCCTATTGGTTGTTCTTTTTATTTGTTGTGCTTGTTGTTTGTCTGGATGCTTGATCCACTGTACCAAAGGAGCAGCTCACAGACAAAATGAGACACATCCATCACACACACAAAAAAAGTTCACAATCTACTCCTCAGCACTACTGCATTGTGTGTGTGTGTGTGTGTGTGTGTGTGTGTGTGTGTGTGTGTGTGTGTGTGTGTGTGTGTGTGTGTGTGTGTGTGTGTGTGTGTGTGTGTGTATAAAGGAAAATATGTGCCTGTGTACATGGCATGATGTACTGAGTGCTGCAAACGCCTCTGTGCATGCATACGTGTGTGCACGTGATGGTGTGTGTATGTGCACGCCTGTAGACTTGGCATGGTGTGTCAAGCACTGTAAGCCCATTTCCCAGAGCAGGATTTGATATACAAAACACCATCCAAACACTTCCTGGGGCCAATCCAATGAAATAGAGTGGGAATGAAGCGTTGTCCCCCATTGGCTATAAAGCAGGAAGAGCTGGTTTATCTGGTGAGATTGACTCCTGACAGCTTTATAGTCCAGGGCATCCCTAGATGGCTGGATTATAACGGGGAAAGGAGGGGGCGAATGAGAGACAAACAGAAAAGAAAGAGATAAACAGACGTCAAGGTGAAAGTTATACGTATTGAAATCACAAATAAATCTAAAATCTTAATTTGCTAATCTCCAATTAAGTCCCAATGTTCTCATGGTCAAGCAAATCAAGTCTTTACTCAAACTGAGCAATTTGCAAGTCACGTTTTTGAGGGAATTTCATGCTTCAACACACATGCTACATCTGTTTAATCCAGTCCCTAACTGACCCTTCAATAAGCCCCGGCCTTCCTAGTTACTGTTGCTACACCTCGATCATTCTATTCCTGCACGGCACACATCAATTTTATGTTGATGACAGGTGCAGATTTACCACTTTGGACAGTAGGCAAAAGCAGGTCTCTTATATCTAAGCAGCAACTTAAATTTGCCAGCTAAAATAACAACTCTTGCTGGCAGATTCTTTCAGCTGTAGCTAGCTAGCTAATGAAGCTATCCAGTTGACTATAAGGGCGCACTCACACTGTCCTTCTGGCCGGGGCCAAGACCGTTTTTTCAGCTAAAGCCTAGTACCTTTAAGCAGTGTGAGTGCACCCGTTCCGCGCATAACTGCGGCCAGCGGGCCGTCCACGGCGGTGGGCTTTAGCGGAGCCGTTTACACATGTATGAGCACGAGCGCGCGCACATGTACGAGCACGAGCCCTACGGCAGTAGCGTTATGTCCGCCTGTAGGACGGACCATGCGCGGACATTTAACAACAACAACAATGGCGGTGAAAGGTTCACGTTGATGTGATGCGGAGGTGGAGTGTTTACTGCAGATTTGGTCGGATGAAAATATTCAAAAACAGTCAACAAGACGCACAGAAACTCCGAGATCTGTGGAAAGATTTGTAAACAAAGCCACACACACGCGATCAATGCGTGTGACGTGTTACGGCGTGATGGCGTATGGACAGCAGGAAGCATTGGCCGGCCCAGGTAGTGTGAGTACAAACGGGGCTGGGGCGCGGGGGGGAGAGGGAGGGGGGACAAGTACCCTAAAGCCCGGGTCGCGGTGCGGAAGGACAGTGTGAGTACGCCCTAAGGCTCCTTTTCTGTCAATTACAAGGTAGCCAGACCTTAAAGCATTCCCTGCCATAGGGTCTATTTTACTACCATAATTTACTAAATAAACATTATGTTATATTGAAGAAGACTGGAAACAAGTGATTGAGATCATTAGCAAAATGTTAACTGAGGTAATAAATCAAGTGAGAAGAAGGCTCGTGAATCACCCCCTGCTGGACATTAGAAAGAATGCAGGTTTAAGATGTTAAGTATAAACATTAAACAAAAACAACGAATAAAATGAAACAGCATTGAGTTTGTGATGTCTGTTTCCTATGTGCAGTGCCTATAGAAGGTTTCTATACTCTTTTTTCGTTTTACAGCCTGAAATGATGATTTACACATTTTACCCTACAACATTCAAGTGATTTTTTATTTTTTATTTCTGAAAATCAATAAAAAATGAAATACTAGAAAAGCATTGTTGGAAAAAGGATGACTCCCTTTAGAAAAAACATTATAAACATTTGCAGGTGTATAACCAGTCACCTTCCAGATTACACACCAAGTTCACTAGCCTCCACCTGACATCAACTGTGGTGGTTTTGATTACTCCAGAATAAAATCAGCTGTTCCTTGAGGGTTCCACTCCTAGTAGTTCACGTTAACACAAATAATTCACCATGGTTGGAAAGATGCTTTCAAAGGAGCTGGAGGATAAAGTTGTGGATAGGCACAAGTTAGAAGAAGGATATGAAAAGATTTCAAAGGATTTAACTCTCACTCTGAGTACCATTCAGAGTATTGTCCGGAAGTGGAAGGCATATGGATCCTGCCAGACGTGGCCTAGATCGGGCCGCCCCTCCAAACTGGATGACCGAGCCAGGAAAAGATTGATCAGGGAAGCTACCAAGAGGCCCATGGTGACCTTGAAGGAGTTACAAGTCTTAATGGCAGAGGTTGGTAGATCTGTGCATTTGACAACAATTTCACATGTTCTACATGTATAGCAGGGTGGAGAGAAAGAAGCCTCTTCTGAAAAAATGTCACACTGAGTCTCTTAAAAAAACATATTGAAGATTCTAAATCCATGTGGCAAAAGGTTATATGGTCAATGAGATCAAAATCAATTTTTTGGGGCTGAACTCCAAGCGCTATATTTGGTGGAAACCAAACACAGCACACCACCCAAAACACATCATACCTACAGTGAAGCATGGTCAAATCTACAAATCTAAGTATTTACAGACAAAATTAAATGATTGATTTGCCATCTAATTTGTTTCCACAAGATGTCTTAAAATACATGACAAGATTACTTCAGGGTGGCACAAGCAGGAAAAAGCAAAACTAGCTCTGTTTCCAAACTATTTGTCTTATTTGTCTTTCCATTGCCTAATTACTTACTTTTAAACTACCTCCTTACCTCAGACGTTGCATAAATAATTAATACCTACAACATGCATTCAGGATTTGTGCATTTTACAACTTTCATGAAATCTCTGCTCTCTTCTACAAGCATGAGGAATATGTGAGATTGATTTGAAAAGGGCAGACAGGCAAAAAATAAGTAGGCAGGCTTTACTGTGCAGTAAGGATCTATCATTTAGATGGTATCTAGCATTTTCCTGAGCTCTTTATACAGTAATTGATCCAGCAATGTGTTTGTTGATGCTTGTTTGTCTAGTGCTCAGTCCGGGGAACTGCTGGGAGTTCTTCTGTCAATGAAACCCCTCCAATTATGGCTGCTGTTCACTCATCCATTTCCCATGTTTGGATCCTGTCTCTGTCTTTTTTAATCCAAAACCACACTAGGTGGCTTTGGTTTCTCATTACATTTTAAATGAAGGAACATGATTATCGTGTCTCTAAACATACAGCTAGAGGATGCAGCAGTACTTTTATATCCTTAAATCCTTTGCCACTTTCTATGAATTTTTAATATTTCTGTCAATCAAACATAACAAGGAGGCTTTTTAGTGAAGTGTTGCAGTATATATAACATGCTAATTGCACATTTCTGTGGCTTTGCTTCCAATTTAATATGACATCCAATTCTTCAGTAGATTTTGGTGTGCGGAAATAGAACCCCATGTCTGCACTGACTTCTTAAAGGAGAAATTAGGTATTTTTCAACCTGCACCCTATTTTCCCATGAATTTATGTCTAAGTGGTTAATGGGAACAACAACTTTTGAAATTGGTCCAGTATTGAGCAAGATTCCTGAGCCTGTCAGCTGCAAAATGGGCTCTAATGCAATAGAATGGGGCAATAATGGCCGTCAATGTACATCCACTAAAATAGTTTGTTGTTACTACTGACATGCTAAGATTGTTATCATAAGTGCCTGACTCCATTCTGTAAAGATGCTGAAGCCTCGATTTGAAATATTGCGAGATTTATCGTTGCTGGAGGACAGCAGTGCTGATGAGGAATGTGAGTGAAATAGTTGGAGAGATGAGTACAGTAAGGATGACTACTGCCAATCAAAGAGGAGAAGAAATCCTACATAATTTTCCTAAAGAAAAATCTGGAGAGAACTAAAGCAGGAAGAGCAGAGGTATTATTATATAGCTACTATAAGTTACTGTGCTGACCTGCATCACACATGAAACCATGGCAACTTCTCCCAATGTTGTCAGAAACTTAAAATAACAATCTGAGCCTGTCAGTTGCAAAAACAAGCAGTTTTAGTGAACGTACATAGACAGTCTTCATTGCCCGGTTCAACTACATTGCAGCCTGGCAGCCGCAAACCGGGATACAACATAATTAAATGTGGCAATGAGAGCAAGAGAAGCAGGTGACAAAACAGAGACATTAAGCGCTGGTTGTAAGGCAGTATAATCTGTTCAATTATTGTTCATTGAAGTTAAGAGCTTTTATCAGTGTGTGACCTTGTTCAAAGGGGAGAATGACCTGTATTTTGGAGCTGTTTTCAGTCACTAAGGCTAAAGCCACATGTGCACGGCTGGTAACTAGCTAGCTAGCTATTGCCCTTGCTAGCTGAAAGGAGAGAGACTAGTGTGTGCGCGATGGTCATTTGGAGTTTCTGAGTATGGACATTGAACTGTAATAATATGAACTAGGGCTGGGACTTCAATGCGTTAATTACGATTCATTAATTACAGAAAAAGAAAAAAAAAGAACGCAATTAATCGCAATTCATTTTTGAACTCAGTGCGGAACGTTGCTTATTGCACGAGTTGCGAGATGAGCTGTTGCTGGGTTTAGTGGCTGGACATTTGAGTTCTAAAAAACGACCAAGTGGAAACATGAACGAGGGCACGGCTGTGTAAAAATTAATCGGAGCTCTCCAGCCTCCACTCCACCCAAATGCTGAATATGCTGCAGCTAACGTTAGCACAGACAAGGCTCCTAGGAGGGACTGTCATTAGTTGATGGATCATTTTTGTTTCTGTTTTTTAAAAATGGGAGAAAAAGCACTCTATGTTAAACTGTTTATTTTATGCCAAGGATATTATTCTAAATATTTTTGCAATGTTAGGTTTCTACAGGTGCTAAGCTCTGTTTTCTTTTCATAATATATTAAGTCATATATAAAAATCCATTTCAATGGAAAAATGTTGCTTCTTCTGTCAAATATTGATATGAGATTAATCGCGATTAATTAATTATAAAGCCTCTAATTAATTTGTTGTTTTTTTAATCATGTCCCACCACTAATATGAACATTACAGTTAAAGGATAGGAAGTTCATAAGTATTTGTGAATTTCTTGGTAGTATGCCTCAGATGCTGCCCCCTAATGAGACTGAAGTAGAGGTGACCACGACTTGCCGCTGCTTGCCATTGGAACCTCTGTTTTTGCACACTGACAGAGCCTCAGGACAGGTTTTTTCATCTCACAGAGCAGCGATGGGCAGAGGATTTGAAAGGATTGCTATGGACAGATTTCGGAATTGCAGAGGATTTTAAAATGATTCATTAATTATTACCTTGCTATTATTTTATTTTACTTCGAAAGAGTCACCAGGTTCTTTAATACATATTTTTCCTGTATTTTATTTAGTCATATATGAAAGGGGTAATAATACTGTAAAAAATACGAATTGAGTGATTGGGCACCCACCAGTGGTTATTACTCTAAGAATGCAAGGGAAGCTCATTCTCCCCTAAAATGTCACACACAAAAAAACAGTGGTTAAATATGTACTGCTGTGTGTACATTTCATTGATAAATACACGCTAGAAAGCCTTCATCTTTTGTTCAGAATCATCTACTTATCACAGGTAACCGGCGCAACTTCCTTCTCATTCTTCCTCACAGCTTTACAGAGTCGGACGCTCAGCTTCTACTGACGTCAATGGGGAAGCGTAGAGAAGGTTTTTCCACTGCAGCCAAACTAGACGCTCATTGGATAAATGCTGGGCTTTGTCCCAACCATTGGACCCTCAGCGTCTCTGGGGGTGAATGGGGCAGTGGGCTGGCCCAGACGCTCGGCTTCTGCATGATGATTGGATGAGCTGTTTGAGAGGTAATCTTTTTTTAATTGACAGTTAAATGAGCGAATCAGCAATCTTGATGAATAAACATCCAGCGGAGCATTTTCCAAGTTTTTCATTCCGTTGTTCTGAACTGATCCGAAGACTTTTCCGATTCCCAGTGACTTTGTCTTTGTTAAAAAACAACTAGTGTTGGGAGGAGCTTTTCCCCCCTGCCACGATTGCTCACACTCACAGGCGGTCACACTTCACAGTAGCTTGGCGCAGCAGCTCCAGCTGCTAGCATTAGCAAGCTGCACATCATGGCAGATAATATGAATGTGGCACAAAGCTATGATGTGGCTGCTGTCATGGTTTCAGCTCTCAATGGTTTGCAGGCCAAAGTTAAAGCAATAGCCCCCAGTGCAACGTTTGTACATTGCTATGCACACAGCTTGAATCTGAAGCTGTCTCAGGGGGCTAAATGCTTATCTAAATGCAGACATGTTTATGCATCTCTCCCTTGGTTTGCCCCATTTTTCTCAAAATCCACAAAAAGGACATCTTTTCTTGAGTATGCAGGCTGCTCAAGGTTGCCCAGAAACGCTCCTACTCGATGGAATTTTACATCACGGATAGTGAGCAGCGTGGCAAACAATTATGATGCCCTCCTGGAGACTTTTGAGAAGATCATTGACGATAAGATCATGGATGATGACGCATTAGATTGTGCCAAAGGCTTTCTGATGAAACTGGAGGATTTTTCAGTTTGTGTTCATGTTGTACACGTGAACAAATCTTCTCTGAGACTGATGTTGTGTTTGTCATTGTCCAGCAGAGATCTATGGATGTTCTGTACTGCAAGAAAATAATTAGTCTCTTCTTACTTATGTCAAAGAGAAGAGGTCAGAGGGGGCTTTCCAGGATGTCTGTGCCAAAGCAGCATATCTCACATCAGACCCACAAACTGAGCCCCTGAGAAATCGCCGTCTGTCACAACTGCAGGATCCCAAGGAGCGCTACAGAAATCTGCACATGGCCATCCTGGACAATCTTTCAGAGCAGCTACCTCTGTGAGGGTTCCGTGTCTTGGTCTTTTTACCCTGCCTGTTTTTTCCCTACCTCTTTGTTCCTCCCCCTCTTGAAGTCTTGAATGAGAACATGAAGGGTAAGTAATAATTCAGTTTGATTCATGTTGAGTAAACATTCTGTGTCAGTGGAAAAATAGGACAAGATATGACAAGACATCTACAAATACATCTGTAAATATTTTTGACAACCTGATTTCATAGAAACATGTGAAGTGGACATGACCTTACTGTAACATAGCATTGTGGTTGCACGTAATGTTTCACAATGCCATGGAAACAATGTAGCTTTAGGCGACAAAACTTGGCTAGGAAAGATCATAGTTTGGGTTAAAATAAGAATGTCACATAAATAGGAAATGTTGACTTTTGGATTCACCATGAACAGCAGTCTCTTGGATTAAAGTCTTTGTGTTTCCCCCACGACTTTCCAGTGTCTGTGATGCTGTAAGATACTTATTATTACAACAAAGTACCACCATTGATGTGGCGTTAAGAGCTTGTGGTCTTTTCAAGTATTTCTGTGAGATCAGGTTGAATTTTGATAACCATTGTTTACACATTGCCAAAACACATTTTATTTTGAGGGCATTTACTTTACAATGGCACAGTAAAACTGGAGATGGATAACTCTGTGCAACAGTACAGGTTCAGAAAGAAATCAGAGTTTACACTTTTTTTGTTGACTTACAGCGAGGTTTTTCAAACTGAGTCATGATTCCCCAGTGGGGCAAGGAAGAGTTGAAAAGGAGAGATTTGGGGCAAACATTAAGGTTGGGTCTTTTGGGTTTGGGCATTTGGCCCTTTCACAGTATACTGTAGTGAGGGCTTAAATATTGTAAATACTCTTAAGTAAGGTACAAAATATTTTTCATTCAGATAGGCAGTAGATCATACAAAATACAAATGGAAAAAGTGCTGAGAGCGCTGGGGATTCTCTGAAAGCTGCGCAGCATGAAGCCATGACCATATAATGAGCCACTCACACCTACATTCACAATGCATTAAAAAAAAAAAGCACTGTGCATTGCACACAGGAGAGCTCAATGAGGAGCACACAGGGAAAGAACACTCAGATAATGCTACAAGGAGCACATCTAAGGGAGGAAATGGAGAAGAAACAAGTCACTGTGGTGAAGATAACACAGAGAACACGTAGATAAATGAGGCTGGGGCCCAGTTGGTCCTGGATGTTACATTACCCAGACCTTAGATCTAGCTTCACTTAAGAACACTTAACTAAAACACTTTGACAAGAGAAAGAGAGGACAGGACAGATTAAATTTGCATTAAATGCTATTGATTGTAAAATAAAAATTGCTACTTAAGGCAATTTTTTGATAGAACTGCAGTTCTTTTTTTAAATCTGGACAGATTGACACATGATTTTATTAGTTTTTCAACCAGACTGAAAATATCAGTTTGGCTTTTCTGACAAGTAAGATCTTAATGGGTATCTTATTTCTTCTATTGAATAAGTATATATCAAGTTAAACACAAGAAAATATTCACCTCTGTTTATTCTATGTATCCGTCATTTATTTAAGGACCATTGACTGTTTTCTTCTTTGATCTACTGAGTTTCCTCTCATAACTGGCTCAGCAGTTCCAGTTATAAGAGGAAACTCCAGTACCATTTCCTCTGTCCTCCCACATTTCTTCGTCTGAATTCACTTCTTCGACCCTTCAGGTCACATGCACATTTTCCTTATGTGAGGGCTCCTGCTGCCTAAATCTTCTGTCCATACATTTAAAAGTAGTTGTGAGAAAAAACATTTTTCATTCTCCGATATCTGTGATGTGCATGTGGCAGCCATTGAGGTAATCAATGGTTTCTGCTCAGTATCACGCCTACACAAACTGTTGTATCACATGCTATTATTGTTCTTTTGAGGAGATTTGCATCGCATATATGATAAGGAGACATCAAACAGCAGGGGGAAACCAGCTAATATCTCATATATAAGATGGTGCACGTCCAAAGGTTAAATAGCTGCACCCATTTATTGACTTCAGAGCAATATGCTATCAGCCACTGTTGTGCAACAAGAAACTGAATAAAACATTAATAATCATATCCTGCTGTGAACTCTTAGCTCAGCGATATTAGCCTCTGGCGTGTGTGTGCGTGCGCGTGTGTGTGTGTGTACGCTCCCCAGAGATAGTCAGTGTGTGTACACTAATCCTATTTCTCTACAGTGGGAATGAGAGGTCTTATTGGAGACATGGTTATTGTTGGGACAAGATAAGGATGTAATTCACATGCACGCACACAAGCACAAACACTGCAGTACAAAAACAAGCAAACTTGCACTGAATACACAACACACACACACAGACCCATTATGGATATGATTTTCCAGTTTTTCCATGATCCCAGCTTTTGGGATTTAGGTGGTTCTTACTTTATTCTTCAGCACACAGAGTGATGTAATTATTTTCTCCCAATGGAACAATTACTTTTAAATTTTAATAATAGAATTTGACCGTTCACTAAACCCTGTAAACACTGGGTGCAGACTGTAATTAGACACAACAGGCCTGTCAATATTGGATTTATTAACATGTTGAAGTGATGAGCCTGGGGCTGCAGCTGTAGACTGTATAAATTAGACTGTTAAAAAAGCCTGTATATGGACCCTGCCAAAATTAAGCTCAATGTGGGTGGATATGGCTCTCGCCAGCTTGGCGGTGCCTGACGTCACCTTACTTCCGGGTAATCGGTGCAGTCTACGGCAAGCTGAGCATTTATTTCATATCTTTGATATCTGAATTTAGTGTCCTCCACTAGTTGGCTCCTTGTCAGTACTAGTTGGGCACTTGTTTGTACTAGTTGAACATCTTGTCGTACTAGTTGAACAAAAAAATCTTACTTGTCACTTATTCCCAGCAACTAGTGGAACGTTTGTTCTTCTAGTTCCAGCAGAATCATTACTAGTGACACCGGGCAGCATACTAATTGCACCATAGACCAAACTAGTCAGCTGTTTGAAGCACTAGAGGTCATGTGGACCAAACTAGTAACACTAAAAGCCCTACTAGTAAATAGTGAGCTGCAACAGCTCTCTCTAGTAAACATGGATTCAGCTTACTAGTTTACTTGTGAGCCAAAGTTCTCAGCACTCGTTAACTAGTTATAGCCAAAATTGCTTACTAGTTAAAGTGTTATTCTGGCACTAAATCATCCCATGGTCTTTTACGGCACTTGCTTACATCAAATAAGCCACCGAGAGAAATCCCGTAGAGTCGCTAACAGCCGGACGGGGCTATCACTGATTAGTTTGGGGCAGTATACTGCAGCCATTAAAACGGCTTTTTTAACCATTAATATTGCTCCGAATATCAGCTACCTAGCTGCTTTGGAGGAGGTGTGTTCATGTTTTTCAAGCACAAGGAAAGTTATTAGTAAGCATAGGCCAACATGTATCAGGAGTCACAGGACTCTATTACTGATTGATTAATTATCTCACTGCACTTTGCTGCTAAAAGTTAAACTATCCCCAGCTTTTAGTTTTGCCTCAAACAGTGGAAAATTGCGTACACTACAGGTTTGTCACACTGCATGCTTGACATCTCTCCATTAATTAATGTATATAGGACCTGTTTGTGCATGTGTGCCTGTGTGTGTTTAAATAATAATTAAAAAAAACAATAAAAGAATAAAAAACTTTCGTCTTGCAGGACTAATAAAGGCATGCTTTCTCGTTTGTTCTTGCATTAAAGCAGTCCTCAATCAATTGATTTGAATATACTGTAGATTAACCGTGTCATATGATATGCTGCGTCATTAAACTTTAAGAACAAATATTAGTGGGATCACCGCAGAAGAATGCAGATGAACATTGAGTATCCAGGGATTCACATTATAAAAACAGCAAAGAATATTCCTCTTGGTCAAGGAGTCTCTCTGGTATCAGAGATCGCAGTCATCCTGGCTTTCAGCCAAGCTGTTGCTGCAACTAATGAGCCAGAAAGAGTGCCGAAAGCCCTCCCTTCACTAAGAATTTATAGAGCAATAAAGTTCATTGGGTTGTTGGGATTGGTTCAGAATGTTGCTGAATGTTGTTCAATTCAATTCAATACAATTTTATTTATAGTGCACAATCATAACAAAAGTTATCTTAGGACACTTTACAGAGTAGGTATAGACCACACTCTATGACTTATTTAAGATTAACATAGACCCAACAATTCCCCCGTAGAGTACGGTGGCAACGAAAACCTTCCCTATAACAGGCAGGAACGTCGGACAGACCCAGCTCTGTGGAGGACGGCCATCTGTCTTGACCGATTGGGGAGGAAGAAAAGGAGAGAGAAAGATAGAAAGAAAAAGACAGACAAAAGACAGAGAGACAGACACACTTCCAGAGATGCAACAGTAACTATAATAATATCTATAGTAATGTGAATATGACTCATATGTTATGGCAGTTAATACAGCAGAATAGTAGGAACAAGCACATCTAAGGTGATAGAATATGAAAATTATAATAATTATGGCAAACATGATCAATGATGAGTAGCGGCAATAGCAGCTATGGTACAGCGAGACATACCACTGATGGTGTTTTTATGGCTACAAATTTTATAATTTATAAGACTAGTGACAGTATATATGACTTATAGTACTAGAAGTAGCAGGAACCGTTATGCAGGACCACGGCAGCAGGCACCACCACGATCAGCAGAGACCTGCGAGACGACAAAGCACAAACAACTCCGGGGAAGAAGTTGAATTAGTAACATGCATTGATGAGACATGAATGATACAGACAGGGAGGAGAGAAGTATTATCCCCAGCAGACTAGGCCTATAGCAGCATCATTAAGCAGAACAAAAAGAAGAAAAGATCTAGTCGGGTAATACGGTACTATGAGCTCTTTAAGATACGACGGAGCCTGACCAATAAGAGCTAGGTAAGGAGTAGTATTTTAAATTCTATTTATTTACTTTTACTGGTAATCAGTGCAAGGAATGTAATACAGGAGAAATATGTTGTCTTCGATTTGTTTTAGTTAGTATACAAGCTGCAGCATTTTGGACCAACTGGAGACTTTTAACAGACTTATTGGAGCAGCCTGATAATAAGGAGTTGCAGTAGTCCAGTCTAGAAGTAACAAATGCATGGACTAGTTTTTCTGCATCTTTCTGAGACACAATGTTCCTAATTTTCGCAATATAACGCAGGTGAAAATATGCAGTCCTTGTTAGTTTTATGTGAGAATTGAAGGTCATATCCTGATCAAATATAACACCCAGATTCCTTACTGTGGTGCTGGAGGACAACACAGCATCATCCAGAGTAACAATATCTTTAGCTATTGAGTTTCGGAGGCTTTAGGGGCCAAGTACAATAACTTCAGTTATTTCTGAGTTTAACATCATAAAATTGCAGGTCATCCAGCTTTTTATTTCCTTAATGCACATTTGAAGTTTATCTAACTGATGGGTTTCTTCTGGTTTGATCGACAAATATAATTGTGTATCATCAGCATAACAATGAAAATTTATGGAGTGCTTCCTTATAATATTTCCTAAGGGGAGCATATATAAGGAGAATAGAATCTGTCCAAGGACAGAACCCTGTTGGGCTCCGTGACTGACTTTGGTGTGCATGGAGGATTTGTTGTTAACATGTACAAACTGAGATCTATCTGATAAATAAGACTTAAACCAGCTCAGTGTGGTTCCTTTAATGCCAATTAGATGCCCCAGTCTCTGTAGCAGGATGCGATGGTCAATAGTGTAGAATGCAGCACTAAGATCTAGAAAAACAAGTACAGAGACAAGTCCTTTGTCTGAAGCTATTAGAAGGTCGTTGGTCATTTTTACCAGTGCTGTCGCAGTGCTATGATTCGCTCTAAATCCTGACTGGAAGTCCTCAAATAACTCATTATGTAAAAAGACACACAGCTGATTGGCGACTAATTTCTCGAGGATCTAAGAAGAGGTTTGATTACAGTTACTTTAAAAGACTGTGGTACATAACCTGCTAATAAAGACATGTTAATCATATCTAATACAGGAGTTCTAACTAAAGGTAACACTTCTTTAAGTAACCTAGTTGGAATAGAGTCTAGGGACATACTCACACTGTCGTTCTGGCCGGGGCCAAAACCGTTTTTTCAGCTAAAGCCTAGTACCTTTAAGCAGTGTGAGTACACACGCTCCGCGCACAACTGCGGCCAGCGGGCCGTCCACGGCCTGCTTGAAAGCGGTGGGCTTTAGCGGAGCCGTTTGCACATGTACGAGCACAAGCGTGCGCACGTGTACGAGCACGAGCCCTACGGCAGTAGCGTTATGTCCGCCTGTTCGGACATGTAAATAGAAGGACGGACCATGCGCGGACATTTAACAACAACAACAATGGCGGTGAAAGGTTCACGTTGGTGTGATGCGGAGGTGGAGTGTTTACTGCAGATTTGGTCGGATGAAAATATTCAAAAACAGTCGACAAGACGCACAAAAACTCAGAGGTCTGTGGAAAGATTTGTAAACAAAGCCACACACACGCGATCAACGCATGTGACGTGTTACGGCGTGATGTCGTATGGACAGCAAGAAGCATTGGCCGGCCCTGGCAGTGTGAGTACAAATGGGGCTGGGGCGCAGGGGTAGAGGGAGGGGGGACAAGTACCCTAAAGCCCGGGTCGCGGTACGGAAGGACAGTGTGAGTACGCCCTAGGAGACAAGTAGAGGGCTTTGATGCGTAAAGAGTAGAGGTTAAAGAGGTCTAGAAAAGCAATCCAAGAATATATCAGCTCTTACAGTTGTTTCAAAGGTTCCTGGGTTTGAAGAAAAATTGGTGCCAAATTGGTTCCTGGTTCAGGCTTTGGAATGTCCATCACTCCCAGACTGGCTCTCATTTGTGTTGAATCCTCTACCCCCTGGTCACAGGGTTCCTCCAATGAACCGCCAGTTCCTGTAGAAAGAACACTCCCTACTCTGTAACTTCACTTCCTGGGGCAGATCCCTTTTCATCTTACTGCGCCTAGTTTTAACCTGGAGCTTATCTGCAACATCCTTTAATTATGCCATCTGTGTTGAATTGATAATAATGTGAAAGCATGCTAAATCATTTTTATTTAACATCTAAATGTGGACAGTGAGTAATAACAAAACTTAGATTATATTGTGACAAAAATAAACACTTCATGTTTAAAAATCCCGACAATATCGACACATCACTGGTATGTTAATGGATTTGAAATGACAAATCAGTATCGGACAAAAATGAGAATTTCGGCCGATGTGACAGGCCACAATAAGATGAGTCCAGGGCCTGATCTTGCCGACCTCCCATTGTGCCGGCCGGACCAAAAGCAATAACACCCTGGAGGATGAAAATTTCTTTTGGGATAAATTTGGGACAAGAGTTAAACCAGAAACCTCTTCTAATGTTGCAGCTGTAGTGGGTAATTCAGACAGAGTCAGTATGTTAAAGTATAGTTAACATTACTTTTAATGTTACCAGTTAAATTTAACTAATATTAGACTGTTTGACAGTAATACTTAGCATTAATAATTAAATTGACATTAATAGCAAATTAATCAGAAGCTGACATTTGCATTCACAGTGAGTGATATTGATGATTGATCATCCAAGAATTTGTAGCTTCCAGTAGCTTCTTACAGGGTTCAGACAAATCAGGTTTTTCTTAATATTCCTTATGCACAGTGGCAGGTGCTGGTCTTTCAAGGAGGGGAAGCTAATTTTTCCGCCCTATATCATAAATTTGTTTGTTTATTTATTTGTAAATTCTACCCTTCGTTCTTTTTCAAGAAAATAATCTCTGAACTTGAAGTTGTTGACCAGTTTTGCTACTTGAATGCAAGCACCTTTATTTATTGCATGTTCAACACTGACTCTGCCCAGGCAACTTAACCTTGCATATGCACATGTTCATTGCTTTTTTCATGCCTTTTGTTTGCCCTGTCAAAGAAAGATAGATCACCAAAACCCACTTTTGACCGGACAACAAGTCGCTGAGATGGTTTCATCAAGAGGCATGGTCAACAGTACATTTTATTTGTCATACCAGGACACCTGAAAAGACCTGGTACTTTTTCCCACCTTTTGCACTAAATCAATCTTAGGAGTTGACCTGCCCTCTAACTCTAATTTCTCTAAATCTAAAAGACTATCAAATGGCTTTGCCAAAATCTGGTCGGGAACATTCATATTATCTGTCATGATGTGCAGCTTGCTATTGCTAATGCTAGCAGCTGGAGCTGCTGCGGCAGGCTACTGTGCAGTGTGACCGCCTGTGAGTGTGAGTGACGGGGGTGAAGCTCTCCCAAAAATGCTGGGGATCGGTAAAGTCTCCAGATCGAGGTCAGTAGAAGATGAGCGTCCTACTGTGTAAAGCGCTGTGGGAATGAACGATGAGGAAGTTGCGCCGGTTACCTGTGATAAGTAGCTGATTTTGAACAAAAGATGAAGGCTTTCTAGCGCGTATTTAGTCAATGATATGTACACACAGCAGTACATATTTCACCACTTTTTTTTTTTTGGTGACATTTTAGGGGAAGCTGAGCTTCTCTTGCAGTCTTTAAGCAATCACCACAGGATATGCATCTCTTCAGTTAAATCTCTAATTTAACTGTTGAACACAACAGGATGTGAACACTGCAGAAATTGCACAAAATGCTGCAGGCTTATTATTGTTTTTTTCTTAAAGTTATGTAAATCATGTAGTTGACCTTTTAGCATTTGATAGAACAGGATCTTAGTGAAATGAATCCAGACCGTATACACTACATCTTTGATTTTGTTGCATCTGGTTTTAATTTGTGTAGCACTCCCCTCAATAGACCTTTTACTAAGGGGAGGCTTCTGGGTTCATTTACTGTATGTCAACCCTATTTTTTTAAGTAATTTTCTGAAAGTATTTGGATTACGTTTAATACGACCTCAACTGATACACCTAGATGAATTCCCCTTTTCAACTTTGGCAAAGGAAATATCACTCTTTAAAAAAAAAAAGATAAATCAATGATTTACTTCAGGTTTTAAATGTATTAAAACAAATACACTTTAACTGAAATATTTTTAAAGTAAATTATTTGTTTACTGCCAGTTATAAAATTAATTAAATTTAGCAAAACACCAAATAGTACCTTTTGTGTTAAATAGAACACCTTTAAGTTCCCCAAAATATGTCTATCCTAATCCTTCAAGTTTCAAAACTACTCTTTAAGTCTCAAAATACCAATTCATTTACTCCAACTAAATTCAACCCTAAATATTCAGATTTTAGTTACTTTTAGTAATACACTCAAACACACTCAGTGGGCCCACACTCACACGCACACACAGGGCAAAATAAAATAACCCCGTTGCAGGCCTGATATGGTGACTTTTGAGTGCGATGAAATCCAGCGTCCGAAGTCTGGAAGGTGACAATGCAGGTATATGAAGACAGACAAGAAGGCGATGGAGCCTAGCAGCTCGATATCCAACGACGACGAGTCTCACACTCTAGCAGCGGCCGAGCCGAATCCTTCTGCTCCGCGTTGAGACTACAAGGCACAGCCTATCAGAAGCTGGTTTAGCTCCTCACGGCTAAGTTCATTCGCTTAGCTAACGAATGCTAACAACACGCTCAAAGTTAGCTCAGTACCTGGGCTAAGCTAAAACAGTGCAGCTTCGACAGGAGTTCCGAGTTGAAACTTCTCAAGCTGTACACCGAACAGCAGTAGCTCCAATATCCAGGTTCCGAGTGTCGAGCAGGCAGTCTCTTAGACATTGAAAACTACACACTTAACTATTTTCTTTGTAGAATACTATACTCACGGACATGCGTCTCCGTTGCGCTTAGTCACGTCGCTGTTCTCTCTGTCAAGCTCTCCTAAAACACACCTTCTCACACTTCTGGTCTACACCTGTCAATCACACCTTAACCAACAAAATGCCAGGATCACACTTCTTCTCAATCAGTACATCCTCTCTCCTCATGAGTTTCTTCAAAATAAAATGAAATATTGGACAATTTACATTTGTGTCTTTTAATCTTATTTATTACACCTTACTCTTTTATCAAGCTATTTTAACCGTTGCATTTTTGATAGACTTCTAATTAAAGTTTTAACCAAACATGAACTTATATAAACCATGAATTATTTATCTTATGAGTAAGGATACTTAACAGGGTTACACCTGCCTCCGCCTTCTGCACAAACTGGTCACCCTCTAGTCACAGGACAGGAGATAATCAGCAAGCTTAGACACTGCAGGAGAGGACTTCAGCTACAGGAGGCAAATGTACAACATTTTGTTCCTACTGTGTGTGTGTGCATGCGTGCATGTATGGTGTGAACTCATGCATAGGTTTTGCTCTAATGTGTGTGTGCGGCTGAGATGTGTATATGTGTAAAGACCCCAAAATGGCTCCTATTAAGAGACATGCTTACGACGCAGAGTTTAAACTCAAGGCTATTAGTCACGCAGTAGAACACGGGAATAGAGCAGCAGAGAGAGAGTTTAACATGAACGAATCAATGGTGCGGAAGTGGAGGAAGCAACAAGATGACCTGCGTCAAGTAAAGAAAACTAAACAGAGTTTCCGAGGGAACAGAGCGAGATGGCTACTGTTGGAGGACAAACTCGAACAGTGGGTTGTTGAACAGAGAGCAGCAAGTAGAAGTGTCAGTACAATCACTATTCAACTGAAGGTAACAGCGCTAGCCAATACTATCCAGCTGCAGACCCGGAGCACAAGCCCCTCACTTGTCACAAGCCCCTCACTTGTCACAAGCCCCTTGCTTTATGGAAGTGACGCAAACGTTTTTTTTTTCAAGTGAGGGACTTGTGTCAAGTGAGGGGCTTGTGCTCCGGGTCTGCAGCTGGATGCTACTCGCGCTAGCCCCCGAACTTAACATCAAAGAATTTAGAGGCGGTCATTAACGTTACCCCAGCCTCGACTGTAGCGTCTATTCTATGCGCCTTATAGTGCGGAAAATATGGTACATAAACACACCCAAAGGGAAATCTCCTTTTAAGGTCTAAAAACATTTTTAAACTAAGCTTGCAACTTTGAAGTTACAAGTTGAAACATGAACTTTGATTTTTAGAGTAGCAGATGCAAAACATAAATTAACCAGCAGGAAACTGTTCCCTACATGCTTGACACGAGTGTTTCATTATGTCTGATTAGATGACTTCCGGCTGGTGCTGCATTACTTCTGTTCAGGTGATTACAGGGTGTTGACTTGCCTAGCTTAATGCCAGCTGTGTGGCAGCTCACCCTTTATAATGGCAAGGTAAGTAGTAAACAGATTTGGCTGTAGGAAGAAATAAAACTTAATCTATTTTATTATGTTTTACAGTGGATAAGTATGGGCCTCAGTTATTTGTTCTTCATCAATATTTGTCCAGAGAATTTAAAGCAGTGACAGATTTGGTGATTTGTGGGGTTGTGGAGTAGGTACTCAAGCATATGTAAGATATGGAGTGATGTCTCAAGCATTTCTCTGGCCTCAATTACACTAAGACACATCTCTAGAAATGCTTCTGCAGAAAAAACATTGTTTTCCTGTATGGTTTTGAACGGTTTTAACATGCAGTAAAGTTCAAATATTCTCAACTCTTCTAAATTCTGAATGAATTGAGAAAGAGCCAGCCAGCGTTGAGCCAGAGCTCATTGGCATTATGCACTGAGGCTCACTTTGTTTCTCTTCATTAAATCGCCATACGTACAGACCTCTGAGTTATAATGTGACTTAGCCAGACATTTCCCTGTTCTCGGTTGAAATGGGTGGCATGGTCCTGCAGTGTTTAGTATAAATTAGCCTAGTGGCTCGTGGATCCTCTGCTCAGATCTAAACTCAGAGGACACACAAAATGAAATAATCACCCCATCCTAGTATCAGATAGATGTTTACAACTTGGGTATCAGCTGAAATAACGAGGAGAATATTATGTTTGTATGCTTTGGTATAGTTGTGGCTACAGACTTTCTCCACCCCTACACTTGTGTATTGAGTGCAAAATGCATGACAAAAAATGACATGAAATTTTTTTTTAAGATGAATTTGACTGGAAGCATTTTTTTTCTATCATTATCATGAATTTCTAAAATATTTTTGTCACGGTTGGGTCTAACCACCAAAACTTCTGAAGAGACTCCTTTGTATTAAAAATATTGTTCACATTAAATTAAGTTTCTCTTGATTTAACTTAGTACAGTGTAGAGCCCACTCACCCAGGCATTACTTTGCTGTTCAGCTTTTAAATAGTTTGAAAATAAAGTTGTGGATTATGTAACGTATGCTTCTCAGTTTCGACAGTCCTACTACTTATCTGGTCTAGCCATGTGCCATGCAAGTGGTGACTATCTCTCCTTTTAATCCAGATGTAGAACGTCAGTATGTTCTTGTTAAATTTGCTTCTTAGGATCTACGCAGGCTATTAAAATGTAATTAACATGTAAAAATGACTCTGCTATAATTAATATTTTGTTTAATGAAAAAAACTTAAAGAAGGGACTGGAAGCATATCTACTGTTTCTCCCTCATTGAGAAATGTGTGCCATGTTGTACTTAAATAAGTGTTGTTCTAAAAGAATAAGTGTAGTTATCATCTTTCATTAGTTTCTGTTTGTTCCTTATGTTTGTTAGCAGCTAAGAAGCTATGATGACAGTGTGTTTTTTGTCTGTACTGACATCAAACTCTGAGCTGGAGGTTTCAGGTTTCCTTGCATCTGAATACATGATTATGGTGGATGCTGCTTTGCACCTTTCATTGTTGTTCAGGTAATCCAGGAGACAGGTTGCAAATGTGCCAGCATCTAACCCCTCTTCACCTCCATGGCAAAAGTAACATTTGGCATCATGGGAATGAAGGTTGTCGATTGTGTAATTGTGACAGGCTAGCTTAGTTCTGTAATACAGTGCAATGGCCTTGAGTACTGGAGCCAACAGTACTGATTAAAAACCCACTGTTAATACGAGTTGATTCATTTCCTGCATACCTTTCTTTGTACAGTGTCTTTTGCCTGTATGCCAAATCCTTCAGCTTCCATGCAATGGCACCAGATTTTTTTGTCCCTCTGACAGCGGTGACTTTCAACCTTCTGCACGCTGTTAATGAATTCTCATGCAGAACCATACTGCTGACTGCGGCTCTTAAATGGCATTTGCTGTTGCGCCTGATGCATTCCTGTGTCCGATTTTGATAATTTGAGCATAGACAATAACGGTTTTATATCAGAGCATATAAATTGATCTTAAAATGTCTATATAAATGCTTATGAATTACTGACAATTATTGTAATACAGTACAAGTTTGAGGTTGTTGGGGGTTTTTTTTCATGCTACTTTATACTCCAATACAATTCGGTGGGAAATATTATACTTTTTACTCCAATACATTTATCTTATAACTTAAGTTACTACAGTGCCAGTTATAAACAAATACTTCTCTGTCCATTTGCTGTTGAATTGTTGGTGTACTGTGTCAACCTTTTGTTTTTTCATAGTAGAAAGAAACATTTTGGTTGTCAGGATGCCTGCTTGTGCTCTTCCTGTAGTCATCTCGCAATTGTTTGCAACCTGAAGGACGCCATTACCATGTGGAGAGATGCCCTATCTGGTATTGAGAACATTCACTGACACTGGACACGCTCAGGAGGGCACTACACCACTCATTAGACCTCACTCCTTTTTCCCTCGTGCACCAAGCCCTTTTGTATATATACTGTACACCCCTAGTTAAGTGTGGATGAAACACTGTCCGACAAACTGAACTGGTACCTGCTTGTTATCGGCCTGCAGTCTGTACTTATATGTTAGGTTCTTCCGAGACTGACCACCTGTTTTTTGTCTTTTTGTTGTGCATGCTTCAACCTGTGATGACACGTAAACCGTCTTTTGCTCCCAGGTCATTTTCATTGTCATTGTTTCTGATTTGACCCTTATTGCAGCCATGACGACATCTGTCTCCTATGGAGCATGGAGTTCGAGTAGCTCAAGGTTTTTCCTCCTCACTTTCTTTTTCCCCTTGTACTCTTTTCTCAGCTCTATGTTTTCCACATTTAGTTTTCTGTAGTTCGACACCTTTCTTCCTCTTAGGTCCATTGTGTGCTTCTTCCTCCACAATATCTTCAGGGACTTGATCCTCTGCCAGTTCTACCTCTTGCCCACTTTCTCCGCTATTACTAGAGCTTTCAGTCTCTCCCTGCTTTTTTTTTTCTATGGTTGTAATATTCATCAAGGTCAGAGTCATCTAGAGGGGACTCGGCATAAGATACTGGAGATGTTTCTAAATCAGACTCAGCAATAGATGTTCCTCAAAACAAAGTTTCTCTATGATTACTCGCTGGTCTGTAGTTCTGGCTGTCTTGAAGTGTTGCAATCACCAGATCCTGCCTTCAAGGTAGTTGTTGGCCCACTACACATTGGACGTCAGATAGACGTGCAGATCATGTCAATATTGGGTCCATCGGTCCATGACAATTTCTGGACATCTATTCGTCGTCCAAACTAGGTCCACTATTTGGACGTCTAACCATGACCTAACCTGGCCGTCATATTGTTGTTTATCATTAGACCCTTGAACTCTGTAGATTTTTTTGGACGTCTATGACAGGTGCAGGAAATGTACATGATGTGTTTTTATTTTTGTTATTTTACATTTTCCTGTTTATCTTTCCCTGGTTTATTTTGAATAATCAAGTTGTTTATTTGGGGCAGTACGGTTTGCATATTCTCTCCGTGTTTTCACCGGGTTCTCCGGCTTCCCCCCACAGTCCAGAGACATGCACCTGTTAATTGATAACTCTATATAGCTCCATGATGCGTAGGTGTGAATGTGAGTGTGAATGGTTGTCTGTCTTTGTTTGCCTTTATGTGTCCTGTGATAGACTGGCGTCCTGTCCAGGGTTTACCCCACCTCAAGCCCGATGTCAGCGGGGATTGGCTCAGGCCCCCCTGCGACCCCGATAGGGACAAGCAGTTGAAGATGGATGGATGGAAGTTATTTATTTATGCATATATTGTATGTATTTTGCATTTATGTTTTTATTTTATTTGAAAATGCAATTTGTGGAAAATAATTTCAAGGAAGCCTATCCAACTTATTATGACAGAACTCTCCGACAGTCGAATACTACAGAGTCAGAAAATGTAGGTCAGAAGCAAAATGCTAATGTTAGCACCTCTGCTAGCAGCAAAAAACCTGTTGCTATAGCTGCTTTTATTGAGCTGTGGCTCAGGTGCTAGAGTGGGTGGCCAATATTCGGAGGGTCGGCAGTCGATACCCGCCCTGCCTTGTGTCATAGTCGTTGTGTCCTTCGACAAGACACTTCAGCCAACTTGCCTTGTCTGAATGCTGTATGTTTTAGGTGGCAGTCAGAGGGGCCATAGTTCCTGAATGATGGACATAAGGTCTGTGACCCTGGAAAAGTGCCATGTAATTATTATTATGAAATGAGTCTTAATTTGATGTTGAGAAGACATCCACAAAAGACCACATTTAGACTATAAATATCCCTTACACGAAGGTCCCAGGACTGTCAACATTAGACGTTTGGTAAAAGTAAAAAAAAGACGTCATCTGCCGTTACAAAACAACCCCTTAAGTCGACCAAAATTGGACATTCAAAAATGACATAAAAACTATGTCACTCCGACATCACATTGTGCAGTAGGGGATGACTGGCTGAAGAAGTGGCTGTACCAGGTTTGCTGCGGTTCCAGGCTCCATCAGGCTGCACACTGAGGGGATCACCTGTACATGAAATGCGATGATGTGTTAAATTATCTTTGAAACGTTCAGCGCTATTATGTCTGATATGCCCATCATGACACATAGTTAGACTTTTGATAATGCTGTAATAATTAATTCAAGCAATATTACACAAGAGGGTGCACTTCAGTGATGCTTGCGGACGGAGGCGCTTGACCGCATCACTGTCGTGCCATTAATCACTTCGCATCATCCTTAAGTTTAATATTGCGAATACACACACAAGCTACCAACAAATTAAACACTGGAACTGGTCCCAACAATGCATCAATACCACTACTTGCCTTTCTTGGGAGCCAAATCATGATCATTCCCCTGGACAGAGGCCTCTTTTTGCCTGACCTGTGTCCTGGGAATTTTGGATATTTGTAATTCATAATCATAGTTTTGTCAGGTCAGACACAGTTTAGTGTCTCCTCTGTCTCACCTTCTTAATGGATAATGCAAATAACTAACTCATGATGATATATTGGCATATTTGTGCATCTGTACCCTGTGTTAGAGACCTTGTGATGAGAGAGGTTCAGAATGTTTAGAATTGTAATGTCTAAGGCATGTTTTTGTTTGGTCTAAAGACGTCACCCAACCAAGGCTATTCGTGTCCTGTCCCTCTCCCTAAAAGACTGTGCGGGATTTGGCACATCGTCATTGCTGCTAGACTCTAACTTTGTGAGGATGTAGGGATGACCGTATTTTTGTCTGCAGAGGAAAATGCTTTGGCAAAATAAACCACGGAGAAAAAGCTGATCCTGTTTGTTGATCTTTATTGAAGAATCCATTTCCACAACACCTGTTGTCAGGGTTTTTGGCTGCCATGGTGTTGAAATGTCTGCCATTGACCTGCAATTATTAGAGATTAGGAGAATGACGTTCACATCAAAGCAGCAATTAAAACCTCTTAGTACAAGTTAAAATGTTCAACGCCAAAACCACCTATCTACATGCATGCGGATAGTAGTTCTTTTTTTACTCAGAAATAACAAACTAACAAACATCAATGTATATTAAATAAGCTCATCTACGACACTTAATTACACTCATTTTGGGGTCAAGACATTCTAGATTAGTGTTTTCAAATATTATCCCAAAAGTTTTCAATCAACCTACCCCTTTGGTGTGTTAAAAGTTTCACCACTGGGGCTAATACGGTAACCTGCATGACTCAAATTATTCTTAACATGCACTTGACTGAGATACTACCAAAGACTTAACTAGTAAGGGTGGAAGACATGTTTTATTTTGTGCCTCAACATTTTCTGAGCAAACCTGAATGTTTTCGTCAAGTAACTTTTCTCTCTCAACAAATGGAGCGATCATCCTGCAGAGAGACTGAATATGAGCAGGCTTTCGTATTCTCAGCAACCAAAGTGAAATCCGCCAATCAGAAAATCCTGCTGCTTTTCAGCCATCGCCAGTGTCGATGGAAGATATTTTAGATGGCAGAAACAGTAAAACAACTTTTTGAGTTTGGGGGACTCAAATGTTTATTGGTGCTCAATTGCACATTATACGAGCATAACAATAGTCTGAATCAAACATTACTGGGGATACATTTGATTATTTCTGAATATTGGGTAGTAGTATTGTGATTACTTGTCACATTCAGATGGACAGCATTTTGGTTCATGTCTAATCCTTTAGTATGTTTTAGACTGGTTCTAGTCTCATGAAAATGTTCTGGAATGTTTGTATTTCTTTAAACCAGAGATCTTCAACAGTGGGACTGCAAGGGGTCCGGCAAATTTTTTGATAATCTATCAAATGTTTTTTTTGTTTGTTTGTTTTTTTAAATATGTCTGAAAATATACAATTGAGCTGAAGAATGTAATGTGCCTTCATAATGTATGTTTAAAATGTAATATATGATGTATAAATATATGAATATGTTAATAATGATCACTGTAATTTCTTAGTATGCACCATAAAAAATCTGTGTCTAGGCTTTAGGCCGACCGAGGTCCAGTTTAATATGCAACTTAATTTTATACAATATTTGCAGTCAGGGGTCCTTGCTTGATCTCTCTTTAAACTAAGGGGTCTTTGGCCTAAAAACGTTGACCCCTGCTTTAAACCAATCACAAATGTCTTTAGCAGCATTGAGACTGGGCCACACATCTCGCCTGAGCAGCACAAGTGCTTCGCCGAAACCTGTTGCTTTTCTTTCGGCACCCATGTTAACAGGTTGGAGCAGCCATACAACAGGTGCTGCTTGTTTGCGGAACATCTAGAGATTTGAGGTCTACCCTACCATTACTGTGACACGCTTGTGATTTCTAGCAAAAAGAGACAGTGAAGAGACAGAGAATTTTGTCTGAAACAAATAAAAATGACATTTCTAATTATTAAACATTCTGCAGTATTCCTTGTGGCCATAATCAAAGGCAAATTTTATGTAGAAAGGAAGGCAGGGATGCAGCAATAACGTCCGTGTGGACACATGCATGCTAGACTAGACTGGTTCTGACTCTCCCTAGAGTTTGTTGGTAGTACAAATATGTCTTGGGCATGTGGACTGGCTAAACAGTTAAAAGCTGTTATATTGCACAGTATAAGCTAGCTAGCTCTAGATTTCCTTTATCATATTGTCCATAATTTATACCTGCCAAACTGTTATGTTCCTCAGTTCCTGTTTAGACGGGTGTTAAACTGCCTGAATATCCAAGTGCACATTAAAGGGGGACAACACTTACTGAGGACAGAGTATAACAAATGTCTTAATAATGGAATAAGAGGTTTCCCAATGAAAACTGTAAAGCCCTGAAGTCCAAAACTATTCTCCTGAACCCCAGTTTAATCTTTCCCTGTTGGTAATTCAAACAGATATTCTGCACAATGGGATGGTTACAAATCCCTTAATAAAATGAGGATGAACACTGCAATGTGCCTCCAGCTCCTTAAATGACAAACAAGGGACGTTTTATCATTTCAGTAACTCAATATACAGAATATCACTGATGCACACACACTTCCACAACACAAACACACACACACACACACACACACACACACCTCCAGACACTTAAATGGGATCATTGGTGAGAAACTGCAAGCAAAGCTCTTATAAAGCTGCTTTTATTACCAGGCTTTAATGGTTTGTGTATGCGTGTTTGTATGTCTGCAGCATGTTTATGTGAAATTGCAATGGGCTCAAGAGTTAGTGTGTTTATTTGTGTGTTGACTGTGCTATATTCAACAGGTGTGTGTGTCTGTGTCTGTGTGTCTGTGTCTGTGTCTGTGTTTAGTGTGATGATGAGGCTTTGTTTAATGTCACTGTCTCTGCTGTAAATTGACAAAGACCCAGAGACCCCCCGCACCCCCTCCCTCCTCTCTTCCAACTAATTAAAAATACTCTGTATTGGAGAATGGATTACTGCAAAGGGCACACACACGCACGCACACACACACAATTTGGCACTTTGTTCACTTGTGGCATGCACCACACTCGCACTGAGACATGTACATGTGGAAAGGAAAATGTTGCTGGTGGCATTAAGGTAAATTGCTGCTGCCGTTTGAATGTAGATACGAATGTTTGTGCAAGCACCTTTCCCTCCCTGAAACACAGAATCTGTGTGTGTGTGTGTGTGTGTGTGTGTGCGTGCGTGTGTTTGTGTGTGTCAGTGTTAGAGCTTGTGTTCTCATGCTACAGATAAGCTCAGAGTGGAAGAGTATGATTGTTTGTGAGAGAAACAAAGCGAAAAAGATTGTGTGTGTGTGTGTGTGTGTGTGTGTGTGTGTGTGTGTGTGTGTGTGTGTGTGTGTGTGTGTGTGTGTGTGTGTGTGTGTGTGTGTGTGTGTGTGTGTGTGTGTGTGTGTGTGTGTGTTTGTACGTGTGTTTGAGAGAGCTAGATGGTGGAGCTATTTGTGTGTGTTCCCATCAATTGACATTCAGAGGTCTCCCTATCTCTAGCTCCCTCCATCAGTCGGCCATGCGGACCAATAAATCTCTACGTATCCTCCGAGTGGGATGTTTTATTGAATGCCTGCTGCATCGCTGAAGGAAAACATCAGAAGCAGATGGTCCAAAAATAAGTTACGAAAGGAAATTGCTAACTGGAGGAAGGTGTAATGCAGGCAGCTTTTCTTAAAATACTGCTGGTCAATATCTGGAATGGTCTGCAGGCTTATTGGATGACGAGGCCCAACATGACAACAACACTGCTGTTATGATTTAGTGACTCAGGGCGAGAGACTCCCTCCAGTTATTTGCCTCTTAGTTGAGCTATTGTGCTTCTGTCAAGTATCTGCCAACATTTTAACACTGTTGGCTGTAATTAGAGTTGAAAGGCACTGTGTGTAGCACTTTAACACCAATAAGTTACATTCATTTTTGGACATTAGGATAATTACTGTAAACAAACAGTACCAAACACTGAGAGTCCTGGCAGCTTGGACCAGCCTGCACACTGACTGCATTGTGTACCACAGTCACTGAGCTGTCGGAATTGTAGAAGAGAAAAGAAACTTTAGAAAGTAACTAAAGCCCAACATGGACAAGAGAGGAAGGCCCATACTCTATCAAGGTAGCAGGATGATGTGCAAAAACTTCAATGATGTGGGATGCAAGGTCTCTAGCTGTCACTTTCTCCACACATGTTTCTTCTGCAATGCCCATGCCAAGCAAGAGTTTTGACTATGGCGGTATCTCAGGAAACCCGTCAACATCGACACCCTGGCATCTGCCCTGAAAGACCATCCCGACCGCCTGTTCATCCTCTTCCTCATCCACTAACACTAAAGCATTAACAGTCTCATCCCAAGCTCTGAATTTCCGATGCGGTACATAACCTTCTCCGATGCCATCAGCCTCATCCGTCTTTCCAGCCACGGTGCCTGGCTGGCTAAAGCGGATATCACCAGGGCCTTCAAGTTCTTGCCCCTCCATCCCGACTTCTGGAAGTTCTTCAGTTTCCTGGATGGGCTCCTATTATTTTGCCGTCCACAGCACAATGTGATGCAGAAGCAGCCCAGAAATATTTGACTCTTTGTCTGAAGCCCTCTGCTGGATCCTGCTTAACAACCACAATCTTCCAGATGTCACCCACCTTCTGGATGATTTCCTCATCCTCATGCCACCATCCTCACCCCCTTCACTTGGCCTCTCCACCCTCAAGTCTGCCTTCCCCCAGACGTCAGGACCTTTGACATCCCTCGAGTTTCTCTGCATCACCCTGAATCACATTTCAGGCCCCTGACCAAAAAACTCCACTGCATGTCCTTTACATTTACAAATACCTCCTCGCCCTCCGCTGCACCAAGCGTCACCTGAATTTTGCGATCCTCATCATCCCTTAGGGCTGATCCTTCCTCTCCCACCTACTGTCCCTGTCTGCCGCCGCCCTGTCTCTTCACGCCCACATCATTCTGGACAACGCATGTAAAATGGAGCTTAGGATGTGGCGAGATGTCCTCTCCTCTTGGAACGGGATTTCCTTCTTTTATTATGACCAAATAACCCAGCCCGAAGACATCCGGCTTTGGGTGTTACTATGGCGGTAGATGTTCGCCTCCACTTGTCCTCCGGAACTTTTCTCCCTCTCCCCTTTCTTTGCGCTTTTCATATTGTACCCTGTCGTCATCGCCACCCTTCTTTGGGGGAACGAGTGGTCAAGTAGAGTGATTCTCATCCATTCAGACAACCAAACCGCCATCATTAACAAAAGCCCCTCCAAATCACTCTACATCATAAAGTTAATTCACAGACTAACCAAAACCTTACCTCAGCACCAATTCATCATCATTCCAGGCTACAAAAACCCCATCGCTGACTAACTCTCCCATCTCTCCTTTCAGAAATTAAAGTCCTCCACAACATATTACTAGACCTTCTGGAAAACTTGGTGGGACTTTCTGGCACAGCATTAAAAGGGTTTGAATCCTACCTGAAGGACAGGGACTACTTTGTGTCTATAGGTAAATACACTTCTAAGCGGGCAAAAATTACATGTGGAGTTCCTCAAGGCTCCATTCTGGGGCCTCTTCAGTTTCTTTCTTTCTCTTCATCTACATGCTGCCACTGGCTCAGATCATGAAAAACAACAACATATGTTACTACAGCTATGCAGATGACACACAAATCTACATAACGACTATAGTCCAATACAAGCACTGAGCAGATGCATCAAGCAAATCAACGATTGGATGGAGATTTTGTCCAATTAAACAAAGGAAAAACTGAAATTATGGTTTTTGGAGCCAAGGAAGAACGATCAAAAGTCAGCACCCAACTTCAAGCAGTAATGCTAAAAACCACAAACCAAGCCAGAAACCTAGGTGTAATCTTGGACTCAGACCTGAACTTCAACAGCCCCATTAAAACAATTACAAAGTCAGCCTACTATCACCTAAAGAATATATTAAGAATTAAAGGACAGCAGGACTTAGAAAAGCTTGTCCATGCATTTATCTTCAGCAGGCTTGACTACTGTAACAGTGTCTTTACAGGTCTCCCTAAAAAGTCCATCAGACAGCTGCAAATAATCCAGAACGCTGCTGCTCGAGTCCTCACTAAGACCTAAAAAGTTGATCATATCACTCCAGTCCTCAGATCTTTACACTGGCTTCCTTGTTTGTCAAATAATTGATTTCAAAATACATCTGTCGGTTTACAAAGCACTAAATGGTTTAGAACCAAAATACCTTTCAGATCTTCTGCTCGCTACGAACCATCCAGACCTCTCAGATCCTCTAGTCAGAATTAAACACCGAGAGCCGTTCAGTTTTTACGCACCACGAATCTGGAACAAACTTCCAGAAAGATGCAGTTCTGCTGCAACTCTTAGTTCTTTTAAATCAAGACTCAAGACTTTTCTATTTGCCCCTGCTTTTCAGTAAACTGCACTGTAACTTCTGTTACTTTAACCATCTTTTATGTTTTAAAAATGACTTTTTATGCATTTTAAATATTTTATATGTTTTAATTGACCTTTTATATGTTTGAAATGTATATGTTTTACGTGTTATTTCTCCCAATGCTTTTAATGTTTTATGTGAAGCACTTTGAATTGCCTTGTTGTTGAATTGTGCTACAAATAAGCTTGCCTTGCCTTGCCTTGGTACTAGACTCGAATCCCCATCCAACACCGGTCCCTCCATTTTCAGCCAACCTCTTTAATTGAACCGGCAGCTCCACCACCTGGCCACTGTATCCCAGCAAACAATTCTCAACAGCCTCGCCCCCCAAACCCTTTCATCATATTAATCAGGATGGTGCAACTGGTGCAATCTTTCCATAACTCGCACAATTTACCCTTCCCTTCCATCACCGCTGTATCACTAATCCGCTTCCTCACCCGTGCCCACTCAATCCTCAAAATAAGAACATATACCATCCAGGTTTACCTCAGCAGCACTTCTGGTGCGCACCCAAGTATGATCGCTAGAACCGAGAACTGTAGCAAATGAAGAAATGCACTCAACTTCAATTCAACTGAACTAAATAAGGCTGGTGTGAAAGCGCCCCAACAGACAGCATTATAGGGACAATTTACCTTCCATGGTGAGGTGCCAGCTTTAGTCTGTTCCTTAATCAAAGAATTTATTTCAGAACAGCAGAGTAAGATGGTTATTTTTGTTAAAGATATCACCACGCCTTTCTCAACACAGTCCTTGGTGTGAATGTTATCATGACCCTACTTTTTAAAACACATTTGGGGAGACACAGAGGATGGGTTGGAGATCATGAATGATTTAACAGCAGATTACCTGCTCCAAAAAGGGGGCTCCAATTCCTATCCATCTACCAGCAGCCAAGGCTTTTCTGGTATGCTTGTAAAACGCTGTTGCCTCAAGGAACAATAGTCCCTGTGACGTTTTTTAATCTCTATAAAAAACAAGCACAATAGCGAAACATTCAGCATTCAGAAAAACATTGAGCAAATAAGGTTCTGCAACTTTTTGACAGTATTATTGTATGAATACATTCAGGTCAAAGTTTGAAACCTTTTGCAATATCCTCTACACTTTAGCCTATATTGAAACACCATAGCAGGAATAAGAAATATTTTTAACAAAAACCTAAACCTTAGCAGTAATCACAATGATTTGTCAGCACTGTATGTGACTTTCTACAGGTGCCACAAAACTGGAGCAATTAGTGATTGGTATCAAAATATCCCCCCCCCCCCCCAACTTTTACTTTTGTTTTCTCCCTACTGTGGCAGTAAGAACCAAATAGAATCCCACTGACTGGGTCTAGGGAATGTACAGTGAATGTTATGTGTTGCCCTACACTGTTTCTTTTATACATTACTTCATGTAAGCTCACATGGGCCTGAGGTTGACGGGCATTTCTGTGCTCTCACAGCACATCTTGGGGCTTTGTATCCCCCTGCAGTTTTGCCTGAAACTGTAAAGAGGCCAGCTGTTCTCTGGGACTGCAGGGGAGCACTGCTCAAGCCTTGATGCTAAAGAAGCTTTTGACAAACTCAAAGAAGCCTAAACAGTTCCTCTTATCTCCTGCAGGGGACCGACCAGCAGCAGCGGTGCAGAGCAGAGAGTGACAGGTCAGAAAATAGAAAGAAAGCGAGTGCTCAGCTGGGTGCAGATAACCGCTACTACTGGATGCTACTGTGAAGCCTCAGACCTCACCGTGTGAGCGTGCCATCGGTATGAACCTGCCTTAGGGGGAGGCAAGGGTGACCAGTCGTTTGACACGTTCAACCTGTGTACTCAGTGAAATGAGGTCAGCCGACTAACCTGAACACACACCGCCTCTCTCTCTCTTTCACACACACTGATACACACAGTGCTACAGGCATAAAGATCAAACAGAATTCCTTGTTTTCTTTTTTTGTCATTGTCTATCTCTCTATCACAGAAATCTTTGCCTCAGCAACAATCACATTAAAGATCTACAGATACCGAGGGTCATATGGTTGAGATAAACAAATTTAACTCAGTATGCAGATTGTCAGCTATATATTTTACTGAATTAAAAGCGGCAATTAAAATAAATATTTGATGAGCACACACACACACACACACACACACACACACACATACACACAAACACTGTCCTGATGAAGCAGATTAGTTGAGGTTTTTATGTTGAACTACCTGCGGGCTGTTTTCTTTTGGATTCTTGCTTATTAACATTAAATCAATATTACATGTTATATTTTACATAAATTATTATATGACCATACTACTAATGCTTAAATAGTAAAAAAAAAAAAAAGGAAACTAAGAAAGAAACTGGATGTACATGAAACATGTTTGTTAACTCAACGCCCAACTGTAATCTCATGAAATATCCATGTAAGGATCTCCTAATGTGTATCCCTGTTTGGTTCTTATACTGTAGCATTTTTGCATATGATGGATTTTCATCATCTTGCATATATGTTTCTGCACAGTGACTCTTATCCTTTATAAGAAAATTAAGAAATAAACCAAATTCCTGGCAAAATCCTTAGGTCAATTCCTGAGTACAAAATTAAGTGAAACTCCTATGAAAAAGCCAAATATTTTATTATTAAAATAAAAGTAGATTTCATATGAAATAGGTACAAAATATTTATTATAAAATAAGTAAAGTTCTTACTCACAAAATTAGTTGTTAGGGGGGGGGGAGGTTGATGTGAAATCAGGATGATTTTTTTAAAAGATTTTTTTTGGCAGTTTTTCAAGCCTTTACTATATAAGATTGACATAAAATGAGATGAGAGAGAGAGGGGAGATATGCAGCAAAGGGCCGCAGGTTGGGGTCGAATCGCTGCCTCAAGGACCTACAGCCTCTTTACATGGGGCGACTACTCTAACCACACAGCCACCAGCCGCCCCAATCTCTGATTTTTAGTACGTCACTTTGTTGGCTATCCACACAACTTGGAGTCATTCGTCGTATTTTTAGCACAAACACCAACAGAGTGTCTACATCGCATCAGAGGCCTGTACATGGAAGCCAGTTCAACATACCCAGGATCTCTTTTGGTTATCAGGCTTCACTAACATCCACATCAACACTTAGCAGTCACACAACGGTGATTATCAACTCAATAAATCCACCCAGGTTTTCTCAATCTAGACATTGACATTTGTAAGATGGCGCTGCGTGAGTGGCAGCCTGTTACAGCAGCTCTCGCTCACTTTTGAGCTTTTTCCTCTTTTTATATTTCTTTTGCACTTTTTTAACAATTCTTTCTTAGCACTCTTTTGAGCTCTCTCTTGGGCAGTATGGAGACAAGACTCGCGTACTTCGTTCTGGTCTCAATACTTATTTTTTTCAACTTTTTCCGTTGTGTCCGGGGAGCCTGTACGCAGCCCTATTGTTTACAGTAAGGATCAGCTGTTGACCCTCAGTAGCGCTGCGATGCAGCCGCACGAGCAGCCTGATGTCCACCGCGAGCTGAGGAGGAGGAGACGCGGGTGCCGTTCCAGAGCCGCTCGTCGTCGCAGGAGGACATGCTACAGACCCGTCCTCCCGTCTGTCATCATGGGGAATGTAAGATCTCTTCCCAACAAGATGGACGAGCTAACGGCGCTGACCCAGCATTAGAGGGACTACCGCGAGTGCAGCATCATAGTGCTCACTGAGACGTGGCTAACGGAGCTGACCCCCGACACGGACGCTAACCTGGACGGGTTTCAATTACGGCTGCCAGACAGGATGGCAGAGAGCGGTAAGAGGAAAGGAGGAGGGCTGGCTGTGTTTGTTAATGACAGTTGGTGCAACTCTGGGCACATCACTGTTAAAGAGCAAGTCTGCAATAAGGACATCGAACTTTTAGCTGTTAGCATGAGGCCGTACTACCTTCCGAGGGAGTTCACACTGGTGATTGTGTTAGCTGTGTACATCCCCCCCTCTGCTCACGCTGATGCAGCTTGTGATGTTCTTCATTCAGTCTCAAGCTCACTGCAGACACAGCACCCACAGGCCCTCTTCCTCATCTCTGGGGACTTCAATCATGCCTCTCTGTCCTCTACTCTGCCCACATTCACACAGTTTGTCACCTGCCACACCAGAGACAACACGCTGGACTTATTGTACGCCAACATCAAGGAGGCATACAACTCATCCCCCCTCCCTCCCCTGGGAAGATCTGACCACAACCTGGGTCATCTTCTGCCTGTGTACAAGCCCCTCGTAAACAGGCAACCAGTGGAAGTCCGCACAGTTAAAGCATGGATTAAGGAGTCTGAGGAGGCTCTGAGGGACTGCTTTGACTCAACTGTGTGGGAAGAACTGTGTGTTTCTCATGGGGAGGACATTGACAGCTTAACAGACTGCATAACGGACTACATTAACTTTTGTGTTGATAACACTGTACCCACCAAGACTGTACGGTGTTTTTCAAACAGCAAGCCCTGGATTAATCCTGACATAAAGGCCCTTCTTAAGGAGAAAAAGAAGGCCTTTAGGTCAGGAAACAAGGAAACAAGGCTGTGCAGAGGGAGCTGAGGAAGAAGATCAGAGAGGGGAAGAACAGCTACAGGAGGAAGATGGAAAACCAGCTGCAGCAGAGAAAGCCTAAAAACTATCTTAGGCCAGACGACACCAGGCTCCTAGGCTGCGGGGGATCAGACGTGGGTGAACAACATGAACCTGTTTTTCAACAGGTTTGATCAGAAGCTGGGAAAAGTGCCACTGCTGTGGAAAACCTCCTGCGTGGTACCTGTACCAAAGATCCCTCGCCCAAAAGACTTCAACAGCTACAGACCAGTTGCTCTCACTTCACACTTGATGAAGACCCTGGAGCAGCTGGTCCTCATCCATCTCCGCCAACTGGTGGGCCCCTTTTTGGACCCTCTCCAGTTCGCATACCAACCCAGCATCGGAGTGGATGACGCCATCATCTTCCTCCTGGACGGATCACTGTCTCACCTGGAGAAGTCTGGAAACACTGTGAGGATTATGCTCTTTGATTTCTCAAGTGCCTTTAACACCCTCCAGCCTGCGCTTCTGGGGGACAAGCTTGAGCTGGCAGGGGTGGACCAACACCTCACATCCTGGATCCTGGATTACCTCACTAACCGGCCACAGTATGTGAGGACTCGGGACTACGGGTCGGACACAATAATCTGCAGTATGGGGGCCCCACAGGGAACGGTCCCGGCTCCTTTCCTGTTCACCCTGTACACCGCAGACTTCTACCACCAATCCCCTCACTGCCATCTACAAAAGTTCTCTGACGACTCTGCTATCGTTGGCCTCATCAGGGACGGTGACGACGGAGCCTACAGAGAACTTATTCAGGACTTTGTGGACTGGTGCCGGCGGAACCACCTCCAGCCAGGCACAAACAACCCTGCACACAGGTGAACATCCGGGGAACAGACATTGAGATGGTGACATCTTACAAGTACCTGGGAGTTCACCTGAACAATAAACTGGACTGGTCCGACCACACTGCAGCAACATACAAGAAAGGTCAGAGCAGACTATACCTTCTGAGGAAGCTCGGGTCCTTTGGAGTGCAAGGGGCACTCCTGACCTCCTTCTATGACTCTGTGGTGGCATCAGCCATTTTCTATGGAGTAGTCTGCTGGAGCAGCAGCATATCAGCCGCAGACAGGAGGAGACTTGATAAACTTATCAAGAAGGCCGGCTCCATCCTGGGATGCCCTGTGGACTCAGTGCAGGTGGTGGGAGAGAGCAGGATGATGGACAAGCTGTCATCCCTGCTGAAGCAGGAGTCCCATCCCCTGCAGGTCACTGTCACAGCACTGGGCAGCTCCTTCAGCAACAGACTGATACATCCTAAGTGTGCGAAGGAGAGGTATTGCAGGTCCTTCCTTCCTGCTGCTGTCAGACTTTACAATCAGCACTGCTCCCAATAGACTATTGACCTCATCCTGTACCCTGCACTCAGCAATATGCCTGTACTATGGTCACTTCTGTTTTTGCACTATTTGGTCATATTTACTCATATTTATTCACTCCATATTATATTATTACAAAACAAACAAAACTAAAACAACTGCAGTACATCATGTGAATATGTACATATGTCTATCTCTATTTCTTCCCTTTTTAAATTTAACTGTATTGCTTATTTTAGCTATTTTTTATGTTATTTTGTAATATTCTGTTGCTGCTGTGACAAAAGAATTTCCCCGTCTGCGGGACATTAAAGGTTTTCTGATTCTGATTCTGATTCTGACATGGGCTGTTCTCATGAAAGGGGTTTGCAACGTGACCAATCACAAACATGCATAGTCTTCTGACAGCAGAGCAAATAGAAAACTACAATTAATTAGATAAATACCAAAAAGGTAAACACATGAACCAAACTCACATCATGATCTTCAATGAATGTTGATGTCATTTTCAAGAGAATTGATTGGTCAGTATAGGCGATGCTTTATACAGGCCAATCTGTTATCTGGAACATAATCTGCTCCAGAGAAGGTTAGGTGGGTCATAAGTCACCATGGCAATGTACCCCGGTAGGAAGTAAACCACGGTCATAGGATGAAAAACCAGGGTTAACTCTTAAGTTACTACACTAACCACAAATCCTGCTTCAAAGTACATGCCTCAGATGTGGTTCCCCAACCCTGGATGTGCTCCGGATTTACAGATCCAATAGTAGGTTAGGTCATTTAGAGGGTATATAACAACATTCCCCTTTTATTATTATTTAAAATCTAACATTATTTAGCCAACATCGTTCCCCTGGTCAGTGTGTCTTTGTTTTTTTTGTCATTGCTTTCAAGTCTACTTTTCAAATAAAGTGTTATATTTGTGAGTTGTTTTGGAGATTTAGTTCATGTTCAACAAGAATCAATGTATGAAGACAATAACATCTTGTTGGTTTGGTGTTTTCATGCTGATAGAAATAAAACTATAGTATACAATGTAATATAAATATTCAAGCATTATTGTTTAAAGGGAGCATGCATAAAATGAGCTGATGTTGGGCTGTGTCAGAAATCCATCTGGATGTGAGATAAGCTAATTGGATGTGCTATTCTGCCCCTTGAACTCCTTCCTCATTCAGGCATCCTTCAACTGCAGAAACACCCAGATTATACAGTTTTTCTCAATTGCTAAAACACTAAACCCTGTTGTCTGAACCAATTTCTTTGTTGCCTGAACTCACTGATTGAATAAATCACTCTTTTGGCAAAACCATGAGCACTTTTCACCTGTTTAGACACGACTTCCCAACACATTTTCAGTGTGATGCACCTGTGCTGCATAATGGTAAGCACAGTTGGCAAAAGTCAAACACAATTAAAGCACAGTTGTCACTACTTGAACAAAACAACTCAAAATTGATCATACTTGTGGCTAATGATGTGAGGGAATATATAAAGCCAGATCAGAGAGCACTGATTTGTGATGTACTACAATGGATAGAAATCTAAGAGGAAGAGTTTGTGTGAGAGGAGAACGAGGTGGTCGAGGTGGTCAGCAAAGACAAAGAACAGTGAGTAAGTACAGTATGTACATGTTGAGAGCAAATTATTGTATGACATATTACAGTATATACTGTAAGTAAATATATGTTTCAGTACATCACTTTGCCAATGTACTGTAGTATTGTAATGGAGGGTTAGTCATACTGTCTGTAGGCCTAGTATTCCATGTATAGTCTTTGTTACCGCATGTTCTCTTTTTGTAGAATTGAAAGACTGCAACATGGGGGTGGAAGGACAGGTATGTTCTCCCCAAACCAAGAGACCCTAATTGTTGATATGGTCCATTAGAACAATGCCAAACTCTACACAAGTGGCAAATGCATACGGCTTCTGTTTGTTTTGTACAAATGCGACATGTACTGTAAATGCAAAAGATCTTTGTTTTTTGTACTGTACAAGTGCTACATGTAAATGCACAAGATTTGTGTTTTTTGTCTTTGTGTACAAGTGCTAAATACACATTTTTTTTGTTTTGCAACATGCATTCAGCTTCATGTCCTTAGCATTGTGTTTTCTATTTTTCTATGTAGTGTTTAGTGGCTGCTCAGTAGTGTTTTTAATTTTGATTGACTCGGGGCACGATTTGACAACAAAGTTCAGTTTTGGGCACAGATTAAACTGTTCTGAGGTGAAAGTTTGGTTTTGCAAGAAGAGTCTGAGGTTTTGTGAACGTAGCTTGAAAATTGGGGTTTGTGTTCACACTTTAGAGAAAAGGAGAGAAGCTTTCAAGAAATGTGTCTTAGCAATCGAGAAAAACTGTAATAATCCAGCTAAATGTTCTCTTGTGTGCCCGGCTCCTGCCCCCTGCTGGCCTGGAGACACATGACAGCACACACAAGACTTCCTGCAAGTCCTCTCTTCAGTTCAATAAACACAGACTCTGTGCTTTATTTTAGTGAGTGGTCTAAACAACAGACATGTGTAAGTAGTGTTGTTTTTAGGTGCATTAACCCTATCAGTCCTGCACACCCTTTAAGTGAGGCTTGTGTTACAAAGGATTGGTCCATCTGAGATTATCACTGAATATAAATGAATCAATTGGATGAAAAATAGATCAATAATTGACTAAAAGAAGAATAGAATAAAAACTTGATGTAATGATGTGTGAGCAGTTTGTTCTCTGATTTCAATTTTCAATATAAATCTTTACTAATAACACATTACATTTAAAGTAGAGTCCTACCTGGGCTCCACAGAAACAGAACTAACAGGTGATCCATGTCCAGGTAGACTGTCTTTCTATCCATCTGTCTGCTCTCTGAGTGTACAGTGGAGATCCAAATTAGAAAACAAAGTATTAGTTTTTGATTAATTCCAAAGTATTGTTAGTTTTAATTTTCAGAATTTGTTAAAATATCAACTGTGACTATACCACTGCTGTGCTAGCATGTCTTTTTTTTTTTATAACCAAGGCACTTCAACAAAAACCTTTATTTATTTATTTTTTTGGGGGGGGAGCAAAATTAGAGAACAGTAACCACTGTGTCAGAAGAGAAGATTTAAATAATGGTTTGTTAATCCTGGTTTTTACTGTAACGGGCACAGGGGTATGATGGATGATGAGGATGATGTATGTATGATCATTTTACATAACATAACTTTTATATCTATTTATGGTGATTCTGAGTCTTTTTGTGATTGCTTTGCGTCTGTCTTTTATGGAAATTGTGTACTGTGTAGCTGCCAAAACATAGTAAAGCATATGCAAGTACAGCTTCATTACAGTACAACAGTAATTATATTGTGTATAGATAAAAGCCTGGAGACTTATTGGGGTTCTCTTTGTGTCTCTGTGTAAAATTATCTAATTTGCATAAGAACTGCTGCATGACAACTGTTGCTGGGAGAAGAGTGCGAGCATGCAAAGGCGGGAGCAGAGAGTGGCCTCGCTAACATAGAGAGATAAGTACAGGGAGAGTTATGAAGAACAGCAGGAGGGTATTCCATCAGTTCTGCAAATGAAATCTGCGCTGTACTGATAAAGCCTGCTTTGAATTAACATTGACTTTTACCCTCTTAACATTCTTCCTAACTATATGGTAGATTATGAGTCACTGTGCCTTATTGAAAATTCAACCTTATTGATCGATCTTTAACATTCGGTTTAGTTGTGTTATGCTACAAAAACACTAAATAAGGCTGTGTCTTTACAGGCACTGTACTCGATATTCAAAAAAATGCTATGACAGAAACTAAACATTTTCTATCTAAAGATATAGTGGAGTTATGGTGTCCTGATAAGAAAATAAAGTAATTCTCCCTCTGTGTGTGTTGTAATCTTTCTTTCTGTTTGTTGTGATCGACGGTCCGGCGACACTTGCATGTGAGACCATGTGGCCTTGAAAGTGTTGGGAGCCTTGTTGGGAAATCCATATATATAGTTCTCAAGCACGCTTCAGAGCTAAAGTCTAGTTTAGTTTGTTGGACCAGTGTGATTACAACTGTTCCACGCCCAGGCACGGCACGCTTGCCTGCCACGGCCCGTACGAGAGAGGTGGGCTTTAGTAAAGGACGAATGCACATGTACGAGCACGAGCACAAGCATTGACATGTTCCCCACAATGGACATTTAAAAAGATGCCGCCGAACGGTTCGCAGTGGTTTGATGCTGAGATGGAGTGTTTACTGCTGATTTGATCAGATGAAAATAATAAAAAGACAAAACTTAATCTCAGAGGGGTGATGACATATAAGCAAGAAGCAATTGAGATCGCCCAGATCATTTCAAGTAATGTGAGTGCAAGTAGGCCTGGACCGCAGGGGAACAGGAAGGGGGGGACAATCACCCTTAAGCATGGGGCACGGTACGAATGGACAGTGTGAGTGTGCCCTTAGTAACAAAAAAATCCATCCAGACAAGACATTTTTAAAAGGTAGGCATTCAGGTTTTAGGTAGTAATTTTTGATATTTTTTCTATCTGATTTACAAATACCATGAAGTCACGTTTCAACCTTACGGTAGAGGCCTAAAAATTTTTAAAGTGTAGGGTATGTTCAAAAATGTTTGTATTTCCCCAAGGAAAAATTGGGAGTATCTGGCTACAGGACACTTGTGACATGTAGACTGCAGGGGCCATGGCTCAAACCACCGACCTTCTGATTAGTGGATGACCATTCTATCTCCTGAGCCGTAGGTTTAGACAACAAAACTATATGGGAAGGGTAAGGCAAAAAACTGGGTGCAAAATAAAACATTGTTTGCTACTGATACCTAAGTGCAAATAGCATCTGCCTTAAAATGATGAAATAGGCGAACTTAGAGCTGTTATAATTACTGCTGTTTTTTTTGGTGAGGTGTTTACATAGACTGTATAAAATATGGTCATAGTCCACCCATAGCTTTCTGAAAAGACACAATGAAGCTCAAAGTTGGTACAACATAAGTGTTATGCCCGGCCATAACATGGATAGGGAAAACAGCAGGGGAAACCGTTAGATGGCAAGTAAAGATAACATTTATTGAAAATAAAAACAATCAATGAACTTTGTGGCCGGCATCATGTAGGGAGAGAGAGCAAGTGCATAATCAGTAGCTGCTTTCATAGACTCCGCTCCACATCTTCACACAGGTTGCTGGAGACGGCCATCAGAGCTGTAACTTGAACAAAAAGACACATAACACACACACACACGGAAACAGCATGGCTCGTAACACCCTCTCCCTGTCATCCTAAGTTATTTGAGAGAGGGCGTCAGCCACAACATTCTCACATCTCTTCTTGTGGTGAATTTCAGTGTGAAAGTTCTGAGCCATGAGATCCCAACGCATTAGCTGCTGGTTACTATTATACATTCGACTCAGAAATACAAGAGGGTTGTGAACAGTAAAATATATCAATGGATGTATTTCCCAGGAAGGAAAGCTAGCACAGAAACTCCTCTTTACAGCTTTCCTATCAAAAAATAGCTTTCATTTTAAATTGAGAGACAGTCATGGCCCCCTTTGCTAGTTCACAAGCTTGTTGAAATAATTAACCTACTGCTTACGTAACAATCTGAGTGGGCCTCAAACTATGTGTCCGAACACCAGATCTGCTGGACTAAACTTCTCTGAACTGCATTTGTGAAGCTGACAACAGATAGGACTGTGGTTTCTGTTACCATGTAATCATGATATTTAGGAAAATTCAAACTTTAGAAACAGTTTCCTGCATTCTGGTGACTTTTATGACAAAACAATGTGTATAGTGACAAATTGTTTTACATCAGATACATTACATTTTTGATTCTAAGGATAGAGTGACAGAATGATTTTCCATATTATCTACACTATTTATCGGTTTTCATACATTCATTCATTCATTCATTTTTCCCTTTTGTCTCTTAGAGAATCTGTGCACACTACTGCTGCTTTCAGTAATATTTCCATGCAGTAAAGTATTGCAGGACATTTAGGCAACAAAACAAAAAAACTGTAGTCATTGGTTACTACTACGACTATTTAATTTAAGGTTAATGGACACATCAAATCGCCGGAGATGACTTTGATGTCCAACAATTCTGGACCGGGATATATTGTGAGATTTCAGAGACCCAAATTCCACTCAACCCTAGATTATCAGTCCTAATGGCAAGGTATGCTAATAAGAAGTTCGGTTAGGACAATTGCATACTTGTGTAGCTCGATCTTTGCTCGCAATGGTTTGCTTATATGTATACACGAGTATATGTATGCATATGTATTTAAGTATGTACGGTATATATAGACTATTTGATTCTCTTTATTTTTCTAATTCATTTTGCTTATACTTTGTATTTTTGATTTTATAAGATCATTATTATTGATGGTAACGTTATTATGGTTGTTATTATTATGGTTGTTATTATTAGAGCTATTATGTCCACTCAATATGAGGGAACATAATTTCACATAGGCAACCAAGGACAATTAGGCATATGGTGATGCAATCCCAAGAGGCTTATGGAAAGGAAAGGGAATCTCACAAATGAATATTATAAGCACATTTAAAAGTCATGTTCTCCACAAAAAGATGACCTGGCTGTCAACAGATCAATATCTTTGATCAAAATAAGCCACCACACATCCCTGTGCTGCTATGGTGATTGTGGTTTTTTACCCTGTGAGTCGATTTCACCCTACCGGCTTTCCCATTCACACAGATGTCAATTTCGACACTGTTGCAGCTCTGTGACTACCTCGGCACCTGGCTCAGAGGCGCAAGAGATCCATCTCCCCATTCTGTCAGTGTGTAATAAAGGCCGTCAGCCCCCACAACAAACAGTCAGTGTGAAAGGGGCTACAATTTGTTTGTTCCTTCTTCATAATGTTCGAGGCTGGAAAGAGTTCACTGTATAGCCTCCAGTTGTTTATTAGTCCTGATAATTTAGTGAAGTTCTCACATTCAAGATGTTGAGCGTTGACTCCTGTGAAGTCTGACAGTATTGATCGGAGGAAGATGAAAACCGACTAAGGAAAAGTTTGTTCTGCTCAGGTAAACTGTATACTACCTGCCCATGTACAATGTACACTATACCTTCTCAGCAGCAAAGAGCAGACAGACACAGTTAGAGACTAGCTGGTGAACACAGTGGAGTATTTAGCTGTTAAAGAGGCAGATATTTCCCCCAGTAAATATGGTTGTTACCCAAATCAGATCTATAAGAGGGAACAACAACTTACATTCATCAGGTGGACACAAACACAAAGACTCCTGATGAGTAATGGAGTTGCTCTGTACCTACTCTGGATGTAACTGCTCAATGTGGAAAAAATAAACTGTTGGTTAAGGGGATGTGTTAATGTTCAGTTCACTACTTGTTTCTGCTGAAACATCAGTTATTACATGTTTAACTGTGCGACAGCTTTAAAAACAAAACATTAAAAGACAAAAGCGCACATTGCTTTCTTTCAACAGTGCCTTACACAATACATTGAGGATTTTTGTCATGTGAATATGATCCCCTCATTCATTCCACAGCTTCTGTTAACTATTGCCTTTATTCAAAGAGAAGTCTGTTGCATATTGGCAATTATTTGTTCATCTCAGGAAACATTTTTTTACTTTGTTAATTCATTTGGGAAAATCTACGGACAATGTAATCTGTCTTCTCTGGATGTAAAAAGAACAAAAGGAAAATAAGAAATAACTGTCAGGCCCAGGCAGGAAAGAGGACTCAGATGCGGAGGTTCGCGGATTAACACTGAATTTATTTGCTTTACGACAGGAATGTGGCACAGAACAAAAAAAAAAAATCACTCCGCACAGGAGGAACAAAACAAAAGTTGTCAGTAATAAAAAACAAAGTACAAAATAAAGTCGCTCCGTCCAGGAGGAAAAAACAAAAGGCAAAGTGAACAAAAATAATTAATTAAACAAGGACGCTTCAACCAGGAGGGGAAAACAATGGAAAAAGGAGAATTCAAAAACACTGCACTTACTTTGACAAAACAAGAAATACTGTCACCTGAACGTGGAGACAATAAATTCAAGGGCATGAACAAGACTGTGGGAAAAAATGCTGGATACATTCGACACAAGGTACGAAATAATCTGGCACGGAACAGGGGGAAAGACACAGACTTTATACACATGAGGGAAGGGGAACCACAGGTGGAAACAATCGGGAATGACATCAGACCGGTGTCACAAGAGGAAGGGCAAGTGACCTGGGAAATGGAGAGTTATCTTTCAAAATAAAACAGGAAATTCACAAGACAAGAAACCCAAAGACATGACAGACCTCATCGCGGCGTGACGGTACCCCTCCCTCTAGGGCCGTGGCCTGACAGCCCAGGGAGTTCACGATGAGCCTGAAAAAAGTCCTTGATCAGGCTAGGGTCCATGATGTGGTGAGATGGGATCGGGCTGCTGGGGCTTGGACGGGTAGGCCGTCTGCTGGGGCTACTGCGGTTGCTGTGGTTACTGTGGTTACTGTGGTTACTGCGGTTGCCGTGGTCATGGTCATGGCTTTCGTCGCTTCTCCGGTGTCAGCTGAGCTCTCCCCAGCTGCATGGGCTCCTCCTCGTGATCACCGCCGGAGCCACTACCTCACCTCCTCGACGAACGACGGTAAGTTTGTTCACTCATAGGAAGAGGGCGAGAGTGTCGCTCCGTCGCCGCTGTTCCTCCGCCCTGCTGTCGTCTGAGCTGGACGCACCGGTTCTCTGTCCGGATGGCGAGCGCCATGAGTGCGTCCACATCGGTCGAGGAAGTCTTGAATTGGGGCTGCGAGTCCTTTCAAAAACACATCGTATAGAGCTGTGGCATTCCACCCGCTTTCCACCGCAAGAGTGCGGAAACGAATGGCATAGTCGAATACAGACCCGTTGCCTTCCTTCAAAACGCTCAGATCCTTCGCCTTATCTCTGTGCGTGGTAACGTAGTCAAACGTCTTGATGAGCATGGCCTGGAAATCAGGAAGACAGTTACAGACGGCAGAGCCCTGGCTCCATTCAGCTGCCGCCCAGGCTTTGGCTCTGCCAGACAGGTGTGAAATCATAAAGGCAATCTTGGACTGTCCGTGGGGATGCATGGGACAAGAATTCAAAGTGGACAGAGCAGTCTATTAAAAATATCTTCCCCGAATACTGAGCAGGGGAAGCCAGCCTACAACTAGAGTCTTCGGCTGGCCAGGTGGGAGCTGGTGTGGCGTTCACGGCCTGAGGCGGGGCTGTGGTCACAGGTCGAGTGAGTTGCCCAGCAGGTCCTGTAGCTGCGAGGAGAGACGGCCCATTTCGGTGGCCATCACTGTCTGGAACTCCTCTTGCTGGACGAGGCGGGCCTCCTGGGTGCGCAGCGCCTCGATAAGCCTCCGCTGAGTCCATACTGGCCAGATTATTCTCTCAGGCCCAGGCAGGAAAGAGGACTCAGATGCGGAGGTTCGCGGATCAACACTGAATGTATTTGCTTGACAGGAACGTGTCACAGAAAAAAAAAATCACTCCGCAAAGGAGGAACAAAACAAAAGTCGGCAGTAATAAAACAAAGTACAAAATAAAGACGCTCCGTCCATGAGGAAAAACAAAAGGCAAAGTGAACAAAAATAACTAATTAAATAAGGACGCTCCAACCAGGAGAGGAGGGAAAAACAATGGAAAAACGAGAATTCAAAAACACTGCACTTACTTTGAAAAAACAAGAAATACTATCACCTGAACGTGGAAACAAAAAACTCGAGGGCATGAACAAGACTGTGGGAAAAAAACGCTGGATACATTCGACACAAGGTACAAAATAATCTGGCACAGAACAGGGGGAAAAACACAGACTTTATACAAATGAGGGAAGGGGAACCACAGGTGGAAACAATCGGGAATTAGGGAATGACGTCAGACCGGTGACACAAGAGGGAGGGCAAGTGACCTGGAACGAGAGGAGATTTATCTTTCAAAATAAAACAGGAAATGCAAAAACCCAAAGACATGACAGACCTCACAGCGGCGTGACAATAACTTAGTTGGCCAAGAGTTTGTTCTGAAATAGAGCAATTTCACCAGGTGTTCAATTGACCATTCAACTTGTATGGCTGCTTCATGAGGCAAAGAAAAACTACAGCTAAATAGAAGTGCACTGAAATATTTTTTGACTTTGTAATTCAGAAAATTGTTAATTTTGTTTCTATTTTGTTTTATAATTGCCAGCTCTTTGTCTTGTCTTGAATTACAAAGGGAAAATGGACATATCATGGCAATTAGCAATGATTACCACGTTACTGCTGACTGTGGGTACAAAATACTTTATTCAGCATAGCTACAATAAATGCCAACAACACATTTTTCTTTAGGATTTACCAATCCATCTCCTACCTCTTTAGGCTGTTACAGGGACTACACCGTGCCTTCAACTCCCTTTTACCCTCTTGACTTGTTTAATCTATTAATGCGTTAATCAGAGGATGGGCTGTTTTCCTGTTCTTTTCTTCTTCTTTTAGTGTAGCCTAGAAAGTAAAGTTTTGTGCGATGACAGCTGTTTATTGCATCAGACAAGATGATGTCTTGTGACTGTAAGTTGACAATGGATGCAAACTGAGAACTGTGCTGTAGCATACGCATCCCTGAGGCATTTCAAAGCTGCTGACATACAGCAGGCCTGAAATCACCAAACCGTTATTGACAGCCAAGATGAAACAATCATTGGCTGTTACCCGAGGCAGCCTTGTGACTTCATGAAGATCCAAAGCCCTTGATATAGTGAATAGAGATTGCATTTTGGCATGGAGAGGGATAGTTTAGGATGCCAAACCTTTTCTGGAAAAAGGAACTCCCTGTTTTCTTAACCCTCTGCTGTATTTACACACATGCAGTTCCTTCCTGGTAGAATAATGTTTGATTTTGTTTTAACCTGTTATGTCTGAAGATAAAATCTAGTGCTAGCATGCTAAGTTAGCGTCAGTTGAACTTTGCCTCATCATTTCTCATTGTGCGTCCATTCCACTCTTTTCAACAGAAGAGCCAAGCTTGGCAGACACTAAACTTATGGTCTGTTGTTTTTGTGAATCACCATAGGTATGGAGGGGTTCATTGTGCTTTGAAGATATTAAGTTTATTTTGTGTAAATATATTTGTTTTATTTTCTGCATGCTGTTCTTGGTTGTTAAATTTGAAATACTTTTTCATTTTCACATTAAATGATGAAAGATGGGTTCTTTGGTCGCGAATTTGAATGTATTTTCTCATCTACTTATTAAATCTATTTTTTTTTTTTTATTTCTGAGTAATGGAAAAGTTTACAGTTGACACCAGGTTCCATTTAAGGGAGGCAAATGGCCACCCAATATCCATCCTTTGTGGAGCATCTAAAGCATCTAATATTATTATATAGACAGGTTTTTGGCTCTCTGAACAAGACATGTATCATTACTAGTAAAGCTTCTGTAGTGTATAACGTGGCTGAAGGTATTAAATCAGCTTAAAATGGAAAGGGAGGAATGCCTAGGCTTGGACATTTGTTGTTCTGCATGTACATGATAATCTTCCGACACAGCTGACAGTGCATAGTCTACACAGTATGTGTAGTTGATGCAGTTCTTCCTACTCAGCGAAAACAACAGAACAATCTCAGCAAGCCCTAATGGAGGACTACCTTGTGGTTTAAAGACGATAAACTCTCAAGAAATTAAATCTATGCCCTTTAGGCTTTGTCAAAAATGTGCACTGGAAACTCGCCAATTAGTGGTGGTCCCTGCAGGGAACCACATCTGCTAGAAATCCCTGCAGCCTCAAATACTGCTTGAAGAGTGGCAGTGGCCTGCAATGCTGAAGCCACTATCTGAAATCAGCTGGTCGGGTGTTGTTCTTCTTTCCTGTGTTGTTCTTCTTCTTTCTTTTTTATACTTAATTTGTCTTGTGGGCATAAACTATATAAGAAAATGGACGTAATATCTCCGTCGATGTCCGTTCTCTCAACTTGATCCAGTCATACTCGCCTACGGGAGTTGCCATCTTCTCAGACTTTGACTCCGCCTCGTTTCCTCTTACCAAAGAGGTGGAGTGAGGGCCAGGGGCTAGCTGTCACTCAATTATTCATAAACTTTAACCTCCAATAAATTAAAAACTAGCCTGGTACAAAAAAAATCACCCCCTTCATTGTTCGCATGGAGATATGACCTAAACATACAGGCCTTAAATAGGATTAATTGTGCTGTGAAAAAGGGCTTTTTAAGATGGGGGTCAATGAGCAAATGCACTGTTATGAAACCTGCCCCTAATGGCCACTGGGCAAACTGCAATTTTTGGCAATCCCATGAAGAAATATCAATTCAAGTCAATGAAGCAGCTGGGTCAGGATTAGACATTAGGACATCTGTAAAGTCCATCCATACTGAAGAGGCTGGACACAGAGAGACAGAGAGAAGAGGATGGGCTTTCCTTACTTGCTATGTGCAGTTTTCAAAACCTTCTGTTTTTGGAATTACACAAAATCCCACTGCCTGCTCTTTTCCAGGGTTAACAATACAATATAATTTATGTAATTAATGTTTTAATATCGAGAAAAGTATATTGATGTGAGTGATGTGAATGGCACAAAACAATCAGCCCAGTTGTGCTGCTCTAAGAGTAGACCGAGTGGGGCTGAGTGTGAGTCATGCCATTGGCCCTTTGGTTCAGCTCCATCTCCAGGCCTATTGAGCTTTGTGGTGAGTCCCTGAGTGAATCATTTGAAACAGAAAGGCTTAGCAGAACAATGTTATTCTGGGGGAAGCTCTAATCTCTAGTTTTATTATTAAATTGCAAATAAGAGCTGAAAATGTTTCCCTAAATATTTCATGAACCTGTCGCAAAGACCAACCATGGTAATGAATCAATGGTCATCTATGGTTAAACAAATTTATATATATAAATTATCTCTCCATAACAATTGGACAGTGACTTTGATCACATGGCTGTCCAAAGTCTGTTGCTCTGCGTAGTGTAACATGCAGCTCTCTGGCCCAGTATCACTCTCTGCACTTCTTATGATAGAAAGGTGATATTGCTGCTTTAGGATAAATAAGTTTTCCATCCATGTATGTCAAAACTTCAGCAAACTCTGTAATGTATTCTCCTGATGCTCCATTTCTCCTACCACATACTAAATGCATGGAGACACTATATGCAAAATTTGAAGTAGAGTGAGACCTCTTCCTGCAGCCCCCCTCTCCCCTCTCTTTCCTCAGCCCCTCCCTCCACATGAGCATGTGCTTCATACAGTGCAAGTACTGTCATTCATTTCTTCACCATGCCTGTAGCAGAAGGTTTGCCTAGGTATAAGGTATGCCAACCTCTTTTTCTGGTGAAAGTATGGCCACTGAAAAGCAATTGGAATTTATAGAAGGCGCTGCTTCATCCTTTGTAAACTACCCATCTACCCATTAATACACTCACGTCATTAACTAACACAACACTGCTGATGCTGTTATTTAGTGGCGTTTCTATAAGGATTACCATCTTGGCATGAACTTGAATTAGCTGCAGATATAAGCCTTTGGCCACAGTAAGCAGCAGAACTTTCAATAGGAACACTAAACTGTCCTGTGATTGGCCAAAGTCTCCCATCACAGGCTAGATTTTTGAAAGCCTGAAAATAAAGCCAAGACGAGGTGCAGATGTCTAGTTTTCTTTTCTTTCTCGTTAAATTACAATATTATTAGGATTTTTTTTTATTAAATGCATGCACATGGCATAAAAGAAGGGCCTAGAAAATGTGGTGTGTGGGATGACAAGGCAAATTGGAATAGAGCTCAATTTGATGTGATGTTACATCACCTGCTCAACATACCTTTTGACTCCAGCTGACTCATACTATAATATATATAGCTTTTTTTCTGGATTTGGATAGTTAATTCAGTTTAGTAAAGCTTCTGCTATACTTCTGCATATGTGTTTTATTTTAACAATAATTTGATTAATAATCAGCAGCTGACCAAAAAAAGCATGAATTTCCAGAGTGATCGAGAACTAGTCCTAGAGAGTCATTTTTTTATTTCAACAGGAGGAGGCAGGCAGGAGCGAAATAAGTAAAGCAGTCCAGGACGGTGCAAACCCAGAGAAAGCAGTTTCCAAAAAAGCATGTAAGTGGAGTGCAGGGAGCGGGAGCAGAAAGATTTTGGATGGAGCACAGATCAAATTCTTTAAAATGTTGGAATAGTTACCTTATAGGGTTGTCATGATACTAGAATTTTGATACCGATACCCAGGAAAATACTCACTACTCGATACTATAGGGAGAATATTACAAAAAATTAAGGCAGAATATTTAAAATGAAGATTAGAACACTACAAACAACAAAAAAAGCTGTCTGACATAGTGGAAATAAGAAATAAAACATATAACTGTAGGGTGTATATAAAGATGACAAACTGTCTTGTTTGTTTCATTGTGCTGTATAGCTCAGAGATTTCTATGTGCATTGCATGATTCCATGAAGGAGGTGAAACCTTGGATTCAGTTGGTGAATAAGTTGTTGTTAGTCAGGTTTCTCCACAGTGTAAACAGGGATCTGGTCCATGCTAATGTATTCAGTTACAGTCCTGTTTATCTTCTGTGTTCCTGCTGTTGAGTTGGTATAGACCCTTTTAATGGAATTCCAGTGCTAGGCAACAGCCTTAGTCCTTGTAAACTTCCTGTCAGTTGATGTAATTCACATTCACTGCAACAGGAATTAAACTCGGGCACATTTAGAATGTTTATGTTTACAGCTTTGGAAAGGTCTATAGCAGCTGCCACTGTTTCCATCTTGTTGCTGGTTGACTTTTCAGACACACATAATCCTGTCATCCTGGACTGATGACGTTAGCTGCTCAGCTCCTCCATTAACGTTATTGTTGATTATTAGGCACTAGCCGCTAGCTTAATGATAACCTAACAGAAGAAACTGTTCAATAGAGATGAGCCGGATACTGGGGTATCCAGTACGGATAAAGCACTATTGCCAAAACGTCAATATCCATGCTCGTATAGAATGAAAATCCTCATTAGCGGACTGTGTCTGCATTCTGTCACAGCGCTGCTCCTCTGCTGTGTCCCCCTCTGCTACACGTACACACGCTCTGTCTCTCCCTCACTCAGACTCGCAGGTCTTTAAAGTCCTTTAACTTTTAAGTTTCTTCAGCTTCAGGTTATTTTAACTTTGGTTTGTACTCACTTATTAACAGCTGAGTTCTGTAAATGTGGGTTCGTTCAGGCGTGCTTTGAGAGATTTGTTTTCTGTGTCTGACACTTTCTTGCTGTATTCCATAAATAACAAAAAGGTAGTAGTGGTATAAATATTACAAATGAATTAAGCTGCGCACACACACACTCCCTCTCCATGCAGGTCGTCTGAGTTTGTTGTTTTTTTAAACCGTGTGCTATCCACACACACACACACACACACACACACACACACCTCTCGGTGTGGAAAAATTACAAATCACACTGATCATCACTCTGTCTTGTTTTGTCTGCAGTGCTGCTGGGTGATGTTACAGGTCGGGTGATGTTACAGGTCAACTGGAGGAGGCAGAGACAGCACTGTTGATGGCCGATACTTTTGCAAGATAGTATCTAGACAAATTTTTAGTAGCGATTATTTTCTGAATATCGATGTTTTTGACAACCCTATGTCGCCCACTCCATCCCGCTCCACTTTGCTTCCTGTAGTACTTACACCATGAGTTCAAGGCACATCGGAATCCCATCCAGAATGCATCCGTGTACTGTATCTAAATATTCCAAAAAATAAAAAGCAGAATTTTAATTTTTTTTACATTTTTATATGGGGACCCACAACTTACACTCCGCTCTTAAGTATTATAACAGTGTCAATGGCTCTAAACTGCTGTCACCATAACCTATTAGACACAGAGTAATCATTTGGTATTATCCCTACAGCCACAGCCATTGCACAGAATGGATTTCCTTATCCTCACAGAGTGGGCAAGGAGAGAAAATAATTCATTCATTTGGTTTGCTGTTACCCATTCTCACCACTAGGTGTAGGTGAACAGTACAGTATGTGTGTGTAGCCTACCTCACTGTGAGCAGCATCTGGAACTCTCCTCTGCTGCCTTGCGTATGTGTGAGAATATTAGTAATGCATTCCAGGTCTTTATAAATGAATGAGTTAAGTTTTTTAGACCACATTAATACTGAATCACAGAGCAGATGCAAAGACACTGGGGCCTATTATTAACCCATGTAAAAGCAATGTTTTAGGCCTACTGGGAAAATGATTTAATGAAAAGTGTGCATAGTGCTTAAATAGGCAGCATGCAGATGACAAAAAGACAGAATGAGAAAGTAGACACAAAAAAGTTTTACGTTTCGCTTTGTCTTACCTGTCTTTAATAAAGTAGTCATGATGTGTTTTTCAGTTGTTTTTAGGTCGGATCCTGATGAACTGTCATGGAGTGTTCTTTTGAAGTTAATTTAATTATGCATCAATTTAATTTAGGTGACCATGATGCATTTGAGACGGAGGACAGACGTCTTAACGGACACAGTGAAATCATGGAGTATGTCTCTGTCCAGCTTGTTGTCAGATCATTAGCAGCCAGAAGATTGCACAGACCTGTCACGGTTTCCACTCTGTTCATTTTGCAATGGCGGCCCACAGAATTTTATAAAATAGCATGACGTCGCAATCACGCAAGTCCGCCTAGGCTTTTAATTTTACACGACAGTCAAGACACATGGATGGAGTGCTCTAGAATCTGCGCGACAATCACCCGAGGAGAGGCAGGGAGAGAAATGAAGGCCCCTTTCACACCGGAGGCCTTTTCTTCTCATGAGTTTGATTTTTCGAACAGTCACACCACAAATAAAGACATCAACCAATCACGTTGTTTCTTTATTTATGAGGATTATAAGACAACAACACAGAGTTCTGCTACTAGACCTCATATGGGTCACACGGCACAAGATAGCGCCACTTCTTTTGTTCTTGACACATTCATTTAAACACATACATTTCACAATAAAAGCTCTAGACACACTCTGCAGATACTTGTTTACCAGAGTGAACTCAAATACATTAAGAGCATTTCACTAAAGGAAACTCAATAAAATATCTAAGAGTAATTCAGTGTAAGCTTTTCCTGCTTTAGCTTTCTGAATGTTCAGAAATCACAGTAGGAGACACTTTTATTTTGTCTCCTGGCTGCAATCTCTGGAGTGGGCTGCTGGCCTGCCCCCATTGCTAAAAAAAAATCCTAGAGGAAAAATTGAAGGAACCCTCAAGGTTTTACTATTTAGGATATCAGTTTTCCTATAAATCAGGCCAAGTGTATGAATCTAACCATGAATACACACACATTAACACATAATGTGAACATTCCCTTAGTTAATAATCCTGTGGAAGTGTCAGACACAATAACATAAAATAATAAAATGTTCATAGGTTAAAATAATCATTCTTTGATAATAGTCTAAATATATTTTGATAATGTGTTAAAATAAAATCCTCAATGATAATATACGGTATGATTGAATGATACATGCATACAAACAAGGACAAACTTAAAATATAATCCTTAGTGGATCCTTTATTATTAATACTTTGGCAATCTTGATCATAGAACGACCAGAGTCTTTCCGAACAACACTCATTTCTCTACAAATGAGTAAAATACACATAACAGTTTATACTTCCTATAATAGTTTTCTTTAAGAACTAATTGTTAGTTGAAAAGTGAGTCTCTATCTCCTTATCAGATCAGGTCTGTGGGTTGCTCAGAGTCGTTAAAAGTGTCAAAGGTCTCTGTGACAGAATGCGAGGGTCTTGCGTTAGAGTCAGGGTGCAATAAACTTATCTCTTCAGAAGGCCTTTTCTCCATTAGTTAACACATACATTTCACCTTTTGACAGTGTCTGTTTGTCTAACATAAATTAGTCCTCAAAGCAATTTCAGTCAAAAACAACTGGACTGGTTGTTTGTCTAGGAAGACGTTTCACCTCTCATCCAAGAGGCTTCATCAGTTCATGTACGCATCTGACCAGGCTGGGACTGGTCCAACTAACTGGTGTGGAGATCCTGGTATTTAACCTCTCACAAGGCCGATGATGTCACTGAAACCCTTTGTGCTCCAAGTGCCCACGCCCGTCGTTAGAGTGACAGTCGGTGGTGGGCAGTTGGTTTCGACGTCGTTAGTGCTCTATTGAGTCTGAACGACAGTCGTTGGGGTCACCCGGGCCATGTGTGAACAGTTGTCCTTTGAGGTTAGATTGTTGAATCTCCTGGGAAGGGACGAAAGGGCGGCATTGTAAATTGGAGATAAGTGGTGTCTCAGACCCCCTCTGTTTAGCGATGGTTTCTCCACTTTAACATAGATGGCTTCTTTTACTCCTCTTTCAAACCATCTGTCCTCTCTGTCCAAGATTTGGACATTGCTGTCATCAAAGGAGTGGGCTTTCTCCTTCAGGTGTAAGTGGACAGCCGAGTCCAGGCCTGAGGAGTTAGCTCTCCTGTGTTGGGCCATGCGTTTATGCAGTGGTTGTTTTGTTTCTCCAATGTAAAGATCTTTGCATTCCTCGTTGCATTGGACAGCATAAACCAGGTTGCTTTTGTGGTGGTGTGGTGTTCTGTCCTTCGGATGTACTAGTCTCTGTCTGAGTGTGTTACCGGGTTTGAAATACACAGGGATGCAGTGTTTGTTGAAAATCCTCCTGAGTTTCTCCGATACCCCAGCCACATATGGGATGACTATGTTGTTTCTCCTGTTATCTTTTTCTTTCTCAACCACTTTGGTTTTCTTTCTGGAGGCAGCTGCCGTTTTAACAAAGGTCCAGCTGGGGTAGCCACAAGTTGTGAGGGCGCCTCTCAGGTGCTTGCGTTCTTCCCCTTGAGCCTGTGAGCTAGTGGGTACGTTATCAGCTCTGTGCTGCAGTGTTCTGATAACGCCAAGCTTGTGTTCCAAAGGGTGGTGAGAGTCGAAAAGTAGATATTGATCCGTGTGAGTGGGTTTTATGTATACCCCTATGTGGAGGCTCCTGTCATTCTCCATATGGACGTCACAGTCCAAGAAGGGCAAGCTGTTGTCTTTAACTTCCTCTCTGGTGAACTTGATGTTTCTGTCCACTGAGTTGATATGTTCAGTAAAAGTTTGCACCTCTTTGGATTTGATCTTAACCCATGTGTCGTCCACATATCTGAACCAATGGCTTGGGGTTACTCCTTTAAAGGAGTTCAACGCCTTGCCCTCTACCTCCTCCATGTACAGATTTGCCACAATCGGGGACACTGGTGAACCCATGGCACAGCCGTGTTTCTGTCTGTAAAAAATGCCATTAAACTGGGAATATGTGGTATTCAGGCACAAATCCAGAAGTTGGCAAATGTGGTCTGGTTTGAGATTTGTTCGGTTTTGTAAGGAAATGTCCTGTGTGAGCCGCTCTCTTACCGTGGCCAAGGCCTCCATGGTTGGAATACAGGTGAACAAGGAAGTCACATCGTAGGACACCATGGTTTCATCTGGATCCATTTTTAGGTCTCGGACTTTGTTCACAAAGTCCATGGAGTTTTGGATGTGGCGTGGGGTGTTTCCCACCAGTGGTGCCAGAATATTGGCAACATGCTTGGCAATGTTATAAGTGACCGAGTTTATGCTGCTGACAATGGGCCTGAGCGGGGCCCCTTCTTTATGGATTTTTGGGAGTCCATATAAGCAGGGGGTTGAGTCCTGGGGGTAAAGCCTGTAATACTGTGGTTTGCTAATGACTCCTTCTTTTTGTAGTTGCTGTAGACATTCTATCACCTTCTTTTGTAACCGCTGGTAGGGTCTCGTTTCAGAGTTTCATAAGTGTTAGAGTCACTGAGTAATGCAGAGATCTTTGCCTGATAATCAGTTGTATTGAGGACAACTGTGCATCTACCCTTGTCTGCTGGAAGGATAGTGATGCTGTGGTCTTTGCTCAGTGCCGTTACTGCTTTTCTCTCCTCAATGGTGAGGTTGGATGGGGGGACCTTAGCCTGGGACAACGCTGCTGACACTTTCAACCTTAGCTGTTCAGCCTCAGTTCCATTAAGGTTGTTTTTCTTTATAGCTGATTCCGTAGCCGTAATCAACTCCACAACGGGTACCTCTTTTGGTGTCATGGCAAAGTTCAAGCCCTTGGCTAAGACCTCCTTCTCTGGGTGGGAAAGATCTCTGTCCGACAAATTCTTAACCCATCGGTTTTGTGTTTCTTCCTTTGCTGGAAAGTCATTTTTTTGCCTCCAAGTGAGTATTTCTGTGTTTTTGCCAGTGTCCCGGGATTGCAAATTGTGAAATTTCTTGGTTTGTCTCTCTTTGCTCTTGTTGTGCTGAGATAGTTGGGCTTTCTGGGTGAAATCCACAACTCTTTCCATGATAGAGACAGGTAGGATTGATGTGAGTTTCTGGAGTGAGAGGTCCGCTTTCTCTTTAAGCCCTTCAATGGTGAAATTGACCTGCCTTATTCGCTCACCGAGGAGTTGGTTTTGAGCCTTTTCTATGATTTTCTCCACTCTATGCCCTCTCATAGTGGAATTCAAACATAGGCTAGTTGGTGTAAGCCTTTGTTGTTTGCATCTCAGACTGAACCGTAGGTGGTTTCTGTAATCTGCAATTTTCCGAGCCAACCTTTCATGTTCCCGCACCGTTTTCAGGGTTTCCGACCCAAATTCTTGTGCAATAAGAAGGTGATAGAATGTCTACAGCAACTACAAAAAGAAGGAGTCATTAGCAAACCACAGTATTACAGGCTTTACCCCCAGGACTCAACCCCCTGCTTATATGGACTCCCAAAAATCCATAAAGAAGGGGCCCCGCTCAGGCCCATTGTCAGCAGCATAAACTCGGTCACTTATAACATTGCCAAGCATGTTGCCAATATTCTGGCACCACTGGTGGGAAACACCCCACGCCACATCCAAAACTCCATGGACTTTGTGAACAAAGTCCGAGACCTAAAAATGGATCCAGATGAAACCATGGTGTCCTACGATGTGACTTCCTTGTTCACCTGTATTCCAACCATGGAGGCCTTGGCCACGGTAAGAGAGCGGCTCACACAGGACATTTCCTTACAAAACCGAACAAATCTCAAACCAGACCACATTTGCCAACTTCTGGATTTGTGCCTGAATACCACATATTCCCAGTTTAATGGCATTTTTTACAGACAGAAACACGGCTGTGCCATGGGTTCACCAGTGTCCCCGATTGTGGCAAATCTGTACATGGAGGAGGTAGAGGGCAAGGCGTTGAACTCCTTTAAAGGAGTAACCCCAAGCCATTGGTTCAGATATGTGGACGACACATGGGTTAAGATCAAATCCAAAGAGGTGCAAACTTTTACTGAACATATCAACTCAGTGGACAGAAACATCAAGTTCACCAGAGAGGAAGTTAAAGACAACAGCTTGCCCTTCTTGGACTGTGACGTCCATATGGAGAATGACAGGAGCCTCCACATAGGGGTATACATAAAACCCACTCACACGGATCAATATCTACTTTTCGACTCTCACCACCCTTTGGAACACAAGCTTGGCGTTATCAGAACACTGCAGCACAGAGCTGATAACGTACCCACTAGCTCACAGGCTCAAGGGGAAGAACGCAAGCACCTGAGAGGCGCCCTCACAACTTGTGGCTACCCCAGCTGGACCTTTGTTAAAACGGCAGCTGCCTCCAGAAAGAAAACCAAAGTGGTTGAGAAAGAAAAAGATAACAGGAGAAACAACATAGTCATCCCATATGTGGCTGGGGTATCGGAGAAACTCAGGAGGATTTTCAACAAACACTGCATCCCTGTGTATTTCAAACCCGGTAACACACTCAGACAGAGACTAGTACATCCGAAGGACAGAACACCACACCACCACAAAAGCAACCTGGTTTATGCTGTCCAATGCAACGAGGAATGCAAAGATCTTTACATTGGAGAAACAAAACAACCACTGCATAAACGCATGGCCCAACACAGGAGAGCTAACTCCTCAGGCCTGGACTCGGCTGTCCACTTACACCTCAAGGAGAAAGCCCACTCCTTTGATGACAGCAATGTCCAAATCTTGGACAGAGAGGACAGATGGTTTGAAAGAGGAGTAAAAGAAGCCATCTATGTTAAAGTGGAGAAATCATCGCTAAACAGAGGAGGGGGTCTGAGACACCACTTATCTCCAATTTACAATGCCGCCCTTTCGTCCCTTCCCAGGAGATTCAACAATCTAACCTCAAAGGACAACTGTTCACACATGGCCCGGGTGACCCCAACGACTGTCGTTCAGACTCAATAGAGCACTAACGACGTCGAAACCAACTGCCCACCACCGACTGTCACTCTAACGACGGGCGTGGGCACTTGGAGCACAAAGGGTTTCAGTGACATCATCGGCCTTGTGAGAGGTTAAATACCAGGATCTCCACACCAGTTAGTTGGACCAGTCCCAGCCTGGTCAGATGCGTACATGAACTGATGAAGCCTCTTGGATGAGAGGTGAAACGTCTTCCTAGACAAACAACCAGTCCAGTTGTTTTTGACTGAAATTGCTTTGAGGATAACGATGACCTGGACGAATGAGAACATTCACAGGCTTAACATAAATAAGTCTTACATAGTTCTTCATTTAATGACCTTGACGTGATTTTGTTCACTATTCAATGAGTTTCAGATTCCTCCAAAAGGTCAAAAGGTCCTGCGACTAGAGCAGGTTGGGCCAGTTCCTAGCTGGGTCAAGGGACAGAGATAAGGCAAAGACAGGCCAGAGAGAGAGAGATGAGATGTCTGATAAGGCATCAGGGATTTCTGATCAGACTGGCATCTAGGCATCCCATTATTTTGATGACGACATATGGGGCAATGTTTCCTACACTGACCATGTCCAACCCTTATTTATGACCACAGTGTACCCATCTTCTAATGGCAGCCTCCGGCAAGATAACACACCATGCCTTAAAGCACATGTCATCTCAAGCTGGTTCCACCAACACGACAATGTGTTAAGTGTATTCCTATGGAGATGGTATGACACTAAACCATAACTGTATAAAGCATGAGGGACAATGAAAATGCATTAGTATTTAAATTATTTACCTTGTTTAAGTTGTGGTCATACAGTTTTTATTCCATCTGTTGTGGTATTCAAACATTGATCTAAAGGAATAAAACAGTCTTTGAATCTGTCATACACCCTGTATCAGATCAGGGATGAATTTGGTTTTATTGTAGCTGGACAATCATGCAAGCAGAACTGGCATTATGTGTTTTAGCAAACTGATGTTGTGTTGCAACTTATATCTGTTCCAATGATGGTCTCTTCTCAAATGTTTTCAGGATGGTCTCATGTCTGTAAGAAAACAACAACATGTACAAATGTTCCCCAGGAGCAACATCTTGTCCAAAACTGTTGCACATCACTGCCTTCAAAAAGAGAGGAAGGCCTGTAGCACAGCCTGGCCCAAAGCTTTGGGCTCATGTTAGTTTAAGGGACGGTGATTTGTTTGTTTGTGTGTGTGTGAGTGTGTGTGTGTGTGTACAGGTTACAGGCTACAGGTCATGTGACGGTTGAGACGGAACACTCTCTTCCTTTCTCATCTGGTCTTGCTCTCTTTTTGTGTCTTTCTGTGATACAAACTCTCTCATGCGCGCCTCAACTCAGGTGTGATATTAATCATTCAGTGGTTCTGCCGCAATTGTGTGTGTGTGTGTGTGTGTGTGTGTCTCTGTGTGTGTCTGTGTGTGAGTGTGAGACAGAGGCTAAGGGGGTATGACACCTCTGTGTCAAGAGCCTTTTCCTCCAAGGCCGGATTTATTTTATTCAGAAGCATGTTAGCTGACTGGTTTGTAGCCTGCAGTCTGAATCAATATGAGACAAGATGTGCAAACACACAAATACACACTGGAAAACCCAATAAATAATATTGATGACACTCATTTCCTCACAGTGAATAGATTGTACAACACGATTTACAGCAGGCCACAGCTTGTAAACTAATCTATTTTCATTTATGGACATGTGCTAGCATGCATCTCTGCCCACTCACTATATATGCTGTCATGTGTGTGTTTGTTTGTGTGTTCAAGTGTCTTTCTTAATTGAAAGTAAAGAGCAGATAGGGAAAGCCAAATAATTCCATGGCCATGCGTGAAAAAAAATATGTTTTTTATATGTTCTGTTATTCAAATTTTCTTAATAAACTTGAAACAACCGATTATTTGGCTGCACATTAAAGTTACAGAAGCCTTTTTCCTCAGTCGTACGAGTAGCAAATGTTTGCAGAAGTAACATTGCAGAACACTTTATCATTTCCTGCTTCGACAGTAAGTATCTTTATTTTTCATGCAGGATGCTGAGGTTTGATTCCCTGATGTACAGATGATTGTTTTATGCTATTTGCCCACAGGGATCGTTAAAGTCCCTTCCCCTCCCCACTTCACATACAGTACCTACAGTGAAATGTGGATGGTGAAATACATTCATGACTGCAGCTCTACTGTGACAGTTTCAGGCTCTCCTGTGGGCAGATCTTGACAGGGGGAGATGTCAAAGGTGTATTTATGGGTTGACAGCCAGCTGGTGAGGTTTGAGCTTGTCCTTCCATGTCTTCTCATCCTCTAAGAAAAGTTAAACTCATGGAGTAGTACAGGACATTTCTCTTAATGTCAGAGCTAGGACATTAGGGTCTAATTTTATGCTTGTGTCTCTTCCAGCAGAAAGGGTCATGGATAGAGGTTACTTCTCATGTACTGTTGACCAATTAAACTTTATTTTTGCACGGCTGCCACCTACCTTAACAAGAGCTCAAGTCCGTGTGAACCTTTAGTTTCTAGATACTTCTTAATTGAACCTTTGGTTAAAACTACAATAATTTATTGAAACTGCAAAGAAAAAGATAAAGATATAAATCCAACAAAAAGTATGTACCCTTTGAAGATACCACAACAAAACAAACACACACACAAATGGATAGAAAATTGCTTTGTGAAGAAAATCCCTCCAACAATACCGTTAAGGAGATACATAAAACATAAGGCAAATAATCCAACAAATGCAAGAAGTCTGAAATTTAAATAAGCTTTGAGAGAAACACAATAGCATTGTCACTAAAGAAAGACAGAAGATTAAAGAAGCAATCATTGGAACTACAAAACCTTGGCAAGGCCATTTAGTTTTGTGCCTTTGTGGTTGTTGTGTCTCTTTGTGGTCACTTTATGTCTCTGTGTTTTTTTGTGTTTCTTTGTGGGGTTTTTTGTGGTCAGGGAATACTTAAATCTCACATTAGATCTTGATGAACAAATTATTCAAGTTGAAAATCTTTACTGATGTGCATTGTATAATTTGTTGAGAACAGAATGATGTAACAGTCAATGAAAACCAAAACCCTCATCCCACTGAGGGCTGGATTCAACAACAAGGAAAATCTGAGTGAAACATTTAAATCACAGGCTGATCCAGTTTGAATTTTATCACTGTGACTCAGTAGTGTGTATTCACCCCTAACAGTATCCTGGGGAATCTCCTCCCAGACCTGGATCAGGGCATTAGTAAGCTCCTGGACAGTCTGTGGTGGAACATGGCAGTGTCGGATGCACTGATACATAACACCCCATATGTGCTGAAATAGGATTTAGGTCAGGGGAACAAGAGAGCCAGTCAATGGCATCAATGTCTTCATCATCCAGGAACTGCCTACACACTCTGGCCACTTGAGGTCGGGCCTTGTCCTGCACCAGGAGGAGCAGAGGGTCCACTGCACCAGCATACCTAACAGCCCCCCTTCAATTATATCACCAGACCATCACTGACCCACCGCCAAACTGGTCATGTTGGATGATGTTACGGGCAGCATAACGTTCACCATGGTATCTCAAGTAATAATAATGATACATTTCATTTGTAAAGCACTTTTCATTATTAAAAACAATCAGAAAGTGCTACAGAGTCTTTCACAATTGTCACATATGCTCAGTGTGAACAGGGCTTAGAAGGGGGGTAATGGGTGGCACCCGTCCTCCTTGAAATCTGATTGCCCCCCCAGGTAAGCTATAATTGCATGGATGGTGTCTACGAATTCTACCTAAAGCTCAACTTTTCAGTTATCTTGATGTAGTATTTCCTGTTTTTGATTAAAGATTAAAGGCACAATAATTTTGTTCCCTAAGATAATGTGATAAACAAACACTGGTGTTTATGGAGTTTCAGAATGTTGAGAGTGCAGCTATCAGATGAAAATATATTGAGATTTAAGCTGTAGTATGTTGCATAATAATACCATTGCATTTATATCATATAAACACAACATTTTGGGGAGTGTAGTGGGACAAATAAAGGCAAATTAAGAATTAGAGAACAAGTTATTAATACTTGATTTATTCAGAAATACTGTTATTTTTATTGCTCAGAATTTGATATAATATCCACTGTGGCTATACCACCGCTGTACTAGCATGATTTTTGAATAACCAAGGCATTTCAACAAAAAACTTTATTCTGTGAATAAAAACAGTGGGCAAAATTCTCTACCCTTTCAGCCATTGCAAGAGAGGTTGGGTCTTCGTCTGTGATTTCAAGAATATTGAAACTTTACAAAGACACAGATTGATTTAAGACCCACAAAAAGGCCAGTCGTCTACATAAAACGTGCATATTAGTGCAAGAGAGGATGCAAAGACTCTTAATGGGGAATTGGTTCAACACTGCAGCTGGAGTTGCTCGCCCGTTCAGTGCTGAACAGGGCAAGAATGTTTCTCTGCACAATTTGGAAAGAAAGCCCACCAATTCTCTCATGAGCAGAAATAATAAAAAGGCTAGACTTGCCTTTGCTGAGGAGCATGTTGTGTGGACAGAGGAGTACTGGTCCAGAGTGACTTAAGTGATGAGAGTATGTTCAATTTGTTTCGTTCTGATGAGAAACATTATGTTGGGTGTAGGACTGGGCAAAGACTGAACCCAAAGTGTGTGAAGAAGTAGGAGGAGGAAGAGTCATGGTTTGGGGGGTGTTTTCTGCAGCAGGAGTTGGGCCTCTTCTACAGCTACATGGCAGTGTGAATGCAAATGTTTATGTGAACCTCCTTCGGCAACATTCAATACCTTAATTGCAATTGTCTCCCAAGCAGCGCACAATTTTCATGCAAGACAAAAACAGGTTATGCAGTTCCTTGAAGCTAAGAATATTGAAACTATAAAATGGCCAGAACAGAGTCCAGATCTAAACCCCATAGAGAATCTCTGGAAAATCCTTGGCAACAAAGTAATATGTAAGAAACCAACTACAGTTACTGAACTGTGGAAGAGACTGAAGAAGAATGGACAAAAATCAAACCAGAGCAGTCTGAGAAACTAGTGATGTCCTGTGGGCGCAGCTGTGTTGAAGTCATTCAAAGCAAGGCCCTCTACACTTCCTATTCATTTTGAATCCTATAGCCCTACATTGTTTAAATCTTCTATTTTGAAACAATGGTTACTTTCCTCTAATTTTGCTCACTGGTTTTGTCACAAAATAAAGGTTTTTGTTGAAGTGCCTTGGTTAGTTTAAATAACATGCTAGTTCAGAATAAATCAAGAAATAATTATTTGTTCTCTAACTTTGATCTCCAGTTCGTATATCCAAAATTGGCTTTACTATTGAATGATTCTGCCTTTAATACCAGAGCTATCAGTTGTAGTTTTTTTTTTATGTTAATAAGGTAGTGACTTAATGTTTCATATTTCAACTGTTTATGGGGATATTTTGGAATAAATAAAAAATGGAAAGAAAAAGTCAGACGCATCAAGTTACTGATGGTTTCTACTTGGTTTCATAGATGCTGTGCAGACTAACCCCCCACCAGCTAAGGCCCAACTGTTATTTGTGGCAACAGGTGAAAGTCAGAACATGACATCTCAAACAGGTAATGGCACTTCTCAGATAAACATATTAACAATGGTTAATGATTTCTGTTTTAGATGATCTGTCTCATAGCAGCAGTGATTCTAAGGGACATGTTGAAAAGCACCAAACACATGTTCGGTGTTCCTGTTGGGCCTCAAGGTATGTGATAAATGTCAGCTTTCTTCTCCCAGACCATTCTTCCAGAACATTTCACTATGGACTAGTGTATGATTCAATATAATTCATTGTCTTTTAATGGAATCATATCATGATTATATTATGTATTTTGAGACATAATAATACAGAGAGAGAGAGAGAGAGAGAGAAAGAAAGAGAGTGACATAATATTACACAATTACAATATGTTTTCTAATAAAAATGACATACTTACATTTCTTCAAATATCAGTTTTGTTTGCTAAATGCACAAGTAAAATAACACAAAAATAAATCCTTGAGTGTTTGGCAGAGATGGTTTGGCATATTATCATCCGAGAGGCATTCAGTGTCCTTGCCAGTGAAACTAAGGACATGAAAATACTTTTACCCATTTGTTGTTGGGGTAGAGGACTTAACATTTTTCCCTTTTTCTTTTCTCTTGACTCTGTGATGTTCAGAGGCTTTAATGATGTGGGCCTGAGAATATGACCACCTAAAGATGTAACCCCTCTTGTTACGTGTTTCCAATTACGGTGGGTCTATATTTTTTTACTCTCTGCTACTGGGATTATCTGAGCCTGTGTTCTTAGCTTTGGGTCCCGCTGATTAGTTGGCCTTTTTTGCCTCTTGAGTGATGCATCCTCCTGCCTTAAACTCTGTGCACAGGTGAGACCAATCAAAGTAGGAGTGTAGGTGTATATCCTTACTCTGTTATCCTTGATTAACTCAATACAATCGACACTGTATAAACAGAATTACCAAGTCCAAATAAGGAATAACAGTAACACAGAAAGAGACCAAATAAAGGCACAAACATGCAAATCAAAGAGACACATAAATAGGCACAACTTAATTCAATTTGATTCAATTCAATTTTATTTACAGTGCCAAATCATAACAAATGTTATCTCAGGACACTTTACAGAATAGGCATAGACCACACTCTATGACTTATTTATGATTTACATAGCATAGACCCAACAACTCCCCCTTTGAGTACTGTCAAGAGTCGGTTCTGTCAGTACCCTCCTCTCTTCCTTTTGTGTGAGTGTGTGTTTTCCACAAGCTGCAGCCTGTTACACCGATCACCTGATTATCCTTCCCTTGGTAAACTATTCCCCCCGCATTGGAATTCCTTACTCGTTTGTGGTTTTCACGCTCCCCGTCGGTAAATATATTAATCATTGCTTGTCTTTTGTTTTTCTCCGTCGTTACCCTGTTCCTGTTTTCCTCGACCGTGTCATCCCTAGTTACTTGTTACCCTGTAGTGTTTTACGTGTTTTGTTTGTCGTTTATATTAAAGTTTTGTTTGTACTTTTATCCCGTGTCCGTGTCTGCATTTGGGTCCAGTCTCTTTGTGTTATCCCCATACCGTTCATGACAAGTACAGTTGCAATGAAAACCTTCCCTAAAACAGGCAGGAAAGCCGGACGGACCCAGCTCTACGGAGGACGGCCATCTGTCTGGACTGGTTGGGGAGGAAGATAAGAAGAGAGAAAGAGAGAAAAGACGGACAGATGGATAGAGAGAGACAAAGACAGACACACACACTTCCAGTGATGCAAGCAACCACAAAAGTAACAGTAACTATAGTAATAACTAAAGTAATGTGAATATGACTTACATTTTATGGCAGTTAATACGATACGTTAATAAGAAACAGGCACAGCTAGGGTGACAGAATATGACAATGACTAACAATTATGGTGGTAAATATGAAGTTGAATTAGTAACATGAATTGATGAGACATGAATTATACAGACAGACCGGACAAAAGCCCACAGTATCAGGAACAGTATTATCCCCCGACAGACTAGGCCTATAGCAGCATCATTAAGCATGACAAAATCAGCTAAATGCAGGCTCAAAGAGAAATTAAATGCCAATAACAACATATCTAAGCTCTCGTAATCCCTAGCTGTAAGCTTTATCAAAGAGGGAAGTTTTAAGTTTACTCTTAAATATAGGGACAGTGGCCCTCATTTATCAAACGGAAGAAAAACGTGCGTACGACCATTTCCACGCAACTCCGGCATTTATCAATTTGGACGTGAGCGGGAGCTACGATCAAATCTCACGTCAGGTCTGAGATCGTGTACGCAAATTTGAGCCTGTGCATTTGCGGTGCAGCACAGCAAAATCTGGCTGAAAACAATTAACAAACCTCAGCTGTCATTAAGCATAAGCAGTCACATATTAAGAACAGATCAAAACGGATTCTTAAAACGAATTAAAAAAAAATTAAATTGTGGTTGGAGCAATTGATTGTACTCATGTCCATCTGAAGGCACCATCCATGAATGATTACGCATTCATCAATGCAAAAACTACCACTCGATAAATGTACAGGTGATTTGTGATGCCAAGCTATCGCTTTTAAACGTGGTGGCCAGGTGGCCAGGGGGACACACACGATTCTTTTATATTTCAAAACAGCTGGGCTCCAGCCCCCCGGGACCCTGACAGGGACAAGCGGTTGAAGATGAATAAGTGAATGAATGAATGCGCACTGCAGAGCCAAAGTCATCTCCTCGGTAAGTGGCTACCCTCGATAAATTGCAGTAAATCAAACAAGGTATCAGATGGTGACAAAGGTTATCCTCTAACGGAATACCAAATAACCCCGCTGGCAAACCCCGCTACAGAGCATGAGCGCAGGTTCAGCAGTGCGCACACACGCACACGGGTCACAGTGGAGCGTTGCTTCGGGTTGCCTGCCTCTGTTATTCTTTTCCATACAGCGTTTTTATGGGCCCCTTTTATTCCACTCTTAAGACTGACAAAAAGCACATCTTTATTTTGCTCCATCTTGGATGTCAGGATGCCGATCTCTATGTCGGAAAAGTTTCTTTTCTAACCAGTGTTTCGTCTCTCCGTGTTTGACCTCAGTGGGCGAGGCCTCCGAACCAGGAATATTTAAGGGCGTAACATGTTAATGACGATCAAACTCAGCCGCCGCATTTATCAAGGCCCGCTCATTTGTACGTTGAGATTGGTCAGATACGAATGTTTCATAAATCACACGTGTGTCCTGTTGTACGACCAATTCTGCACTCAGATCTGCGCCCGTTTTCACGCAAGATTGATAAATGAGGGCGAGTGTCTCCCTCCCGAATAACGTTGGTTCCACAGGAGAGGAGCTTGGTAGCTGAAGGCTCTGCCTCCCATTCTACTTTTGAAGACTCTAGGAACAACAAGTAGCCCTGCATTCTCAGAGCGCAGCGATCTAGTCTGGTAATTACAGTACTATGAGCTCTTTAAGATACGACGGCGCCTGACCAATATGACCAATAAGAGCTTTGTAGGTAAGGAGAAGGATTTTAAATTCTATTCTAGATTTTACAGGTAGCCAGTGGAAAGAGGCTAATACAGGAGAAATATGTTCTCTTTGGTTTGTTTGCAGCATTTTGGACCAACTGGAGACTGATAATAAGGAGTTGCAATAGTCCAGCCTAGAATTAACAAATGCATGTACTATGCATGGTTTTTCTGCATCTTTCTGAGACACAAGGCCCCTAGTTTTCACAATATTATCTCATCTCTCATCTTCATCCGCTTATCCGGGGTCGGGTCGCAGGTGAAAATATGCAGTCCTTGTCGTTAATTTTATTTGAATTGAAGGACATATCCTGATAAAAAATAACACCCAGATTCCTTACTGTGGTGCTGGAGGACAAAACAACATCATTCTGAGTAACAATATCTTAAGATACTGAGTTTCTGAGGCCTTCGGGGCAAAGTACAATAACTTCAGCTTTTTATTTCCTTAATGCATATTTGAAGTTTGAACTGATCGGTTTCTTCTGGTTTGATTGACAAATATAATTGTTTATCATCAGCATAACAATGAAAAATGTATGTAGTGCTTCCTTATAATATTTCCTAAGGGAAGCATATATAAGGTGAATAGAATCGGTCCAAGGACAGAACCCTGTGGGACTCCGTGACTAACTTTAGTGCGCATGGAGGATTTGACGTTAACATGTACAAACTGAGATCTATCTGATAAATAAAACTTAAACCATCTTAATGCAGTAGCCTTAATGCCAATTAGATGCTCCAGTCTCTGTAGCAGAATGCAATGTTCAATAGTGTCGAAGGCAGCACTTAGATCGTGTAAAACAAGTACAGAGACAAGTCCTTTGTGTGAAGCTATTAGAGGGTCATTAGTAATATTTACCAGTAGTGTCTCAGTGCTATGTTGAGTCTAGAAAGCAGGTTTTTCTTTTCACACCTGGGACACTCATTCACAGTCAGGGTTTTCTTGTTACCACCAAGGATATGACTGCTGGTGTGCTCAGATATTCTTTACCCAAACTGGTAATGTAATGTTCTGAATTAATGTGTCATTTCATTTGTTGTACATGGATATGGAATACGCCTGAGACTGCACCAATGTCTGCCACAGAAGAAAGTCAAATGAAAGTCAACAAAGCAGGTTCACAGGATATTTTTTTTTTCTGTTCAATTAAATATTTTAATAAGCTCACTTTTCCCTCAATCACTTTTCTTCAGATGACATATAAATAGCTTAGCGATCACAACAGGCTTCAATAGAGCTATCTCTATACGCTGCATTTCCACACAACGTGCTTCTGCAAGTATTTGATTGTATGGACACATTGGGCATGTCTGGGATGCTCTGGATCAGCGTATACAACAGTAAGCCTGTGAATGTTCTCATTCGTCCAGGTCATCGTTATCCTCAAAGCAATTTCAGTCAAAAACAACTGGACTGGTTGTTTGTCTAGGAAAACCTAGACAAACAACCTAGACAAACAACCAGTCCAGTTGTTTTTGACTGAAATTGCTTTGAGGGTATACAACAGTGTGTTCCAGTTCCTGCCAATATCCAGCAACTTCACACAGCCATTGAAGAGGAGTGGACCAACATTCTACAGGCCACAATCAACAACCTCATCAACTATATGTGCACTACTGGAGATACCCGCCCTTTCAAGATAAGACTGCACATTTTCGAGTGGCTTTTTATTCAATTCAATTCAATTCAATTTTATTTATAGGGCCAAATCATAACAAAAGTTATCTCAGGACACTTTACAAACTAGGTAAAGACCACACTCTATGACTAAATTATGAACATAGACCCAACAGTTCCCCCATAGAGTACGGTGGCAACGAAAACCTTCCCTATTACAGGCAGGAACGTCAGACGGACCCAGCTCTGTGGAGGACGGCCATCTGTCTTGACCGGTTGGGAAGAAAAGGAGAGAGAAAGAGAGAAAAGACGGACAGATGGACAGAGAGAGACAGAGACAGACACACTTCCAGTAACTATAATAATATCTATAGTAATGTGAATATGACTTATATGTTATGGCAGTTAATACAGCAGAATAGTAGACACAAGCACAGTTCAAGTTATAAATTATAATAGTAGCAGGAAGCGTCATGCAGGACCACGGCAGCAGGCACCACCACGATCAGCAGAGACCTGCGAGACGACAAAGCACAAACAACTCCAGGGAAGAAGTTGAATTAGTAAGAGGCATTGATGAGACATGAATGATACAGACAGAGAGGAGAGAAGCTCAGAGTATCTGGAAAAGTATAATACCACGGCAGACTAGGCCTATAGCAGCATAATTAAGCAGAACAAAATCAGCTTAAAAATATCAACATTGTTAAGGGCTCGTAAGCCCTAGCTGTCAAAAAGGAAAGTTTTAAGTTTACTCTTAAATATGGGGACAGTGTCTGTATTCCGAATAACACTTGGGAGTTGGTTCCACAGGAGAGGAGCTTGGTAGCTGAAGGCTCTGCCTCCCATTCTACTTTTGGAGACTCTAGGAACGACAAGTAGCCCTGCATTCTCAGAGCGCAGCGATCTAGTCGGGTAATACGGTACTATGAGCTCTTTAAGATACGACAGAGCCTGACCAATAAGAGCTTTCTAGGTAAGGAGAAGGATTTTAAATTCTATTCTAGATTTTACAGGTAGCCAGTGCAAAGAAGCTAATACAGGAGAAATATGTTCTCTCCGATTTGTTTTAGTTAGTACACGAGCTGCAGATTTTTGGACCAACTGGAGACTCTTAACAGACATATTGGAGCAGCCTGATAATAAGGAGTTGCAGTAGTCCAGCCTAGAAGTAACAAATGCATGGACTAGTTTTTCTGCATCTTTCTGAGACACAATGTTCCTAATTTTCGCAATATTACGTAGGTAAAAATATGCAGTCCTTGTCGTAAATTTTATGTGAGAATGGAAGGACATATCCTGATCAAAAATAACACCCAGATTCCTTACTGTGGTGCTGGAGGACAACACAACATCATCCAGAGTAACAATGTCTTTAGCTATTGAGTTTCGGAGGCCTTTGGGGCTAAATACAAAGACTTCAGTTTTATCTGAGTTTAACATCAGGAAATTGCAGGTCATCCAGCTTTTTATTTCCTTAATGCACATTTGAAGTTTATCTAACTGATCGACTGGTTTGATCGACAAATATAATTGTGTATCATCAGCATAACAATGAAAGTTCATGGAGTGCTTCCTTATAATATTTCCTAAGGGAAGCATATATAAAGTGAATAGAATCGGTCCAAGGACAGAACCCTTTGGGACTCCGTGACTAACTTTAGTGTGAATGGAGGATTTGTCATTAAGATGTACAAACTGAGATCTATCTGATAAATAAGACTTAAACCAGCTTAGTGCGGTTCCTTTAATGCCAACTAGATGCTCCAGTCTCCGGATGTGATGGTCAATAGTGTGGAAGGCAGCACTAAGATCTAGTAAGACAAGTACAGAGAAAAAGTCCTTTGTCTGAAGCTATTAGAAGGTCATTAGTAATTTTTTACCAGTGCTGTCTCAGTGCTATGATTCATTCTAAATCCTGACTGGAAGTCCTCAAATACATCATTATTATGTAAAAAGTCACACAGCTGATTAGCAACTAATTTCTCAAGGATCTTAGAGAGAAAAGGAAGGTTAGATATAGGTCTATAGTTGGCTAGTACCTCAGGATCAATAGTGGGCTTTTTAAGAAGAGGTTTAATTACAGCTACTTTAAAAGACTGTGGTACATAACCTGCTGATAAAGACATGTTAACCATATCTAATACAGGAGTGCTATCTATAGGTAACACTTCTTTAAGTAACCTAGTTGGGATAGAGTCTAGGAGACAAGTAGAGGGCTTTAATGCTGAAGTAGTACATGTTAAATTGTTTAGGTCAACTGTAGAAAAGCAGTCCAAGAACATATCAGGTCGTACAGTTGGTTCCTGGGTTCCTGGGTTTGAAGAAAAATCTGTGCCAAGCGAGTTGATTTTGTCTCTAATAGTTATAATTTTGTCATTAAAGAAGGTCATGAAGTCGTTACTACTGAGGGTTATAGGAATACATGGCTCAATAGAGCTGTGGCTCTCTGTCAGCCTGGCAACAGTGCTGAAAAGAAATCTAGGATTATTCTTATTCTCCTCTATTAAAGATGAGTAATAGGCTGCTCTGGCATTACGGAGGGCCTTCCTATATGTTTTTAGACTTTCATGCCAAGCTAAGCGAGATTCCTCCAATTTAGTAAAGCGCCATTTACTTTCTAATTTTCGCGATATTTGTTTTAATTCACAGGTTTGTGAGTTATACCACAGAGCTAACTTTCTCTGTTTCATTATCTTCTTTTTTAATGGAGCAACAGAGTCCAGTGTTGTTCGTAGAGAGCCTGCAACACTGTCAACAAGGTGATCAATTTCAGAGAAACTAACGTTAGTGCAGTCGTTGATTTCCACACCATAAGCCAAAACAAGGTTGAGGGTGTGATTAAAACAGTGAGTAGGTTTATGTACACTCTGACTAAAACCAGTCGAATCTAATAGAGAGATAAATGCAGTACTAAGGCAATTATTAACAACGTCCACATGAATATTAAAATCTCCTAAAATGATTACTTTATCAGATTTAAGGACTAAATTTGACAGAAACTCTGAGAATTTAGACAGAAATTCAGAGTACGAACCAGGAGCACGGTACACTATAACAAGTATAATTGGCTGCACAGTTTTCCAGGTTAAATGTGAAAGACAAAGAACAAGACTTTCAAATGAGTTATAATTTAGTTTAGGTTTAGGGTTTATTAATAGGCCTGAGTCATAAATAGCTGCAACGCCTCCTCCTCGACCACTGCCTCGAGGAATATGAGTATTAATATAACTGGGAGGAGTGGATTCATTTAGGCTAACACTAAAACACCTTCAGATGACAGAGATCTGATGTTTAAAAGTCCACATTTCATTTTCTGATTTTTTTGCATTATCCCAGATTTGGTGTTGATTTGTATCAAGTTTTTCTGTATAGCGCCTCTTCTTTTCATTTTTGATCTGGTTAATTTAGATGATCTTGGGGCACACAGCGTTTGTATACTATACTGAGCTGGAAATTGCTCCACAGGGAGCGCAGAGAGGTGTGTTAGACTGCCACTCTGCTTCCTGGGCACCTGCGATAAGGGCAGCGCAGAGTGGTGTATTAAACTGTGACTCTGCTTCCTGATCCCAACACTGGGTTGGCATGGTTTTAGACCGCTAACGACTGCGTCCAGGTTCTTAGATATGAGAGCAGCAACCTCCAAAGTAGGATGAATACCATCTCTCCTAATAAGACCAGGTTTTCCCCAGAAAGACTGCCAATTATCTACGAAGCCCACATTATTTACCGGGCACCAGCCAGACAGTCAGTGACGGAATGATGACATGTGGCTATACATGTCATCTTAAGTGAAGTTGGGCAGGGGACCAGAGAAAATTATGGAGTCCGACATAGTTTTTGCATATGCACACACCGACTCCACATTCATTTTAGTGACCTCCGATTGACGTAATCGGGTGTTATTACCGCCGACGTGAATAACAATCTTATCATATTTACGTTTATCCTTAGCCAGCAGTTTCAAATAGGACCAGCCTAAAGAGCACCTGTGGGATAATCATGCTGTCTAATCAGCATCTTCATACATCACACCGGGTGAATGGATTAATCTCGGCAAAAGAGAAGAGCTCACTAATACAGATTTAAACACATTTGTGAACAAAATTTGAGAGACATAGGCCTTTATATCTTTGTTTTCAGCTCGTGAAAAATTGGAGCAAAAACAACAGTGTTGCGTTTATATTTTTGTTCAGTATAAAAACTCCCTAGCTCCCATAAAGTTAGGCTTAGAGGTGTGAACATGTACAATTATGGTTGACAACATGTAGATGTTATGAGTGGTGATTTGCATAGAGTGGCATAAAGTGTATGTCTTAGTAATTGAATTGTGATTTATAAGACAAGGAAAGGAAAGTAAAAGTACAAGTACCATGTTTGAAATGATGTTGCTCAGGTTGTGCATATACATGCATATTTACATAAACTAGAGGATGTTTGCTTTCAGATGAAGTCTCATACATGCATTTAGGCCTTTTTGGGAGGTATGCCACAAAGGTGTTGACAAGATCCTGCACTTACTGATGAATGTATGTAAAAGCTTTACCATGGCAGCCAGAGAGCTATGTCTGGTAAATGTATTTGGTATCTCATCTAACAATGTGACACATGAAAAGTGTCGTGAGGTTATGAGACTACATTATTCAGGAATAGTTGCTGTATGTTAAACAATCTACATTTAGTTAAAGGTCAAGTGTGAAAAGTGAAATGAAATTTGCCAAAGCTGAACTGTAAATATATTTACTCAGGAGAAAGTCAAATATTTGTGAAGTATTGATATCTAAAGTGGTTTTGAATAATACAACACAACAGAAGCATAGCTGTCAGGTTCTATCAAGAACTACATGACGCCTAATAAAAACAGAGGTATATTGCTCTCTGGACCTAAACCAACACGCCTATAAAGAATTTATGAATACTGTCAATAAGTCTGCTCACCCTGAGGCCGTTCAACCACACTCAAACTACACTTCTGTTTTGTAGAAACATGGAGGAAATAGCTTACCTTTATTTGTAAAGAAAATAAACATATAATTATATTGAAATGCAATTTCTACTCTGATTAATCTGACATACAGTACACAACAACAAATGTTGTATTTTAATTCAATGTAACTGTCTTTAGGATTGATTTGGAGAAAAAAAATCCATTCCTAGCCCTTCATGCATTGTATTTAAGTGTCAGTATGCTGGAAACAGATGCCTGATTGCTTTATTCATTGTGACTGAAGACGTTTTTTCGCTCTCAATTAGACTGAGGTTTTCATACAGGCCCTAACAGCATGTGACAGTTAAACATGAATTTTATATGCATTTTGAGTTTAAAACACATAACTCAACATATTAAAAGTAGGTCTGTTTTTTCTAGTGTTATAAAAGTTGGCCACAAAGCTTGTGTTTTTACAGCAGTTTTAGACAATGGTTTTCTAAATTGTTTTGTGATTCTAAACTGGACGATGTTTTCTTTTCCGGTAAACTAAACAGGAACGTGAAAGTTCAGCATCATTAGCCGAACTATACCACTGGATTTGGGAGGGATTCTTTTTCTTTTTCTTTTTCTTTTTCTTTTTTCTTTTTTCTTTTCCTATTTTCTTTTTTCTTTTTCCTATTTCACCCGGCACTTTAATTCTCCATTCGGCATGGATATACCCGTGTTTTTCATGGCTATTCTCCAAGTGTGGTTTCTCCTGGAGTTTGTGACGGCGAGCAGAAACAATGACCAGCGGGACACGTACTCCAGAGAGACCCTACTGCTGCTCGGACTCCATCCTCTACACGCCTTCGCCGTAGACTCGCTACCGTAGGAATTACTGCGGAGTAACTCAACCAGCCATGACAAGTCCACACACAAGAATAATAAGGTAACCAGAAGGGGGAAGAGAAAGAGCGGAATCATGGCCAGGCCAAACGGGAGACTTGTAAACAACGGCCGCTTCCATCTATCGTCCTAGCTAATGTTAGATCCCTCCGGAATAAAACGGACGAGCTACAAGCTAACGTTAACCACATGCATGAGTACAGGACTGCCTCGGTTCTTGCTTTCACTGAGACGTGGTTAAATAAGAACGACGATGACAATGCCCTGCACGTTGATGGCTTCGGCCCCCCTCTAAGACTTGATCGAGACAGTGAGCTCACCAGTAAACATCATGGCGGCGGCGTGTGTCTGTATGTAAACACACGCTGGTGCTCAACGATCGTCGTGAGGGAGAAACTGTGCACCCGGGACATTGAGCTTCTGGCTGTCTCCCTTCGCCCTTTCTACCTACCCAGAGAGTTTCCTCAGCTCTTTGTCATCCTGGTTTACATCCAACCCAGAGCCAATGCAGTCACAGCCACTGAACACATCACAGACTCTTTAAACAAACTGGACCACATTTCATCTTGGGTGATTTCAACCACTGCTCCCTGGACAAATCATTAAAAGGTTATCAACAGTATATCACATGCCACACACGCCAGGAGAAGACACTGGACAAGTGCTATGGTTCAGTACCCGACGCATATAGATCTGTCGCCCTCCCCCCTCTGGGCTCTGCTGATCACCATGCCATCCTGCTTGCTCCGGCTTACATCTCTGTCATGAGAAGGGTGAAGAAAGTTGTCAAGAACATCAAGCAGTGGACCAACGAAAGCATCATCACACTCCAAGGATGCTTTGAATCCACTGACTGGGACAACCTCCTGGCCCCCTCTGATGACATTAATGAACATGTGGACACTGTCTCATCGTACATTTCCTTCTGTGTGGACAACATCACCCCCTCCAAAACGGTCACTATCTACCCCAACAACAAACCCTGGATCACCAAAGAGCTCAAGGAGATCCTCAACAAGAAGAAAAGGGTCTTCTTCACCGGCTCTGAAACAGAGAAAAATGAGGTCAACAGAGAGGTCAAGCATGCCATAAAAACTGCCAAGCTGGAGTACAAGAACAAAGTGGAGGAGTGCTTCACGCAGGGTAACCTCCGCTCAGCCTGGCAGGGACTCAAGAACATGGCTGCTGTGAACACTGCTGCCAGCAACACAAAAACCATCCAGGTTTCAGGCAGCAGCTCTTCATTTCTCCCCAACGACCTTAACTCTTTATACACAAGGTTTCGAGCAGGACAACACCACCCAGCTGGAAGAAGTGATGTCCAAGCTCAAGCCCAGTGACTCAGCAGCCTTCACCTTCAGCGCAGAGGACGTGGTGAAAGCCCTCAGGAAGACAAGGGAGAACAGCTCACCTGGCCCAGACAACATCAGCAGCAGCGTCCTGAAGCACTGTGCTGAGCAGCTAGGGGGCGTGTTCTCCCCCCCCCCCCGGACACTTACCGGACACGTGAACTGGCTATCTACCTCCATTCCTGTCCTCAAAGCTGTGAACTACTGGTTTGATGCAGGATTCCACTTTATTCTGTTCATTCTGTTTATAATGTTACTGGTCTGTTGCACTACGCCACTTATTTATTCTGTTTATAATGTTACTCCGGTCTGTTGCACCACTCCACTTACTTATTTATTCTGTTATTATGTTCACACCGGACGTTACTATGTTCTTACTGGCCTACTTGATTCAGTTACTTATTTTAATTTATGGTATTAATGCACTACTCTACTTTATTCTGTCTATCAGGTCTTATATTGTATCCATCACAGCACTATGGTCACTTTATTTTTCAGTATTCATCTGTTACACAGAGCTAGCATATACTTAGACTGCTGTTTTCCTGCCATGCACCACTATCACTTTATTATTTAGTATCTGCACATAGCTTATAGTTATAAATTATATTTATATTCTATTACTGCACTATAGTTCTGTTTACGTCTGCTCATTACACACATGTATCATGTCTGACCTCATCTGAATCCGATCACTGTCCACTTATATCTTTTCTGCACTACAGTTCTGTTCATACCTGTTTTAACAGTCTACTGCATGTTTACATTGTTTACATCATATACACCGTTCCCATGTCTGCTTACATCTGATACACGCATGTCTTTCTACAGCTCACGCCGACGATGTTCTCCGTATCTAACCTGTACTAACACACTAACATCCTGACACTTATTCTACCTGTACTAACACACTAACATCCTGACACTTATTCTTCTCTTACACTTTATTCTTGTTGTTAGGATAAAATGTTTTTGTATAGTTGCACTGTCGTTATTTGCTGCTCTGTGTGCCCTGAATTGCCCCCAGGGGACAAATAAAGTTTTTTGAATTGAATTGAATTGAATTGAATTGTTACACATTCACACTTTACAATAAGACCCCCCAAAAATCCCTTGTAGATAAATAACGAACTAGGGAAATTAATTGTCGTCCGGTAACTACTACGATGAAGACAATGTTGTCTCTGGAGAACATAACCAGTGTTTACATTTCTTCATCATTCTTACTATTACATTCATGATTACAAATTCATTTTTTTGTCTTTTCAAGTATTTAATCATACTGATTTGTCACTATGAACACTTTATTACTTCATGATCACCTTTCCATCATTTGCAACTTCATCTCATCTTCATCCGCTTATCCGGGGTCGGGTCGCGGGGGCAGCAGCTTTAGCAGGGGACCCCAAACTTCCCTTTCCCGGGCCACATTAACCAGCTCTAACTGGGGGATCCCGAGGCGTTCCCAGGCCAGTGTGGAGATATAATCTCTCCACCTAGTCCTGGGTCTTCCCCGAGGTCTCCTCCCAGCTGGACGTGCCTGGAACACCTCCCTAGGGAGGCGCCCAGGGGGCATCCTTACTAGATGCCCGAACCACCTCAACTGGCTCCTTTCAACGCGAAGGAGCAGCGGCTCTACTCCGAGTTCCTCACGGATGGCTGAACTTCTCATCCTATCTCTAAGGGAGACTCCAGCAACCCTCCTGAGAAAACCCATTTTGGCAGCTTGTACTCGCGATCTCGTTCTTTCGGTCATGACCCAACTTTCATGACCATAGGTGAGGGTAGGAACGAAGATTGACCGGTAGATCGAGAGCTTTGCCTTCCGGCTCAGCTCTCTTTTCGTCACAACGGTGCGGTAGAGCGACTGCAACACCGCCCCCGCTGCTCCGATTCTCCGGCCAAACTCACGCTCCATCGTCCCCTCACTCGTGAACATGATCCCGAGGTACTTGAACTCCTTCACTTTGGGTAAGGACTCATTCCCTACCTGGAGTAAGCAATCCACCGGTTTCCTGCTAAGAGCCATGGCCTCAGATTTAGAGATGCTGATCCTCATCCCAGCCATTTCACACTCGGCTGTGAACCGATCCAGTGAGTGCTGAAGGTCACTGACCGACGATGCCATCAGGACCACATCATCTGCGAAAAGCAGAGACGAGATCCTCAGCCCACCGAACTGCAACCCCTCCCCACCACGACTACGCCTTGAAATCCTGTCCATGAAAATCACGAACAGGATTGGTGACAAAGCGCACCCCTGGCGGAGGCCAACCCCCACCGGAAACGAATCCGACTTACTCCAGAGGATCCGGACACAGCTCTCACTTTGGGTGTACAGAGATTGGATGGCCCACAGAAGTGACCCCCTCACCCCATACTCCCGCAGCACCTCCCACAGTATCTCCCTAGGAACCCGGTCATATGCCTTCTCCAGATCCACAAAACACATGTAGACTGGATGAGCATACTCCCAGGCCCCCTCCAGGATCCTTGCGAGAATGAAGAGCTGGTCCGTTGTTCCACGTCCAGGACGGAATCCACATTGTTCCTCTTCAATCTGAGGTTCGACTATAGGACGAACCCTCCTTTCCAGCACCTTGGAGTAGACTTTACCAGGGAGGCTGAGTAGTGTGATACCCCTGTAATTGGCACACACCCTCTGGTCCCCCTTTTTAAAAATAGGAACCACCACCAAAGTGCTCCTTCCACCGCCCGATTACCTCATCGGCTGAGGTCACCAGTGTCCCGTCTTTACTGTAAACAGCTTGGACGGTTCCCCGTTTCCCCCTCCTGAGATGTCGAATGGTTTTCCAGAAGCACCTTGGTGCCGCCCGAAAGTCCTTCTCCATGGCTTCTCCGAACTCCTCCCACACCCGCTGCTTTGCCTCCGACACAGCAGAGGCTGCAGCCCTTCTGGCCTGTCGGTACCTTGCAACTGCCTCCGGAGTCTTCTGGGATAGCATATCCCGGAAGGCCTCCTTCTTCAGTCGGATAGCTTCCCTGACCACCGGTGTCCACCACGGTGTTCGAGGGTTACCGCCCCTTGAGGCACCTAAGACCTTGAGGCCACAGCTCACCGCTGCAGCTTCAGCAATGGAAGCTTTGAACATTGCCCACTCCGGTTCAATGCCCCCAACCTCCACAGGGATGCAAGAAAAGCTCCGCCGGAGGTGTGAGTTGAAGATCTCTCGGACAGGGGCCTCCTCCAGACGTTCCCAGTTCACCCGCACTACTCGTTTGGGTTTACCTGGTCTGTCCAGAATCTTCCCCCATCCTCTGATCCAACTCATCACCAGATGGTGATCAGTTGACAGCTCTGCCCCTCTCTTCACCCGAGTGTCCAAAACATGTGGCCTCAGATCAAATGATACGATCACAAAATCGATCATCGACCTTTGGCCTAGGGTGCTCTGGTACCACGTACACTTATGAGCATCCTTATGTTCGAACATGGTGTAAGTTATAGATAATCCGTGACTAGCACAGAAGTCTAATAACTGACGACCACTCGGATTTAGATCAGGGAGGCCGTTCCTCCCAATCACGCCTCTCCAGGTGTCTCCATCATTGCCCACGTGGGCGTTGAGGTCTCCCAGCAGAACTATGGAGTCCCCTACTGGAGCCCCATGCAGGACTCCATTCAGGGTCTCCAAGAAGGCCAAATACTCTGAACTGCTGTTTGGTGCATATGCACAAACAACAGTCAGAGTTTTCCCCCCTACCACCCGCAGGCGTAAGGAGGCGACCCTCTCGTCCACAGGGGTGAACTCCAACACCGCGGCGCTCAGCCGGGGGTTTGTGAGTATCCCCACACCCGCCCGGCGCCTCACACCCTGGGCAACTCCAGAGAAGAATAGTGTCCAACCCCTATCCAGGAGAACGGTTCCAGAACCGAGACTGTGTGTGGAGGTAAGCCCCACCAGATCTAACTGGTAGCGCTCCACCTCCTGCACAAGCTCCGGCTCCTTCCCCGACAGAGAGGTGACATTCCATGTCCCAAGAGCCAGCTTCTGCTGCCCGTGTCTGGTCCGTCGAGGCCCCTCACCTTCACTGCCACCCGTGCAGCAGCGCATCCGACCCAAGTGGTTCCTCCTGCGAGTGGTGGGCCCACAGGATGGAGAGGAGGGAGGTGCCACGTCACTTTTTCGGGCTGTGCCCGGCCGGGCTCCGTGGCAAACCCGGCCACCAGGCGCTCGCCGGCGAGCCCTCCGTCTGGGCCTGGCTCCAGACGGGGGCCCCGGGCTTCCTCCGGGCAGGGTCTCTCTTCCTCTTTGTTGTTTGTCCATTGAGTCTTTGTGAACCATTCTTAGTCCGGCCCCTCGCCTGAGACCACTTTGCCATGGGAGACCCTACCAGGAGCATTAAGCTCCAGACAACACAGCCCTCAGGTTCACAGGGACACACAAACCTCTCCACCACGATAAGGTGATGGTTCATTTGCAACTTTTATGCCTCAATTGAAGCAAATGACCATCCACTAAGCCCCACCGACATTCAGCTTTCCAATTTCACACAGCACATATAGGTCAGAATGTGGCAGAATTACCCCTCAAATTATTTGTTATTTGGAGAAAATGGGGCGTTGATTTCTACAAGATTAGACAAAAACAGGTGAGGATTTCTAGCCACCAACTGTCTGTTTTGCTGAAATGACAGCAGTCGCTATGTCGCCTTGTCTAGACGATAACTCAAGATTTAGGCATTGAGCTGGAATGGTTAATGATAGGATAGGTTATGCATCTTGATACAACCCACTAGCTGATTTTATCAGTTTTAGCTAGCTCATTAAGCTGACGCGTGCATTGGTTGAAAACACAGTCTTTGATTGACTTTTTGATGTTTCCAGCTGAAATACAGCTCAGTGAATGTGTGGATGAAGAACATAGTTATAGCTATTTACTTTTCTAAATATGATTTTCTGTACACACATTTGCATCTGGAATCTGCCCAGTATAGCCATCATCTTTTACATGTTGGCCACTAAGAGTGGGAAGACTAACTCACTTCTACTGCAAAGATTTTCTGAGCCAGGAAAAAGCTTGCTCCTCTGGCCATTAAGAAACTGCCACCACTACTATATGTTAGATGGCTAAAGAAATTTCTGCAGACTGGGGGGTCATGGAAGGCTGAACTTATAACCTTCCAGTTACAGTGCTGACACTCTAATCACTACAGGCCACCATGCTGCCTCTGTGCTTTCAGAAGTACAGCACCGAGGTGTGTCACATCAACGAGGTGGCAAGAATTCTACTGACATTGAAAGTGTGGCTGAGTAAGTGTGCATTTGTGTAAATAAAAGATTGCTACATAAAACCTAATTTTCTATCTGCGATTTGTTTCAAGATGTGGTACAGAGAAGGAAAGCAGCAGGAGTAATAACTTGCTTGTTTCTGCCACAGTGGGACTCTGAATTGAAAACAACATGCATATGCATACAAATCAAGAAGAGTGCATCAAGCCCCATGCTTTGAACAAAACAAATACTTTATGCGTTAATATTGAAATAGCATCATGATTGATGTGTAAATCAGTGTTGTAAACTCAAATAATTTATTTTTTCTTTCTGTAAGTCCCACTTTATGGTGGCAAATGAAATCGCCTTATAGTATCATCCTGTCATTATTGTCATTATTATCCTTTCACTCACACACACACACACACATATGTGTATGTATATATATATATATATATATATATATATATATATATATATATATATATATATATATATCGTCCAGGTGATAGTCCTGTGTTTGGGACCCGTCCACCACCTCAACCTAGCAGCCAGACCGCTTCTTTACAGAGCAAATGAAAGGGTTCCCTTGTCTTTGGTGGTTTCAGCAGTGAACCAAACAAAGATAAGGAGGGGATTGAGGAGGTGAAGATGGACTCGACGAAGGCAGTGTAGAGGTGCACCATCCTCGTCTTTGGCCGGTTGAACTTCTTCAGCTACTGCACGAAGTTGTTCCTCTTCTGAGCCTTTTTGCTGGGAGATCTGATGCTCAACTCCCACCATGCCCATTGTCTTCAGAGTATTTAGCTCTAGGTTGTTCTGTCTGCACCAGCCATATGCTATAAATATGACGATTGCACAGCATATTCAGGAATGAAACAAGGGCAAAACTTCCATCAGTCTTACTACAAAGTCGATAAAAAAAACCTTAACACACACATGGGGCGACTGCACCACTCAGCCACCAGCCGCCCCATGTAAAGAGGCTGACGGTCCTTGAGGCAGCGGCCGCGGGTTCGACTCTGACCTGCGGCCCTTTGCTGAATGTCTCCCCCTCTCTCTCTCTCACCCCATGTCCACCCTGTCCTGTATAATAAAGGCTTGAAAAACTGCCAAAAAAAATCTTGAAAGAAAATTGAATAATTATAGCATGATGCAACCTGATCACACGTGATGCAGAGGTGCGTTCAACGGGTGAAATCAGACACTGAACTTCTCTGGTGAAATGACATTTCCACTTGAGCCAGAACAGCAGACTATGAAATTTCTATTATGATGTACTTTTTCAAAGAAGTGGTGTGTCTGCATCACCTTCTGCTCTCTGAATCACACTCCTTTTGCTTCTCTCAGTCTAATTACCATGATGATACAGTCACAAGAGTACTGTCTGGGCACGGAGGTCCAGACTATTGCACCTATTTTTTGTTTCTTGTAATTTCTGTGATGTTGAACTTTGAGCTCATACTGTAAACTACTCTTGCCAAATTAAGCTGTTAAGTACTTTTTTCTTCCACTACTCCTCAACTTTGCTACCTCTTCTATCCCCCCCCCTCCTCCTCTTTCCCGTTACTTTTTCCCCTGTCCTCATCTTTCCATCCACTCTTGGTGATTAATTATTACTGTTCGGTGTCTGTCTCTCTTTAATATTAGCATAATCTCTTCCCCCTCTCATCGCTCTCTTCTCCTAACCTCTTGCCCTTCCTTCCCCTTCCTCCTCTCATGTCAATTTCATCTTTTCCTCTCCTCTCATTTCCTCTCCTCTCTTGTCTTCTCTATATCTCCCCTTCTCTCTGCTCCGCATCTTTTTTTTTCTCTTCATCCATTCACAGTGATTAATTATTTCTGCCCTATGTGCTGTCCCCTCTCCTTTCTTTAAAAATCATTATCCAATCTTTTATTAACACCGTTTGGGCTTATCTGTGCTAAGCCATTAATAGCTTGGCTTTTTCCTTGCCAGAAAAAAATAGGACAATTGCTCTCAAGGCTACGCTTGAGAATCACTTAACTTGAATTTTAAAGTTGGTGAGTTGAATTTGTATTTCTCATGACCATCTAATTCTAAATGTTCCTGGAGAGTTAGAGTTGTGAATGTACTTGGATATGGATCAAGTACGTTTACAAGGGGAAATAACAGTAGGTGTCAAGCCACAGGGGCAATACATTCCTTATTGAAGATAAATTAAGCAGACAAGAGCAACTATCAATCTTAACAACACTAGGTCATCATTATTTGTTTTTCTGAGGAAAAATCTTCAAAGGGGTGACAATATTTCACATGTTTCTAATAAAAATTGGTGTTATTTCTAAGAAGCTGGATGTGGATGTCATGCATGAAGGATATGTCAGACACAATTGATTAGATTATGATGAAACCTGGAGAAATGATACATTCCTTCAGGAATTTTCACTAACTGAATCACACTAACTGACACTCCCATTACCTTGACACAAGTTGCCATGTTGGAAGACCCTGAGGAAAAACTCTCTATCTTAAGGAACACCACCTTCATTTCTTCCTTGTTTCAACATTTTAAGGCTTTAAATCTGTTTTCTTAAAATGTCTTAAAACTTAACTTGCTCAAGCTACAATAGACAACCTCTTAAGAGAGACATTGGTCTCAAGTTTGATGATCATCATCATTATAGACTGATACAAACAACCATGGTGGTGTGCACAAAGACAGTAGTAAGTGAGAAGGAAGTCATGAAATGTTGTACAGACAGTCATAGTGTCCAGATGATAGATGCACTGACATTGATGGCCCTTTTCTTCTCTAAAAATTCACATTTTAGTTTTTTAGTGAAAAGTTTTGAAAGATTGACATGAAACAGATATCTGAGGTCCCCAGAAGATGAATGATAGAATAGAATATACTTTATTTGTCATGTCAGTATAAAAATATGGCCTTTGGTCTCACTGTTGATAATAATCAGATAATGGACATGCTCTGAGTTTATCTTGTGCCACCAGCAGGTCAAAGTATTTACTTATCCAGTGTAGGACTAACCTGACTTGTCAAATGGTTTGTAACACAAAACCATTTGAGAAAGTGTCATTAGAAACTGATTGGAAAAGGGCAGGGGCTTTCAAAACAAACCTGGCAGGTGATTGAATGAACCATCCGTCTACAGTATCAAACTCTCAAAAAAAGTCAATCAGGAGAAGAGAGAAAAACTTTTTTCCATCAAGAAAAGCGTCCACTGCACTTCTCTTCTTTGAATGAATAAAAACTCTAAAACTGATGCTATTGCAGCACTTAAGATAACCTCTTTAGGACCTCACAGGACGGTGAAAGGCTGGCTCACTTTAGATTTGAACACAAATGCATTACTTGGAGCCTGACAGGATGGATTTTCATGGGACATGGGATTGACATGCAATTCTCACCTAATCTTGTGTTCTCAGAAGAATTTGTCTGCCACTAATAACTGTTTTTCTATGGATTAATCTATCATCTATTTAATGAATTAGTTGATTCCTCTAAGGATTAATTTTCCACCAAAAAAACTAATTAACAGTTTCATTTAGGCTAATTTTATTTTGAAAAACTACGTCATTGTATGATGCAGCACAAAACAAAATGGGTTTGCATATTAAAACGCAAAAGTGTAGGTTTAAACTGTCATGATAAAATTGAATACAAAAAAAGGCCTTGTTAATTAGTTCTTGGTGAACCAAACCAAAGTCATTCTACCACCACACCAAATTCGCTTATTAAATCTAATACCTTAAAGTTTATTTTCTTTAAATTGTTTAATTATTCATTAGTTACTTGAGATTCATATGAACCACTCTCCACATCGGCATAAATTAGATCCACCACACAGCATTTATTGTAAAAGTCACTTTTAAAACTGGTCAGTCTGTTATTCTCGTAATTTCTTTCTTGAAAAACAATCCATCAGGACTCGTGTTATTCACTACTGAGCATGTTAACCCATGCCGACAATATTAATTTGTCATTTCACCTGTGTGTCCTGTTCTGATCCATGTCTTGTGTTTGCAGCGCGATGCCCACATAATGTTTACACTAAAGATTGTGTGTGCTCATTAGCAGCGCTAAAAAATGATTCATCAGTTTAAAATATCGATGTCAAACTATTTTACAGTGTTGATGACATCGATTATGCAGAGCGAGGGGGTGCCTATGTATAGGCACACAGAGCAGTTGAGAAGGGTGGCTGCTCAAGGGCTCTGGCAGTCCATACAGGGACTTGAACATGCAACCCTTCGGTTCCCAAGCCAAGTCCCCATGGTCTAAGCATTTGCCACCCTTGTACCAACACGCTAAAATAAGAAACATTATGAACATTATACCTGATACAAATTGATATGGTCATTGTGTGATGTTAGCTTGTTCAAATGAGCATTTAGCTCAAAGCACCGCTGTGCCAAAGTTGTGACAAGCTTTCTGTTCATTATTTCCCACCTGCAATGTTATGTCATGACCAGATGGCCAAAGGAGGTGATCTTTCTTTATATTTCCTATCCTGGGGTTCTTCAGTTTACAGCACTTGTTTTTAGTGAGGAGGTTTTTCATTCTCAACTGTTATTGCTGTGTGCTTGAACTGTGACACTCGATACTAAATTAAATTAAAGAGTTCTTAAGATGGATAGTGTTCCACATGAACTCATATTGAATCTGTTGTTTACTTTTCTATCACAGCTGGTAGCTTTGTATCACAAAAGGAATGTCAAAGTGTCCTTGGGTGTTCATACACTGAACCCCAAAATTGTTCCCAATGGTTGGCCATGGTAGCTTTGCCGAGATGAGATAACCTTTGATCTTTTCAACATGGCGGAGTTCAACGCAAGAGTCTACTTTATTACAAGAACACCGTTTTTGAGCAGATTTCAGATAAGGGTAGACCAAGATTGTGTAGCTAAAACAGAAATATCAGCTATCTGTCCTTTAAAAAATCTTCTATTCATGATCTATAAAAAAAATACAGTATATTATTTCCTGTTTGTGTTTTGATAAATCCCCTTTTTGCTGTAGTCGATGAATTAGGCAGTTTATGGTTTACCCCAAGTAACAGATCAGGATTTGTGGCTTCGCCATGCTTCATTTAACTATGACAAACAAACAAACACACTTGAACACAACGCACTGGTAATTTCCAGTTTGTGGAAAGGACCATCTTTTCCATAGCACGTGAAGGCGGCATTAGTCTCGACAAAAACACAACATGGTAATGTCCAGCACCCCAAAAATCTCCTTACGGTTGCGGATACCTCACAGGATCCATACTCAAGGGCACATATAGACAAACAGAGACGGACAACCATTCACACTCACATTCACACCTACGGGCAACTTGTAGTCAATTAACCTAACACCTGCATGTCTTTGGACTGTGGGAGGATAGGGGGGAACATGAAACCCCACACAGAAGGGCCTCCACCATTTTATATCAATGAGTGGTACAAAGTTAAAAATGTTTTCCAACCTTTCTGTATTTTATTTTTATGAATAGTGCAAATGTTTTGTCCTATTTAAATCAAAAAACATGATGATGAAAATCTCAATTCAGTCTGCTGTGATTTGAAGCTGCAGCACAACAGAATGTGCCGTAAGTCAAGTCACTAAAGGCAGTATACTGTAGATGCAGGCTCATTACTTTCTTGTTATGGTTGAGAATCATTTCACTTGGACTTCCAGGGACTCTCCACTGTACACCAACATTTAGTCCATCAAGTAGAGCTGTAGGCTGTTGAACAGATGGTTCACTGTAGCCAAACAGAGTATTCCCATAAAAAGTAAATTCCACAACATGTGGATTTCAAGGATGGATGATGTTATGATGCAACCTACTTAACTTAGATGTAAAGCCTAGATATTTACACTGTAGTGCTTAAAGTATTTGAGAACAGCTTTATGTTTATGGTGGTGGGCAGAGAACGGGTACGGTATTGCCCTCATAAACTGTAAGCATTCAATCTGCATCTGTGCTGTGTTAACATGTAGGTGCATTGACTCTGGCGCAACACAGCTATTGACCCTGCTGTATAAAATGTTAAGAGAAAGTTACAGTGCAGACAGAGCACATGATAACATGGAACATTTGAAGATATCTAAGATGAATCAATGGGAATAAAAAGGAGTGTGGCGTGTGTGTGCAGTAACCTTGACACAGTATGTGTGTGTAGATCACACTGACATTTCCAACTTCTGCAGACTTTCAAAGAAAAAGTAAGTTCAACCTAAGCACCTCGAGCACATTTACTCTCTGATTCTTTCATTCTGCGCGTACACGTGTGTGTGTGTGTGTCTGTGTGTGTGTGTGTGTGTTTCTGTGTGTGAGTGTCCTAAGTGACCTCTGTGCAGGACTTCCTCCAGTGTCCACAGCATAATTAGATGGAGCTGAGACCATCTGCAATACATCCATCACTGACACACACACACACACACACACTCACACACTTCTGCACTTGCAATGAAGAGAGAGTGAGAGCCACAGTCCACCTCTAATCAAGTTAACTCATATCCAGGTTAACGGAAATTCATATTTGCTGTATTCTGCTCTCACATTCTAACTCTGCAGCTCTCACGCTCACACTGAAATTCCTGGAATTTACACAAATGTCAAGACAATCAGTCAGTGTATAATAAATACATCACATTATCATGAAAGTAGATGGTTTTTCATTGTTCAGTGGATAGGACAGGACACAAACAGTGCCAGGGTCAGGGCATTATATCCCCCAAGGGCCTCCTGAACTGAAGATTAATGTAGTCAGTGTACTGGAAAGCAGCTCACCATCTAAATGGTAAATACTTCCCAAATAGCAAACAAAACTGTTTTGTTTTTTAAAATAATCGTTCGATTATTTTTTTAGGCAGTCTAAACAACAGTATGGCAATGAAATTAACATACACACTATAATCCATCGTGACCTTTATGATCCCCAACACACCCTTCCTACATAGGCCCTGGTCAGACCTGGAATTAACACCAGTCCTGAGTGAGCTGATCACAAGTGGAGGCTCTAAGTACAGGTGTGAATGCACTCAGGGCGCATTGAGATAAGATTGCTCAGACCACATTCAGAAGTGGTCCGACAGCGATTAAGGGCGCACTCAGACTGTCCATCCGTACCGTGCCCCGTGCTATAGGGTACTTGTCCCCCCCTCCCTCTCCCCCCGCGGGCCAGGCCCGTTTGTACTCGATGAATCTTTCCATAGACCTCAGAGTTTTTGTGCGTCTTGTCCAACTGTTTTTGAATATTTTCATCTAACCAAATCTGCAATAAACACTCCACCTCCGCATCACACCAACGTGAACCTTCCGCCACCATTGTTTTCAATGTCCGCGCATGGTCCGTCCTTCTTTTTTCTATGTCTGAACAGGCGCACATAAAAATGACGCCGGAACCGTCGTAGGCCTCGTGCTCGTACATGTGCAAACGTGCTTTACAATAGCCCACCTCTCCCAAACGGGCCGTGGACGGTGAGCAGTTGCACTCACAATGATCAAACGAACTAGACTTTAGCTGTGAAACGTCCTGGCGCACGGTATTGATGGACAGTGTGAGAGCGCCCTAAGGCTTGTGAATAAAAAGTGTGAAAACAATAGTAGGAACTGCCGAATTTCTTGAGCCGATAATACTTTTGCTCCCTCCCTCCATTATAAAAATTACACAATGATGATAACAAATGTTACGAGTCTCAATTTTAAAAAAGGGAATGTTTATTGAACTTAAAACAAGCGTCTCCAGCAACACTGAGCTGGCTGTGGAAGCCTGTCTGTAAGTAATGCCGGGAAAAAACTATTGATGCAGCAGCCGGCATCCGCCGATGCCGATGCACCTTAAAAACACAAACATCACATATCACTAGTCTCTTGTCTTCCTTGAATGACCATCTACTCATGGAAATATGTCCTCATTCACTGGCTTTGTCCACAACAGAGCCAAAGGCAGCTCTGTGTATTTTGGCCATTTTTGAAACCGATTTTGAGAGTGAATCGTGTTTGGATGATATTATCAGACTGTCGGCGATGTGTCTGTTTTTGTTCCCCTGCACTATTTCAGCTCTCTGGTGCTCTTCCTGCCTGAAAAACCACCGTAAGACATTAACCTTATTTTTTAGGTTAATGAAATGTACCTGAATTCACAAATATGTGGGATATATAAGCTACAGATATTCCTCTTCTCTCTCTGTAACATCAGCCGTTGCTATTGACAAGCTCGAGCAGCTGTAAACAGAGAAACACATTTCATTTCCAATGAATTCTTTACAATAGAAGTCCCCTGATATTATTTTATTGAAACATTTTTATTGTAGAGCAACAAAATAAGGAAATGTTTGCTTTTCAACAGAAAGCTGAACATTTTTAGGTTCATAAAATGCACCTGAAAATCCAAACATGTTGCACACAAACCGCCGTTACTGAGAGAGAGAAGTTAAGACTGTCAGCGCACAGATCATCTCACGTTTCTGTAATAATGATTTATGTGAGAGTAACAACTAAAATTCACACACAAACACAACAATAGCAAACTTCTTTAGGGGTCCTCGTCGAGGCTAGGTCCCCGGTTGTCACTACCGGTTTCTCTAACGGGCACAGAAATGCATGCACTGCAATGGACATGCACTGGTTGTGTGTCATCTTGTCATGGGTCAGCACATCAAAGAGTTTAATTTCATTAAAGAAAAAGACAGGGAAATAAAGAGGTGGGGAGAGACTTTGAGAGAGAGTAAGACAGACAGGAAATGAGCAGCAGAGCAGCTTAGGCATTGACATCCAAGCAGCTTAAATTTCAACTACAGACGAGTAGTAAGACAGGACAATACGATAAACAAAGGCAGAAAGACCTAAGTGTGAAATGAACATGCTGAAAACAGGGTTGAAGAGACTGGTTGACAGAGACCAGGAGAGACACAAGCTTGATAGTCTGTGACATGACTGAGCAACAGTGAAGCTGGCACAGAGATCAAGACAGTCAATTTGAGCAAGTAATGGAGAGGGAGGGAGTGAGAGTCACAGTTTAACATTCAGTTGGATATTCATCAAAATAAATCTTTTCAATGTTGTACGAAGTATTCTATTACGTTTAGCTATTCAAAAAACATGATATCTAATGATGGGAATACATTGTATTAGACTTAGCTAATATTGCGGCTAACACGTTAGCAAACAATTGCCCCGCTACACATCAACACACAAAGTAATTTTTGTTTTTTTCTCCACCTGCTCTTTCTGGAGTTCACCAAGTAAGTCATCCACCCCTTGCAGGTCATCACTGAGATTTTCAGCCAGGTCATCTGCACTCTTCAGCAGATCCTGGAGCTCTGAATAACTCATGATGAAGACACAGACAGATAGACGGACAACAGAAAGTTGGACAAATAAGACAAACACAAAGGTAAGCACAATGACAGTGAAAGAGTGTTACAGAGAGGGGGAAAAAGGGAGAGAACGGCAGGTTAAACGTAGGACAGGTTTACAAGAAAGAAAGGGTTGTTTAGTTTTCAATAAAACAGAAAAGGGTTGGATGGATGATAAGTTTGCAGGATCTGTTGAGAAATGAGAGAGCAGAATGGGAAGTCAAACCTGAACAAGATACCGTACAGGTTGTATTATCATAATTGAAAAATAGAATAGGTCTAGGCTAGGTCAATGTGCAAAAATACCACAGCCTCCAGTCATTACAACAAGGAAAGGGTGGCAATAGCGAAGTGGTCTTGAAGGAAGTGGTAGGATAAATGTATGTGAATGTGCGCAACGTTCTGATTGATCCTGCGTTTTTAGCAAAGCTAGAGCTGAAAATACGCTGTTAAAACAGCTTGGTGATGCTGTTTTGCCAACGTGGTCTCATGGGAGATGTATAAATAGCACGCCACTTTTCATGACTTGCATGACTTTTCGCGTGCATGTCTACGCATATTAAGCTTTTCGCGTGTCATTTAACGCCCGTAGTTCCCCAGGGTTAGGGTTAGGGTCTGGGTTAGGGTTAGGGTAAGGGTAAGGGTTAGGGTTAGGGCATTTCACGCCCGTTATTTCAGCCATCCTTCACATGAAATACTGATTTAAAAACAACCCTCTGACAGAAAGCTCCACCACTTCGTATTTCTCCGGAAAGTAGCGGAGAAATACGAACACGTGGGTTTTCCCTCAATGACATTTGTGCGTGAAATGACAACGCCATCTCTGCACTATACAAGTCAATTGAGACTACATGGCGTGAAATGACACGCAAAAAACAGGACATGCGTTGTAATTATACGCGAGATGGCTTAAGAGAAATAGCGTGTCATTCACACGCCTTTTAGTGAGACCAGGCTGGTTTTGCCCTCACTTTTCTTCATGAAGTATACTATGGCACTGGTGGAAGAAGCAACAGGGCGCAGTCATGGACAAATGAGGCTTCATGAAGCATTTTCATTATGATCAGAGTCCATGAGATGGAGCTCAATGTTCAACAAAGGATGGAAAGCCCACTGAATTACTTGAATTCATTGAGCTGTTTACTTTAAACCAAGAGCTCCATTTAGCAGGCTCAACAAATAAAACTAATGGTTCATGAAGCTTCATTTGAACATTGCTAGAGGGGTGCTTTCACCAGCAGTGGTCTGATAAACAGTAAATTCACCAACTCACCAAACGTTTGGTTGTGGACAAAATGTAGGCCTGTGTAATTCTCATTCCATACATCAATATTGATCAATGATGTTGATTGGTTGGATTAATCTCAGCAAAGTCAAATAGTGATTACTGCCTGTAGATTGTGTCCACTCCACATTGTGGCCTCTTTTGGGTAGTGCAACACATGCGTCTGAAGTCCATGGGTATTTATATCTATGTGCGTCTCTCTCTCCATCTTTTGTTTTTGGAGAATAATATTGTATATCATTGTTTTTCTTAAAGTAATATTGTCATAAGGATCATTTCAATATCGCCCAACTGCATTTGGGTTACTAGTGTTGTAAACCACATCAGTGTTGTAAAACAGTAGGCTGTAAAAGCAAAACAAATCTGCTAAAAGAACCTAAAAACAACGGTTTCATATTTCATTGAGTTAGTCTTAATGTAGAGTTATTGGTTTATTAAGCTGTAAATAGACATATTTCAAACATATCCTCTTATCGTATTGTTTTTCATGTAAGATTCCATCATGTTTGTATGGATTATACAATATTTTAAAGTTCCTTGCTCTAGCCCTTAGCTAATAAGATTTTTAAAAAGAGCAAATTCAACGAAGCTGGTGGAATTTGACGTGCTACATATTTTTGGGATATATTTCAATCTTAATTGAATTGCAGTTTGCTGTTGGTAGGAAACAGCTATAAAAACAAAAGGACAAAGGCCATTGAAAGACAGTGAGCAAACGAGGCATACTGTAAGCCAGGGACATATTTAACCATGTGAGACGGACATGTCTACAAAGCGAGAGTGTGAGACACTGCCGAAGTGACTAGCCTGCAGATCCTGTTAGTAAGTTACTTTGCAGCCTTCACTGGCCTACACATAATTCTCTGACAGGATGGCTGACACAACCGGGCACACACAAATACACCCTTGTGCACACGCTCCAGTTCAATTGGACACACACTCTGTCTCTTTAATCACACACAGGCAGTGACAGTGGGGTGAGCGGACACGTTTTGTCGGCTGGCAGGACGGTTAAGGACAGGATAGTGACAGGTGTCTAATAAAAGAGGAGGGCATAAAAAGAGGAACAAGGATTGTAAATAAAGGTGGAAAGAACAGGATGACCGTGGCAAGACAGAAAGAATGAATGAAAGAAGGAAAAAAGGAAGAAAGTGACAGGTGTCAAAGCAGTCAAGGAATCACAGCTGATCTACATGCCAGGACACATCTCATCCTAACATCTCTACTTTGTGTGTGTCACCTTAAATCTCTATCCCTGTGAATGACTGTGACAACACAAAGAAGACAGTTTGTACTTCAGGAAACAGAAAACACGGGTTGATTTTTCCACATGTACTGCAGACTTGGTAGAGTGGACAGAAGAATGTGGGGCGGTTTGAAGTCGATGACAGAGGAGCGTCACACTAGAACACGGGTTTGCAACTTTTAGATGCGAAGTGCCACTTTTACTGTTTTTTGTCAATCAGTGGGCCATATCAACGTCTACTGCTCCGGCAGCATTTTCTTCCCCCACCTGCGTTGGGAAGAAGGCAACGGGAACTAGCCAGTCAGAGGAAGAGCAGGACAGGTCTCTATAAATGTGGATGGGAGAAAAGTAGTGATGTCCAAACGAAGCTTCATGAACGTAACTGGCATACTGCATCCAGTGCAACACACGGGGTCCATGAAACACTACACGAGAAATGGACAATAAAGTAACAGAATATTGATTGATATTTGATCAGCACTGCCTAGCAGAGCAGTCATTGACGCTGCACAAGAGACTGCTCTGATCGATTGTTTTTCTTTGGGCATGGTAGGAACTAACAGATACCATTGGGAGCACACAGCGAAAGCTCTGGGAGCAGACATGAACAGCAGGCGGAGGTAGAGATACATGTATTCCATACAAAGTTACCAACTTCAGCTTAAAAGCAATAAAGACTGCAAGCTCGCAGCACATGCCCATCTTTATGAAAAGTTTGATTGTTGGATTTGTTATATGTCAAACTCTTGTACACTCAAACCCTAAATCAATCTTTTAATTTAGCCCTGAAATGCTAAATGGATGTCAATAACATATATATATATATATGTCATTCAGTAAAATGTATCTGCAGTTGGTGCTTGTGTGTAATATTTTCAGATATACTTTTGTTACAGTTATTCTAATGAATCTGCATCTCTCTGCATTTCAAAATATGTCCCCCAGTTGAAGCCTACATTACATTACAGTATTTCATTCTCCAATCACCCTGGGGGATCATTTTAGCCTTTTTCCAAACCACTGAGCTGTGTTTTCCTCACAGCCAGCAGAAGTACTGGGACAGACAAAGGAAACAAGGAATGTTTTTTTATACCCCAAAAATGTGAATATGGTAGGTAGCAGCTGGGAGAGAGGAAGAGCATGTATTGTCACACATTATTCCGTGCAGTATGTGTGTCTGTCATCTGTGAGAAAATAGCTATTCATTTATTTTAAGAAAGTGACTGATGAATAAATAACACTTCACTGAAACAAATAGGACCCACTTTTAAGTACAAACACTCCTCCATCTTGTACATAAAGAATACAGTACTGTATATTCATAAATCTGGGCCTCGAGTATAAACTGAAACTAAAACAAAGCATGGAATCTGAAAATAGCTAATGGAGTTTTTTCCTCACAATGCACTAAATGTGATAAATATTTCACTCTCCAGTAGTCTATTCCTTCAAATGAGAGAATGTGTTTTCACTGTTTCACTGTCTTCCAGATTTATTGTGTTGTGATAATAGACTGTAGGCTATATAAAGATGGACGACACATCTTCCTCCCACTGTACAAAAGTGAAGCCAAAATATACCAGATACGGGGCTACCATGTTGTAATTTGCAGATTGTGTAGTAGGGATTGGGGGCTGTATTCAAGTCCGGTCCATACACTTGTTTAGTCAATAACAGCTGTCAATCATGATGTTTCACCCTATTTTTATAACATCAGATAACTGATTAGAATCAAAGGTCTCAGAAAAATTACCACATGAACAAATAGATTGATGAGAGCGACCTAAAATGACAGAATGTATTTGACATGTACTTGTAGTACTATGTACTATCTGCATTGAGGGGGCAGGACTACTGCAGCCAGCCACCAGGGGGGTGATCAAAATGATCTGACTTCACCTTCAGTGAGCTGTCAAAGCATCCATCTTTATAGTATACAGTCTATGATTGTGATTAAGGGTATTTTGATGGATTTACTTAACACAAAGTGTTAACATAAAGTATGTTCGTTGGTCAGTTTTTATTGATCTGTGAAGTTGTAGAGATACACAATGTTATGATTTCAGGAGTAATTCTGGTTTTGATCTGTAATTTGGTACAACATCAGAAAGGTTGTAAACAAGCAAACACTTTAGCCAAATTACCTAAACCACTTAGGGTCCTCACCTCGCAAAGTTGATAATAACTAGTGATGAAGCCTTTAGGTGAATTAGTACCACCAGATCCAAACAAAATGTGTCCGTCCGTTGAAACTTTTTCTCCAGTGCAACCCTTCATACCTCCATCCGGTTTTGATGTTGTTATGGCTGTTATGCAATACATCCTCTAGAGTGGAGTAACGTGTCGCAAATTACCGGCATCGACAGATGATTTTGCTGTTTGTCATCCGACAAAAAAGGTGCAAAAAGTGTACGTGGCGTGGCATCTGAGCCCACTCAATGAGAACGGACACTTTAATGTCAAGTTTTTTTCTTTGGTTTTGCTGATGAGAAAGCTGGGGGACAAAAGGCACTTCCAAAACTTTAGGATGTCCGACGCTACCTCTTCTTCGAGTTTTCTGGCAGCTGTCTACCGCTACTTTCGATGATTTTCTTTTTAAATGTTCAGTTACTACTCTCCTCTTCGTCGATTTTCGCGAATAGTTGAACTGACTCTTTACTGCCATCTTGATTTCCGGTAATATTGCTCTGTTCCGTCCAGAGCACTCCGGATTCATAAGCTCAGTGATGAAGGACCTATTGACAGATGAAAATGACCTCCGGGACCAGACAAAATTGTCCATATCCGTAATTAGCTTAGGGTGGGAATGGACCTTTATGCTTTGGAGCTTTCTTTTCAATTGTACCGAAAAAAGATTCAAAGTTTTTTGGCTTCTAACCGAGAAAACACGTGACATCTGGTGGCTATATGTCACCAGCCCTTCAAGATGGACTCATTCGAACCTACACAATATGACTGGCTACTTATTTGATTTCCAGTAAGAAGACAGACAGAAACAAGTATGTAAAATGTGTGTTTGATTTTATATGGAAATTTGCAGCAGTCCTTTGAGAAGCATATACTGTATATACTTAGTACCAGTGGATTCCTTGCCCCCCCTTGTGCATTTTCTTACGGTATTTGTTATTGCATGATTTTTTTTAAAAATGTATAGTTTTACTGATCCCCAAAAAACTGAACAAATTTATTTGCCTGGACATAGAAAACTGGATTAGTATAACTACTAGCCAAAGACTGCTGCTGAACCCCAAGTGGCTGTGAAAGGCTTATGACCATCAGTCTGCTACATTAGTCGAGAGACATTTTTTGTATTGTTTGAGAATACAAAATAAGATATGAGAATCTATTAAAATGATTAAACTCATAGTTCAGTATAGCCACAGCATTGAGGTAGCAGACATTACATGACATGACATCAATTCACACTGAACACAAAACCACATCTATCCTACTGAAATCCTGTAAGAAACCTCAAAGGGTCTTTGTTCTGACATTAATTAACAGCATAATGACTTTGCTAATGACTTGAGGTGCACTTGATTGCTTTACCCTGTGTGATGCTGTATTGTAACTGTAATGTGTAAAGTGATTCATTCAGTTTCAACATCTCATCAAGCCATTTTCTGGTCTTTATGTCTACATACCTGGGGTTCAATATATTTAAATTACTAAATATAAGCCCAATAAAATAAAAGTTCTTGTTTGTTCTGCAAACAAATTGTATAAAGTTTGTATGACACTGCAGGACAGGGAAATTGTACTTCTAGTTGATGAACAAGTAAAAAGAAGGCTGCTCTCATGATGAATTATGGAGGCTAAACATAGCTGTGCTTCATGTATATAACATTATTTTGGAGCACTGCAGACACCCTCCGTGCTGGAGGTATTGAGTAATTGTGGTGTTTGTTTTAAGAAAAGCCAAACTACTACTTTTTAAGGTATAAAGAGTTAATTATAAAAACAACAAAAGATATTCGGCTTGGCCAAGGCCTTTCTCTAGCTTAAAAATTTGCAGTAAGTCCAAGCTTTTACATCTACAACCACTGATAACAAGAATGAGTCCAGAGCCTCACACATACAAAGTGTTTATACAGCAATTGCGTTCACGCAAATTTGTGATTGGTTAAGAATTTTGCTGAGGCGGTCCCTGGTTTAGACTTTGGACCGTCCATCACTCTCACACATTTCATTTGTTCACTGCTGCTGTACGCCACTGGACACACAATCCTCCTCCAATGAGCAGCGAGTTCCTGTTGAAAGAGCCCTCCCTACTTTAACTTTCCACCTCTCAAGCTAAAGCACTCATCGTACTGCTTACTACTGTCTGCAACGTTCTTTAAAAAATTTAATTTAATTTATAAATTGATAATGTGAGCATTTATATAAATTAAATTTGTACAGTGAGCAATAATACAACTTCAATTATATTGTAACAAAAATAAACACTATGTATAAAAAATATGTGTCAATATCCATGCTCGGATTGAATGAAAATCCTCATTAGCCGACTGTGTCTGCGTTCTGTGATTTGCTTGTCACTGTACCCCTCCACTACACACACACGTGCGCTCTCTGTCTCTCCCTCACTCAGACTTGCGGGTCTTTTCCTTTAACTTTTAAGTTTCTTCAGCTTCAGGTTTGCTTTAACTTATTAACAACAGAGTTCTGTAAACGTGGGTACGTTCAGACATGCTTCTTGGTAGACTTGCGTTGCATCTCTGCCTGTCGGAGATTTGCTTTCGTTTTCTTTTTTAACTGAGTGTCGGACATTTTCTTGCTGTATTCCATAAAAAAATAAAAGATAGTAGTGGTATAAATGCTCAGTATCCACAGTGCCACGCCAGGAGAGCCACCATTAAGGAAAAAGAGTATAATCCGATAGAGGTAAAAGAAACAATGACTGACATTCGTTGTGTTTACATGCAGTTTAAAAACCAGATTATATTTGGGTTAAGGGCATACCCCGGTTTCTTAAACGCCATGTAAACACCATACCCGGGGTTGATTAATAGACCTGGATAACTTCTTTAGTTCCCCGATTATTCGCGCATGTAAACAGCGTTCTCGGATTATTATAGGGTTTTATTGTCTGCTGTAGGAATTTTGTACGAAAGATTTGTTTATAAATTCAGAAGGACCCTTCAGAGTAAAATTACATGAATTGGATGCTGAAGGAGTCTTCTTGGATTTAGCAGAGTCATTGGCAGTTTAGTGCGCCAGCAGGCATTTATTAGTAGATGAACATCAGATAATACAGACATCTGGAGAAAAGTTCTATTCTCTATCTAGAGTAACTGTGTGCAACACAGTACCCATGATCAGATGCAAGAAATTCTGATCTCTATTCTATCTGCTCCAGCATATAGACTTGTTACAAGGCGTGGTTATGTGTTCGCTTGTGCGTGCATATGTGTATTTCAAAAGCAGCCGTTGATTCCTTCATCTTCCACCCCCGCGCTTTGGGGTATCATCTGTTTCGTAGGAATTTCTTCTTTATCTGTGAAAAAGCACACACACTCATCCTCCCTCGTACTCTGACTCCTTATGTAGTGTTGTTTTGCAAAAGGCACTACTCTAATCTCAACTAGTTGCTAGGTGCGTTTGTGCAAGTTGGCTATTTCATATCTTGTGACCTTGACTGACTGCCATGTTCGTGTGCTGGTGTTTTGCAGAAGGCTTGGGCCTGGCAGAGGCACCTACTATCACACTCTTAAATGATTATACTTATTGCGTCTTATTATCACACTCTCATTAGTCATTACTAATACACACGCTAACACATGATTATGATACTTCACTCATTGATTATTAATTCTTCAATTCCCCCTGTTGATCACTCACCAGAGTGATCATTCCTTCTTGGCAGGTCAGACACACTAAATAAACACACTAAATGTCCACAACACACACTGTTTGTTTTTCTGCTCCCTTTTTACCCTATTTATCCACTCTATATACTGTGGTGTGTTTACCAATGGTGTATGTGGGTCAATCATAAATTATTTACAAAGGTCCCTTAATTCTGCTTCTCCAGATCAGTTCTAACTTGATCTAAGGACCTTTTGGGCTCCTCCCCCTGTCTGCACCTTGAAAGGTGAATCCACTTATCACTGCCCTGTATTTTTACTGCTGTGGAGGTTCTCTTCACTACCTTATGAGGTCCTGTCTCAGGTGTGTCCACTTTCGTTTAAATGTCTTCACATACACCCAAGGTTCACCTAACAGAGTCAATAGAGCAGGTACTGGTCCTGACCCTCCTTGACTTCCTGCCAATGTCTTTTCCCAACCTTGGAGTTGAGTGACGTAGGACTGTGCTAGTCCTGGTGTGGCGTCTGGCTGCAGCGGCTCCTGTTGTCTTGGTCCAGGGATGGTGCGACCTGTAAGCAACTCATAAGGGGTAAACTTATTTTCTCTGTTCACACTAGCCCTCATAGAGTGTAGTGCCATAGGCAAACAGTCTAGCCACGATAGACCTGTAGTTGCCATAATTTTTGCTATTTTCTCTTTCAGAGTCCTGTTACATCTTTCTACTCCTCCCTGACTCTGGGGGTGGTATACCGGTGCCATAGGTATGTTTGAGCCCAAACAACCCTTCCACCCGTCTAAGGTCCTTTGATCGAAAGTGAGTGCCATTGTCTGAATGGATCACTCGGGGCATCCCATGTCTAGGGATCCACTCATTAGTCAACCATTAACACACTGTCTGTGCATCCTCTTTCTTTGCAGGTACGGCTTCTACCCATCCTGAAAATCTATCATAGATAACCAACAGGTATCTAAAACCTCTGCATGTATCAATCATGTCTGTATAGTCACTGCATATCTCCTCTCCTGGCCCTGTCAATTTTGGACGAGCTCCTGGCTGAGGTGAGAATGTTGGCGCTTCATTATAGGTGTTACAAACGGAACATGATTTCACTTTGTTTTTTATCATAGCTGTCATGAACGGATGCCACCATCCTTCCATAGTATTCTGCATTTGTCTGGTTCCCTCATGTGTTGGTCCATGTGCTTCGTCTAACAGAGAGGGTGCTAGTGAGGATGGTAACACTGGTTTCCCTGTGTGTGGACATCGAAACAGTCCTTCTGCATCCTTAACTGCTCCTCTCCCTATCCACATGGATCTTTCCTCTGGGGAGCCCTCTTGCTGGAGAGCTACTAGCTGATCGACTGTCCATCTTGGAGGCAATGGCTCTGCTAATTCTGCCTGCATCATTAGCAACAGTACTCTATACCCTGCTGCTTTCTTTGCTGCTGCATCCGCAGCTGCATTTCCTGCTGCTGTATCTGTCTTCTCTGTGCTGTGACCTTAACATTTTACTACCTCTAGTTCCGCTGGTTTCATAAGAGCTTCTTTCAGTTTCCTCATTTCCTCCTCATGCTTAATAGGCAGAACTGAAGCTTTCACAAACCCTGCTCTCTCTTTAAGCTGACAATGCCCCTCTACTGGCATACGCTGAGTCTGTATATATGTTTACTCTCTTTCCCTCACCATGGTTGCAAGCTGCTGTCACTGCCATCACTTCCGCTAGCTGAGCTGACGGTTTTTCGGTCACTTCTCCTGTACTTAGTGTCTCAAACTTTCCCTGATCTTTGGTAACCACTGCCCATGCTACGCTTAGTCCTCCATTACCTTTTCTAAAACAGCAGCCGTCTACATACAAGTCCATGTCTGGTCGGTCCAGTGGTTTTGCATGCAAGTCGGGTCTCACTTTAATGGCTTGCGCTGTCAGTGGAATGCAGTCATGTGGTTTTTCGTCATCTGGAACTGCTAATCTGCTCGCTGCATTAACTCCTTCGTGTGTGTACGTTATGTTTGGCGCATTTAAGCCATCCTCTACTTTCCTCAGTCGAGAGCCTAATAGAGTAAAAACGGATGATGAGATTAACGCTATTACACTATGCCTGGTCAAAATTTAGAGTGGATGCCCTGCCACTAGGTGTTCTACTTTCTCTAGGACTCTGGCTAGTCCTGCTGCATGTCTCACACACGGAGGTTGTCTTAACTCCATGTGATCTGATGGTGTGCTTACATATCTCAGTTCTGCTCTCCCTTGTGTTTTCTGGTATATTACTGCATTCATTGTCCCTTCTTTCTCTGATGTGTCTAGATAAAATGGTTCTTTGTAGTCTGGAGTCTGTAGAGATGAAGCCAACGCCATCTCTTGTTTGAGTCTTATGAACGCCTCTTCTGCCTCTATATTCCAGTTAAAAATCCCCTTCTGATTTCTCATCCCTGCCTCTAAGACCTTTTTTCTCAATGGGCCTGCCTTATTGTTGTAGTCTGGGATGAAATGTTTGCTACATCCTGTCAGTCCTAGGAAGCTCAACATTCCTTTCACGTCTACTGATTTTGGATGTCTTAAGATCGTCTCTCTGTGTGCCCCTGAGAGACTGGTTCCTTCGCCGGTTATCCATCTCCCTAGGAACTGCACCTGTGTTCTGCAACACTGGAGCTTTTTTCTCGAGGCTTTGTAGCCTGTTTTAGCTAGTGCTTTTAACACTGATTCTGCTGCTTGTAGGCAACGCTCTGCACTGTCTGCTGCTATCAGCAGATCATCTACATACTGTAGACAGACAGTGTTCTCTGGGAGTGCTACCTCCTTCTTTAAATGCTGATTTAATACTTTTTTGAACACTCCGGGTGACAGATTCATTCCTTGTGGGTAACATGTGTATTGATATCTCTGTCCCTCCCATGTGAATGCAAAGTATTTTCTTAACTCTTGTTCCAGGGAAATGGAAAAGAACGCATTAGCCAAATCTATTACTGAGAAATGGGACATTTCCCTACTGAGTTCTGCTAGGGCTGTGTGTGGGTTTGGGAGGGGTTTCTATTCTTCTGTTGACTAATCGAAGGTCATGTGCCATTCTAAAAGTGCCATCTGGTTTTGGGACTGGTAGAATAGAAGTGTTCCAGTTGCTGTCGGAGGGTTCCAATACCCCATTCGGTTTTAGTTCTTCTATGGTTTTAGTTATGGTTTCCCTTGCTTTTACATTTGTGGGGTACTGGGGTACCCACACTGGCGGACCTGGTTTTACCTTAAATCTGGGTGGCTCTGGCGGTTCACATTGTCCTACGTCATTCTTTCCCTGTGCCCACACTGTGCTAGGTATTCTTCCTAACATAGTTTCTGTCTGTTCATGATCTGTACTTTCCCTGCCATGTGTTCGTGTCACTACCTTTTTCTCTAATTCTGATTGTGAGGTGGTGTGATGAGTGATCTTGTACACCTGTCCTTCTTTAGAGTATGTGGTTTGTTCCCAGTCCTGTAACTGAGAGGTGGTTTTCACCATGGGCCCTAAATCTTTAGCTTGACTTCCTGCTCCTAATGCTAGGCTAATATGGGCTGCTGCAGTGTCACCCATGTTGTAACACTCTGCCTGTTCTGAAGTGAGCAGGACTCGTGCTACTACTCCTTTCTTCGATACATATATACAGTCCGAAGTCAGTGTCCAAGGGGAACCCTCCACTTCCCTAAATCTTTCCTCATACACTTCTTCAGTTTGGGTGCGGTCATAGAGAAGAGTTCAGTGGGGAACGTCAGGGACTGGTTCATATGGGTGCACTGAGTGAATCCACGATTTCCATTGTTGATACAGTTTCAAAACATTGGTAATTGGTGGGTCTGGGTCCTCATTCAATCAAGCCCGGTAAGCGTTGGCCGACTGTTGCTGCTGATCAGGATCTTCCCCTAGGATCCATTGTTACACCTTGAATTTAAGTGTCTCTGAACAGTCTATTTTTACCCCATTAGGGAAATGAACTTGCACCCCCTGTGGGCCACATAGGATAGATGCTTTCAATCTAACTAGGACATCTCTTCCTAGCAGTGAGATTGGGCATTGCGGCGAATATACATAGCTTTGATGAAACTGGTAACCAGCTATTTTAGTGGGGAGGGGTTCTGTGAAACGGAGTGGCATTGGCTGTCCTCCAAATCCAACAAGGTTTATGGAATATTTGGAGAGCTTTTGACCAAACTGAGGTTGTGTCAGAGTCGAATGTGTTGCTCCTGTATCGACTAAAAAGTCCACTTTTTGTTCGTTCACTTCTCCCCGTAGCAAGGGGTCAGCAGTATTATCACACTCTCATTAATCATTACTAATACACACGCTAACACATGATTATGATACTTCACTCATTAATTATTAATACTTCACTGTGCATGCTCCCCACTCTGCGGCAGTGGCTTTTGACCCAGAAATAAAATAAACCAAGAAGCAATGGCGCCGGAAACAACTTTAAAAAAAATAATAATAGAGCGTTTCTGTTAAACCAAGGGAGGACTTCGCAACGGCAAGTAATATTACTACCAAGAAGACCAGTTTCAGTCGTAATTCAGTCCAAAAGTCAATCATTTGGGATTTTGATGAAGGTGAACCGCAAAAAAAGCTGTATTCAATCAGACTGTATATTGGCGAAGCGCCACCTACTGTACAGAAAGTTGAGTTACTCCCGTCATTTGACCATTCATCCCCTGCTCATGTATACCAGGGGAACTTTAATAATCCAACCATTCCCTAAACTGGGGTAAAGCAATTTTCGGGTTACTGATGTGCATGTAAACGCACTGATTGTCAGCTTCCAAACACTTGAACAGTTGTTGACCAGTTGTATTCTGGATTTCTTTTACAAATTTGGTTTACCTACAAGAATGCTAACAGACCAGGGCACAATAATGATGCAAATATGAATCCTCAATATATAAGCCTAACTACTCCTGTGCTGCTGACTTTTTTCATGTTTGCTGATCATTAACTATGGTCTGTGTGAGAGGCATAGAAAGAAGCCTGTGCTCCCCATATCATCAACAGACAAATGGTCTGGTCAAGAAATTTAATGGCAAAGAGATACAGAGATAAAATGTCAATATTTGAATGAATCTGAGGTCTCCATTGAATAACCAATTTTCTGTTTCCATATAGACATTCCATCAGCAATACTACTTTCTGAAAAGAGGTTGCTTTATATATGAGAATTCTATGCTGCCTCCTCTGGCCTTTACTTGAATTCTGCTTTTTGAGGCCTCAACAAATTTATGGCTGAACAGCCCAAACAATGGGACAGACTGCTAGAGTCAACTATGAGGACCAAAAAAACGCAACAAAATACAGCCTGTACTACCTGATGTTTGGGAGGGAGGCGTTTTTAAAATGTTGACTTTGGATAATCTATGTGATCTACATTCTAATGGTGATTTGTAGCAGGTAGCTGAAGACAAAGTCTGCAGTGGAAAACAAAAATGTCAGCAGGACAACTTCAAAGTAGAAGATATTGACTCAGAGAGAGCAGAGACAGGGGGGGTCAAGCTGGAGGCCTACATGTTGGGTCCCTTTAAAACAATTAAGTTGGAGGGTACTGACCAAGAATGATGCATTTCACAAATAACTTTTTCATTACATTTGTTTGTTTCGTTACAGTGATCAGAAACGTATGGGCTAGGAGGAGAATGGAGACACTATGGTGCAGGTTTAGGCCATATAAAATATTTTCTAAAGACCAATTTGACATGGCCCAAGGAAAGAGGCTGGAGGTAGGCTACTTTTTTATGTTTCTCCCTGCTCTAACACAGCTGAGTCTAATGATGCGCTTGTTTTCAAGCAGCTGAAGCTCATCACAGGTTTGGTAATCGATAGACTTAGATGTGGACATCCTTAATGTAAAACATAGTGAACTGGGGCCGTGTTCACAAAACATTCAAAGTTCTTATTTAAGAGAAATTTCTTCGAACCTATTCCCAAAGCCTCTGAGACCAACTTTTACTGAGGAGTGGGAGGGACTCCTAATCTAAGACTCAAGGGCAGGGTTGACCTTGTTGCTATTGATGACATCATGTTCATACCTTCTATGCACACAGTGATTGGCGGAGAAGGAATGAGATAGAAACACTTTTAGAAATGGCCTGTTTTGTGCAAATAAAGATTTATAAATAAAATGTATAAGGTGGTGTCTCTTATTTAATATAAAACCATACTTATTTGTTAAGTATGTTCAATTTATTGTCCGCCAGGTAGTCCTACTGACAAGTCTGGCAGCTCATTAGACATTTAGTGGATATGTAGGCCTATATAAGAAGCATTTTAATTATAGGGCTAGAATAACCATGGCTGATACAGACACATCCGCTCTGCCAAAACAGAAGAGAAAACCAAAATGGGCTAATTACCAACTCCAATTCCTCTCTCAACTTGTGAAAGTAAAGATGTTATCAAAGGAAAGTTTGGAGTTGGGATCTCTACCAAAACAAAAAAGAAGCATTGCAAACTATTTTGCATGCATGTCAATGCTGCCTTCCCTCTCCTGCAGCTGCATATTTCCCGTGGCCAAATAGCAGATAGCTGTAACACCTTTAATGTCCGATGATATTGGGTGTTTTTTATTCATTGGAGACGTGATTGCATCCCTGACCAACTCTACCACTCCACCTTTTTTTGAAAAGCTCACTTTCATTTAATGTCTCCAAAATGTTGACTGCAGCAGCCATGTGAGGTTGTTTCTGATTTACTCTTAGTGACTTAGGAGTCCTCTTATTTCTAAGAGTTACTCCTAAATCAGCAAGTTAGGGACTACTCTGAGCCTCAAGATGTTTTGTGAATACGGCCCCTTTCTGTTAGATTGATTTACAAGTTACTGTTGTACTCACAGATTTTCAACAGCTACCTAACGATGATGGGAAGAAGAGCCGGCATTATTGATACATATAGGGTTACCTAGATCTGGCAGGGAGTACAAAAAGGTTTAAGAAGGGTGAGTAGGATTCTTTAAAGCTGCGAGTTCGAGTTGATTCAGTCAAAGTTCGAATGTGTACAACTCTCACACCCCTCCCCCTCTATCACCAAGCTCCTCCGCCCTGTCCAATCGAGTTCTCGTCAGTGCGCGTGCACCAGATTCCTGTGAACTTGCCCGTGTCTTCTTATCCATAACTGGCATGAAGTACATGCTACACGGAGGTAGGCTGGCTAACCTACTCCTTTCAACACAAAGGAGCAGCGGCTCTACTCTGAGTTCCTCACAGATGGCTGAACTTCTCACCCTATCTCTAAGGGAGACTCCGGCCACCCTCCTTTTTTTTCTTTGATTCTTCAGTTGGATCTTTTAAAACATGACATGCGTATTGGGACAGACCTGATGACGCTGAATGTGACGGATGGTGGTAATGAATACATTTATCAACATTGTAATGGTCAATTATTTCACTTTCAATTGGGCAGAGGCCTACCCTCTGAAAAAGCCGAGGCAGCAGAGGAGTTAACCAATTGTACTCTTGATTTTTTATACAAATTTGGTGCACCTCAGAGACTGCTTACAGACCAGGGACTAAATATCAGGAAGGACACTGATGAGAACACATTTATTTTTTGGTAAGCCATACTGTAAATGTTCACTTGTTTTCTGCAATATTAAATTTAGGGTGAATGCCCAACTCTGAGTCCCTTAGAACTCACAGGAGCTTTTGCTCACCATACCACCCACAAATTGGCACCATCCAGAGGTAAGTTTCATATAGTTTAATGGGCAGATATCCTACTCCTAACATGAATACTAAATTAGTGAGGAAAAATACCTGCTGCTATGTTATCTAATGTAGACATTTTCAGATCTCTCAACAAACTAGCTCAAAAAAAGAGCAAATGGGATCAGTTCTTGCAAGCGAAGATGTTTAGGCCAAGAACAAAACAAAAAAAACACCTGACAACCCAGTACAGCCCATACTATATCATGCAAGGCAGAGAGGCACGATACCCATCTGATGTGCCCAAAGGAGTATGAGGTAAATGGATCTATTTATTTTGGTGTAGTGGTCATAACTTCTTACTGTAGGTGACAACAGAAAATGACAAATATTTAATTTTGGTCTCTCCTGAGTAAAACTTTACTGTTGGACATCTCTGCGTTCTTGGCCTGATTGTAACTCCTTTTTTGTCAGAAAAACATTTTTTTTAATTGTGCAACGAATGTGGCAGCTTCAAAATTGAAGCTTCTATTTCCACATTAACATTGATTTGTAGTACAATTAGTCAAAGTTTTTAATTTACTGGTTTTAAATAGCTTTTGTTTGTGTTGGAAACCAGTCTCAAAAAAGTTGAATTCTCCCAGACTGTCTTACTTGCAAAAATAGTTTAATAAATTCCAATGGTTCAGGACTAGCCCTTCATCAGGCAAAAAGTTATCAGTGGGTACAAGGTCATCTTGCAATCGCCTTCACACAACTGAAAACTAAATAGACCTCAGCTGTTCAACAGAGGACAAGATGCACCTTATCCACTAATAATCAAAGATCTGTATAAAGTTGAGTCAAAATAACCCTAGAATTTCAAATATAACTAAAGAAAACATCAAAAATAGCCTATAGGTTATAAAATAACAATAAATGCCATTATAAAGTATATTTAATCTCCATCTAAGTCAGAAATAAGGATGGATACTTTCTTATGAGACACTCCAGAAAATATTGTTAAAATGTATGACTAGAAAATAAACTGATAAATCTAGAAATAGAAAAATACAAATCTAGATAAATAACAAACATCTAGAACACGGGTGTCAATCTGATCCAGTAAAGGGCCACTGTGGCTGGAGGTTTTCCTTGCAACCAAGCAAGATGTATTAAGATGAGTGCCGCAGCGGGCCGGCTTGGATTCCGACTTGTGGCCCTTTGCTGCTTGTCGCGCGGAATATATATTGTCGGTGTACAGGTGCCCCTATTTGATTACACTGAACCCCGGTTCACAGTGGCCAGGCTGCTGCGCTCACACTCAATACTGGACCAATTTTTTAAATAGTTGTAAACACTGTTAGTCACTTACACAGAAAACATGGGAAAAGAGGATTAAATCAAGGTTAAAAAATACAGAATTTCTCCTTTAAGGCCTTGTAACATCAGTAACGTTCAGTATTTGAATTCAACTGTACAGACAATCAAACAAATGTGTTGTTGTTTACAGGTCAGCCACGTATGGAGATAATGGACACAGCGAATGGCTTGCTATGGCGAACATCACACAAGTGTGTGTTCTGACATTGTACTTTTTCAAAGAAAAAAGTAAAAAACTAATTTGACTATGAGATGATCTTGTCTCAGGGTTTTTAGGGTTCATGATTCAATGTATCCATCTGCATCAGTCCCACCGGAGAGTGCTCATGCACATTCTCCACCATCACTGTTTCGTTGACCGAAAAGTCTCTTCTACAGAGGCTTGGCCATGCTAAAGGATCAGGAGGTGTTTTCACGTTCTCCCGCTGGTGGCACCGCTCTGCCTCTGTAGACAACAGCTCATGTTGGAATTCCTCTAATCTGGTGCTGTCTGGGCTGAAGCTCCTGAAATAGTCAGACTTGTGGCTGTGGTACAACTTGCAGAAATCCTTCAGGACTTCGACACAAGATCTCTTGTGTATGCGTAGCAGCAGAATGCATTTATATCTGGTCATTAATTGAGGGCCAATGGTAGCCACCCATGGTAGGCGGAACGGAGTATAGATAGGGCAGCTCTCCCCGGTGCTTTCTCTTTGCGCTCCTGTCTGACGCGTCACTTCCGGTCCAGAAGTTTTGGCTTTCGGCAGGTAGGACTGCACGCCGCTCATCCTTACAACGTAGCCAGGTGTTGACTCTTTTGCTCTTAGAGCACGCTTGGTGTGCGCTGGTCCCGTTGTGCTGCGGTGGTAAGTGTCCTCTCTGTCTGCATGGTCTTAGTCAATACATGTTTAAACTAACGTTAGCATGGTTGCAGGTAAATGCTGGTAGCTGCATGTGTCTCTCCCTCTCTCACTGCCCTGTGTGTATTCGATCCGGCCAACAGGTACGTTGTAGTTTTACTGCAGCACTTGGAACCAGTATGGTAGGCTTAATTTTATAATCTTTTTTCACGCTTTTTTTTTTAGATGAGATGCGGCTATTGGGCCAAACGATCCATGTGACATAAGAGAAGTCACGATCAGCTGACCGCTGCTGCTTTGTTATGTCTCCATCTTTGTCGCTGCTTTGTCTGCTGCTTTGTCGCTACCTTGCCGCTGCCTCGCCGCTGCCTTGCCACTGCTTTGCCGCACTGGCGGCTGTTTTTGGCCAGGCTACTGTTAGCATGTGTGCCTGCATGGATGTGTGTAGTTTCGTTGTGACCCCTTAACTTGTTTTTTTGTTAATTTTGTTTTCTTTAACCCACCTGTCTTGACTTTGATATCCTTTTGGTTAATTTGATTTAATTAGCTAGTGCAATTCCTTTGTTTAGTACAGGTGGTGCTTAGTTTTGTTTGCATCAGTCGGTGCTATTTGTTTTATTTTTGTGGTTTATACCGTGCAATATATATTCTGTTTGGTTTAAATCATAATTCGCCCAGTCTCCATTTTTATACTAGTTTTATTTCACTGTGACTATTCTTTTGTTTGTTTTCTTTGCAGAGGCCGGTGGTGGTTGTGGTGCTGTGACGGGGGTGGTGATGTCCTTTCCTTCCCTGTGTGCTGAGTGTCCCTGGGTTCTTTTCGTTATTCACCAAGTGTGTGTGTGAGTGTGATTATCACATCCCCGTGTGACTTATATTTTGTTTGGACCCCTTCCCTCACTAGTTTCCCCCACACCAGCGAGCCTCAGACTGAATTTTTGATTTTATACTTGTATGCATTGTTTTAACATTTAATAATAAAACTGTATTTGATTGTGAACCACGTCTCATGCCTAATGAGTGACCTTACTTGCGTGTCCTGAGATCAATTGACGGAGCTAAATCTTTGGGTGAAAGTCCCATGGTGGTGTTGTTGCAGTCCTACCCTTTGAACACAGGCAATTTGGCGATACTGTGTCTTGTACCACTCCCCCGCTCGCCACACCTGTCGTTGTCGGCAGGATCTACTTTAAAGTCAGAGACGTGTGTTCATGTAATTATTATCATCTTTTTTGTGTCTTAATGTTTTCTCTTGTCGGCACACTGGGCAGCTGTAAAAGACAAAGCAGCAGTTGTTTTCAGCGGATCTCCGTGCCGGTTCGGGTGAGGTTTCTTGCTATAGGTTTAGTGTTGGCTGTGCTATTGCGCTTTAGTATTTACCTGTTGTGTAGTGAGTGTTTGAGTCATGGGGGAAGAGTTACAGGAACTTGGAGCATTGGTTGCACAGTTAAAAACTGACAACGACCGGCTGCGGCAGGAGCAAGCTGGCACTAGTGCATATTCTGCGACCTCTACTACCTCCTCCACTTCTAATGTCCCTGTATCAGAGAGTTTAGTCTTCGTACCCTGAGATAGTAGTGTCCCATCTTTAGGGGGAGGATGGGTATAGGCCTTATTGAGTGGATAGAAGAGGTAAAGGCGTGTATGAGGGCGCGGCTTTTATCCTTATTTGACCGTGCACTTTTCCTGTTTGACCATCTAGAAGGTGAGGCTAGGGAGTAGATCAAGCATCGTTCTTGTGCAGACAGAGAGGACCCTGATAAAATACTTGCTATCTTGCAGGAAATATACGGGTGCACCAAGTCTTATGTCGCTCTGCAGGAGGCCTTCTTTTGTAGGAAGCAGCAAGAGGGAGAGACTCTTCAGGAGTTCTCCCTCGCTTTGATGGCTCTCGTTGAGAAGGTGAGTCAGCGTGCACCTACTGGGATGCTAAATGCCAAAGCTCTTCTGAGAGACCAATTCGTTGAGCATGTATTGGAGGGTTCCCTGCGTCGTGAGTTAAAGCAGTTTGTGCGTAAACTGATTGCACCTTGCTCGATGTCAGGGCCGAGGCGATCCAGTGGGAGCGGGAAGGTTTGCCTGGTGGGGCAAGAGGCTGCAGTCATTCGGCCCCTCTCAGTATTTGGTGTCCAGTATGGTGTTCAAGGTGGCCATCATGGCGCTGTCCGTTCACCCCCAGTGCCTGATGTGAGTGAGATGAGAGAGATGCTTAAGCGGTAGCAAGAGCAGCTCAACCAGCTCACTGAAAGCATCGCACGGTTGCAGGACTCAAACTGGCGCAGCTGTCCTTCTTGTGCAGACCCTGTCATATGCAGGCGTTGTAAACAACCCGGCCATTTTGCGAGGGAGTGTGACGGTATGCCTGCTCCTTACACTCAATCTTCTTCACAACCCCCATCTAATCCAGGTAGACAGTCTTGCTCTGCCTCGATGTCGGGAAACTAGAGCCCACCGAACTGCAGAGCTACAGTTTGGGTGGGGCGGCTATTGGCTCGCATGCTGGTTCCAGTATTGTTCCCAAGTTAATCTCGTCTTGTCCCCAGGTCGATGTGGGCATGGGTGGGGTGAAGGCCTCTTGTTTAGTGGATACTGGTTCCATGGTGTCCTGTGTGTCTGAGAGTTTTTTTCGCCGGTATTTTGAGCCTTGGGGTCATGCCACTGGTTGCAGCTTCGAGCTGCTAACGGTTTAGCTATCCCTTACATTGGCTACTTGGAGCTTGAGGTACGACTTTGTGGAAGGTTGATGCCCAACTGTGGAGTGTTGATTGTAAAGGACCCTCCTGGTGGTGTGCCTGCTCAAGTGCCTGGTGTTCTGAGTATGAACATCCTTCGTAAGTGCTACCAAATGCACGAATCCCCGGCCATGAGGTCTGTTTGGGTGTTTTGTTATGTCTTGTGGTGTTTGTCACTTTCCTGACAGTGCTCGGGGGCGTGTCCTTCTTTGGCTGCTCACACACCTGGCTGAGGTCACCCACACACCTGCTCCTCATCAATCCCCTGCAGTACTTAAGGAGCAGCCACACATGCAGTGAACGCCGGATCGTTGTGAAGTATTGTGTATGCTACCGCATTTTCCAGCCACTTTCTGTCGTTGCTACTGTTGCTTGTCTGTCTGCCTCAGCCTGCTGGAGCTGGCCTCTTGGAATCCGTATCTGCAACTAACCGTGTCTCTCTGCCTCAGGAATCATTCCAGGAAGTCAGCCCGGGAGCCCAGTCCGCTTAGCCCCGCCGCCTGTGAGCCAGCCACTCTCTGGACCTTCCACACCTCTGGGATCCAAACCTCACCTGCCAGCTTCTCCGTTCTTCACCACCTCTCACTTTATCTAATAAACTGTTTAAACACTGCCTTTTGTCCGATCTGCTTCTGGGTCCTCCTCAGAACCCTGACAATACGATCCGGCCATGACAAACCCAGCGGATTTGGACAGACTACGTCAAGCCATAACCCATCAAGAATCTGTTTTAGGACAACATGGTAAGGCCCTCAGAGAAATCACAACTGGGTTACAGACTCTTACCACCTGCTTGACTGACTTTCGAGCCCAACTCTGCTGCTGCCGCCTCCCCCTCACTCTCGAGAGGTATGATGGTAATCTCGGCCATTGTCGCTCCTTTTTATTGCAATGTGGACTCGTTTTTGACCAGCAGCCCCGCACCTATGCAACTGAGAGGTCAAAGATAGCTTATTTGATTGGGCTCCTCCGAGGTGAAGCGCTGGAGTGGGCTTCTGCTGCATGGGAGAAGCAGTTACCAGTCACCGCCACCTACGCCGCATTCACAGGGGAGATGCGTAAGCTGTTCGACCATCCTATAAGGGGTAAAGATGCATGTAAGAGGTTGTTTGCACTGCGACAGGGGGGCCGCAGTGTGGCCGAATACGCCATCGAGTTCCGCACTTTAGCAGTGGAGAGCGGGTGGAATGATGATGCACTTTCTGCTGTTTTTTCTAATGGTTTGACTGACCTTTTGAAGGATGAGCTCATCTCTTAGCCAGAGAGTTCCAGTTTGGACGATTTGATCTCACTTGCTATCCGCATTGACAACCGCTGCCGGGAACGCCGAAGAGAGAGACGCCAGGTTGGAGGCTACGAACGCTCCCGGGCTCCCCACTCTGCTGGTTCGGTAAGCCCCGCACCCCCCAACCCTGCTCCAGTTCCTCAGGACGTCTCCAGGAGGGAGAGTTCCCCGGCTGCCGAGCCCATGCAGCTGAGTCGTTACCAGTTGGCTGAGGAGGAGCGTCAGCGACGCAGAAGAACTAACAGCTGTCTCTACTGCGGCCAGCCCGGTCACTACATTGCCACCTGCTCCCAGCGGCAGTCAAACGGGCAGGCTCGCTAGTAGGAGGAAGCGTCCTAGCGAGTCGTGCCTCTGTTTCCCAAGCTTCCCATCAGCGAACCCCACTTCACATTACCCTCTCCCATAAAGGTCAGTCCATTACACTGCAGGCTTTGATTGATTCAGGGGCAGATGAAAGTTTTCTGGATTCTCTTGTTGTCAAACAGCTCGGCCTCTCCACGGTGCCTCTGGAGGTTCCCTTGGAGGCTAAGACCCTGGATGGCAGACTCCTGGCCAGAGTGAAAATCAAGACCTGCCCAGTCCGTCTCCAGCTCTCTGGTAATCATATTGAGGACATTAGCTTTTTTGTTTTGGACTCACCTTACATGCCTGTTATCCTCGGTTACACTTGGTTAACCAAACACAATCCCCATATAGACTGGTCTGCAGCCAAAATCCTGAACTGGAGTGTGTTCTGCCATGCAAATTGCCTTAGATCAGCTCAGCCCCAGCCCATCACTAGCCCTAGCTCTAGCCCTGACGCCCCAGACCTTAATCATGTGCCCCCTGTCTATCACGATCTCAAGGATGTGTTTAGCAAGCTTCAGGCCTTGTCCATACCCCCCCATCGCCCATATGACTGCAGTATCGACCTGTTACCTGGTGCCACGTTGCCTGGAGGCCGCCTGTATAACATCTCCAAACCTGAGAGAGAGGCTATGGAGACGTACATTAGGGACTCCTTGGCAGCTGGCATCATCAGGCCTTCCTCCTCGCCACTAGGGGCGGGTTTCTTTTTTGTGAGCAAGAAGGATAAGAGCCTAAGACCGTGCATTGACTTCCAGGGCCTCAACAACATAACTGTTAAGAACAAGTACCCTCTACCTCTGATGTCTGCCGCCTTTGATTCCCTCCAGGGGGCGACAGTCTTCACTAAATTGGACCTGCGCAATGCCTACCACCTGGTGCGTATCAGACAAGGGGATCAGTGGAAGACTGCTTTCAATACGCCATTAGGACATTTTGAGTACCTGGTCATGCCTTTCGGGCTTACGAATGCTCCAGCTGTTTTTCAGTGCCTAGTTAATGATGTCCTTAGAGATATGTTGGGTCGCTTTGTTTTTGTGTACCTGGATGATATTCTTATTTTTTCCAAAGAACCCATTGAACATGTCCAGCATGTCCGGCAAGTGTTGCAGAGACTCCTGGAGAATCGCCTCTACGCCAAGGCCGAGAAGTGTGAGTTTCATGACTCCAATGTCTCATTCCTCGGGTACGTAGTCTCACACGGACTGGTTAAGATGGACTCTGCTAAGGTCCAAGCCGTCCAGGAGTGGCCTCGCCCTGAGTCCAGGAAGCAGCTACAGAGGTTTCTGGGATTTGCTAATTTTTATAGGAGGTTCATTCGGAATTACAGTCGTATTGCTGAACCCTTGACTTCACTCACCTCTGTTAACAGACCCTATTCCTGGTCCACTGAGGCGGAGAGCGCGTTACAGGGGCTTAAGGACCTGTTCACCTCTGCCCCCATCCTCACCCAGCCTGATCCCACCTCTCAGTTCGTGGTTGAGGTGGATGCCTCCAACATCGGGGTTGGAGCGGTTCTCTCTCAGCGCTCCCCTAAGGACGGCAAATTGCATCCATGTGCCTACTTTTCTCGTCGCCTGTCTCCTTCAGAGAGGAATTATGATGTAGGTAACAGGGAGTTGCTGGCGGTGAAGATGACCTTGGAGGAGTGGCGCCATTGGTTGGAGGGGGCTGAACATCCGTTCTTGGTTTGGACAGATCATAAGAACCTGGAGTATATCCAGACTGCCAGACGACTCAACCCTCGCCAGGCCAGGTGGGCTTTGTTTTTCGGTCGCTTTAAGTTCTCTCTGACCTACAGGCCTGGATGCCAGAACACCAAACCAGACGCCTTATCCCGAGTGTTCTGCAAGGAGGGGGATTTGGACGAGGTGGCTGATACCATTGTTCCTCGTTCCTGTGTTGTTGGTGCCATCACCTGGGACATCGAGAAGGAGGTCAGAGAGGCACTTGTGACCCAGCCCGATCCAGGTAACGGCCCTCCTGACCATCTGTTTGTGCCCCAGTCTGTCCGACCCTCTGTGTTGTCGTGGGCTCACGCTTCCAGGTTGACCTGCCACCCAGGGATTGCTCGCACCCTAGCCTTCCTCCGCAGAAGGTTTTGGTGGCCATCGGTGGAGGCTGACACCAAGTCCTACGTCTCTGCGTGTCACGTCTGCGCTCAGAACAAGGGCTCCAATCTTCGATCCGCTGGACAACTTCACCCCCTGCCCATTCCTCGGCGTCCGTGGTCCCATATTGCTCTAGACTTTGTAACTGGCCTGCCACCATCTGAGGGTAAGACGGTGGCTCTCACTGTAGTCGACCGATTCAGTAAGTTTGCTAGGTTTCTACCCCTGCCCAAACTCCCTTCTGCCAAGGAGATGGCTGATATTCTGGTCAGGGGGATTTTTGTGTCCACGGTCTGCCCTGTGACTTGGTGTCTGACAGGGGCCCCCAGTTTGTGTCCTCCGTATGGAAAGCATTCTGTGTTGCTATCGGGGCCTCGGTCAGTTTAACTTCTGGTTTTCATCCCCAGTCCAACGGCCAGGCGGAGCGGGCCAACCAAAAGATGGAGAGCTCCCTCCGTTGCCTGGTCTCCCACCACAACCCCACCACCTGGGCTACTCAACTTCCCTGGGTCGAATACGCCCACAACACCTTGCCTACCTCTGCCACAGGTTTGTCCCCGTTTCAGTGTCTTTATGGTTATCAGCCTCCCCTATTCCCCTCACAGGAGAGAGATGTTGCTGTATCTTCAGTTCAAGCCTACATCAGGCGGTGCCGGCGCACTTTGCTCCGTGCCCGCAAGACCCTGCTTAAAGCCTCAGAGCGGTACCAACTCCACTCCAACCGCAGACGTGCTCCTGCCCCTACATACAGCATAGGAGATAAGGTATGGCTGAGCTCCAAGGATCTGCCACTCAAGACTGACTCCAAGAAGCTGTCCCCTAAGTTTGTCGGCCCATTTGTCATTGAGAGAGTGATAAACCCGGTGGCTGTCCGCCTCAAGCTGCCCCGCACTCTCCGGGTCCATCCCACTTTTCACGTTTCCCGCATTAAGCCTGTTCTCATCAGCCCTCTGCTCCCACCCCCCCTCCCCCACCCCCTCCTCGGGTCATCGATAACAAGCCTGCCTATACTGTCCGTTGGATTCTGGATTCTCGTTTCCGGGGTCGTGGCTGCCAGTATCTGGTCGATTGGGAGGGGTATGGACCTGAGGAGAGGTGCTGGGTCCCACGGCGCCAGATTCTGGATGGTACGCTGGTGAGGGAGTTCCACCGTCTGCATCCTGGGAAGCCAGGTGGGGCGCCCAGAGGCGCCCGTCTGAAGGGGGGTACTGTCACGAATCCCCGGCCATGAGGTCTGTTTGGGTGTTTTGTTATGTCTTGTGGTGTTTGTCACTTTCCTGACAGTGCTCGGGGGCGTGTCCTTCTTTGGCTGCTCACACACCTGGCTGAGGTCACCCACACACCTGCTCCTCATCAATCCCCTGCAGTACTTAAGGAGCAGCCACACATGCAGTGGACGCCGGATCGTTGTGAAGTATTGTGTATGCTACCGCATTTTCCAGCCACTTTTTGTCGTTGCTACTGTTGCTTGTCTGTCTGCCTCAGCCTGCTGGAGCTGGCCTCTTGGAATCCGTATCTGCAACTAACCGTGTCTCTCTGCCTCAGGAATCATTCCAGGAAGTCAGCCCGGGAGCCCAGTCCGCTTAGCCCCGCCGCCTGTGAGCCAGCCACTCTCTGGACCTTCCACACCTCTGGGATCCAAACCTCGCCTGCCAGCTTCTCCGTTCTTCACCACCTCTCACTGTATCTAATAAACTGTTTAAACATTGCCTTTTGTCCGATCTGCTTCTGGGTCCTCCTCAGAACCCTGACACCAAGAGCTCTTTGGACAGTATGGTGAGGCTTTGTTCTCTCAGTCCTGTGTCTCGGGGACTCCACCCCTCATCGTGCAGGCACTGCAGCAGTGTCAACATGCATATGCTCAGACCCATCAGGATAGTTCAGGGAGTGCAAAAGTCAGAGGTAAAAGGGCTTGGTGAATTCCTGGCGGCATCTTGAAGATTGTGGCTGCCACATGCGCTGAAAGGTATTCTGGTGCCACAGTGTTGTTTGAGCCCCCTGCTTCTGGTTTGCCTGCTGTCTTGCTTGCATCCCCTGCCCTGGTTCAAGTGATCAGAGGTACAACTTAGGCTTCACCGATGTGTTGATGCATGCCCGCCCTGTTGTTGGCACACTAGATGCCGTGAATATCATTAGCCTCCCGTCGGTAGTCAGTGAGTTGTCCCCTTGTGTTGCCACTCTGTCAGCTCAGACAGTTGTCCCCACTATACAGCAGCAGGTTGAGGAAGTAGACCTGTCATCGTTGTCTTCCGAGGAGCAGCTCCGGGTGAGGTCTCTGCTTGGGCAGTACGCCCCCATCTTCTTAGCCCACGATGGGGATCTGGGCTGTACCAACTTGATCTCCAATGACATCCCCGTGGCCAATGAGATCTCTGTAAGGCAACGTTATAGGCGCATCCCACCCTCAGAATATGAAGTGGTGAAGGAACACATAAATCAACTGCTTTCGTCACAGGTAATCCAGGAGAGTAGCAGCCCATATGCTTCCCCCATTGTGTTGGCGAGGAAAAAGGATGGTAGCCTGCGTATGTGTGTTGACTACAGACAACTCAACAGTAAAACTAGGAAGGACGCCTTTCCTCTGCGACGCATTGAGGAGTCCCTTAATGCGCTTTCAGGTGCCTGCTGGTTTACCACCCTGGACTTGGTCAGTGGTTACAATCAAGTGCCAGTTACTGAGTCTGATAAGTCAAAAACTGCCGTCTGTACACCATTTGGCTTGTCCGAGTGGAACAGAATGCCCTTTGGGCTTTGTAACGCGCCCAGCACGTTTCAGAGGCTCACGCAGCGTATTTTTGGGGATAAACAGTGTGAGTCATTACTGCTGTACCTTGATGACATTGCTGTTGTTTCATCGACCGTGGAACAACATCTGGAGCGGTTGCGGGTTGTGCTGGGCTGACCCCAAAAAGAGGGCCTCAAGGCTAAGCTCAGCAAGTGCTCCTTTTTCCAGAAGGAGGTGCATTATTTGGGCCATGTGATATCTGGAGACGGTGTCTCCACTGAGCCTAGCAAGGTTGAGGCGGTTGCTAATTGGCCAACACCTGAGACAGTCTCAGACCTGCGGTCTTTTCTTGGCTTTGCCAGTTATAACCGGCGGTTTGTGGAAGGTTTTGTCAAGTTGGCAGCCCCTCTGCATAAGGCTGTGGCAGAGTATGGAACCACTAAGACGGGTAAAAAGTCTAAGCATGGGGTCATCAGGCAGTGGACTGATGACTGTGAACAAGCTTTCCGAGGATTGAAGGCTAGGCTCACTACTGCATCAGTATTGGCCTATGCAGATTTTTCCCTCCCCTTCATTTTGGAGGTGGATGCGAGTAAAGGTGGCTTGGGGGCAATGCTCTCTCAGGAACAAGCAAGTTTGGGGTCCCCTGTCGGTTGCATTCCGACCAGGGCCGTAACTTTGAGAGCTCCCTTATACAGCAACTTTGCAGTCTGTACGGCATTATGAAATCGCGCACCACCCCGTACCATCCTGAGGGGAATGGTCAGTGTGAGCGGTTCAATCGGACGCTCTACAACTTACTTTGTACACTGCCTGTCTCCCGAAAGAGGGACTGGAACTCTTGTTTGCCTCAGGTCCTCTACTGTTATAACACCACTACCCATCAGACTACTAGAGAGTCTACGTTCTTTCTGATGTTTGGCCAGGAATCTCGACTGCCACTAGACTTTCTACTGGGTAGAGTTGAGAGTCCTGTTAATGGTTCGGTCCATGAGTAGGTCCAGGAACATCAGGCCCGACTACAGGTGGCATTTGACGGTGCAAGGGAACGCTTGCAACAGCAGGTTAAAGATCTTCCGCTGAGGGAAGGACAGTGGGTATTCTTGCGGGACTTCAGTGCAAGAGGGCCTCACAAGACAGGGGATAGGTGGAGCTCAGTAAGGTATCAAGTGGTGAGGGCACCTGCAGAAGTTGGCTCGGTGTATACAATTGCGCCAGTAGACAATCCGACCAAGGTCAGACAAACCCACCGCAAGATGTTGAAAGCTGTGGTTGGTGCAGAGCCATCCGGTTGTGCTCCCTCTCAGGATCCACCATCGGTGGAACAACCACTTGCTGAGGATGACTGTTCATTTGATTATGATCTGTTGGTCCGTAGGCAACAACCCCCAGTGACCTCTGCGGCCAGGCCCACTATCAGCCCCACTGCTGTGACTCTGACCCCACCCCAAATGCCGGTCCTGTCATCTGACTCTGACTCCCCAGTAGGTGACCCTTTAACAGCGCCACACACTAGAGCATCGAACCTTGTGGCTGCCCCCCCCAGTCTGCTGTCCTGGTCCTAGCAACATGCCCCCACGCCGGACCACACGTTCAACTGCTGGGCACCACTGTAATGTGCATCACATCCCACGGCCAGTTGGACCTGTGGCAGATGCTGGTCCTCCCGCACCCGCTTCCAATGCAGTCTCTGCTCTATTTAGACCCTGGTTCTAGCCTGTGTTTCTTGCTCCGTGTAGTTCATCGTCGGGACGACGATTCAAGAAGCGGGGGTAGAATGAAGCAGCAGAATGCATTTATGCCTGGTCATTAATTGAGGGCCAATGGTAGCCACCCATGGTAGGCGGAACGGAGTATAAATAGGGCAGCCCCCCGGTGCTTTCTCTTTGCGCTCCTGTCTGACGCGTTACTTCCGGTACGGAGGTTTTGACTCTTGGCAGGTAGGATTGCACGCTGCTTGTCCATACCACGTAGCCAGGTGTTGACTCTTTTGTTCTTAGAGCACATGTATGTTTTTAGGGTTAGGGCTATATTTCCCCCACACCAGCGAGCCTCAGGCTGAATTTTTGATTTTATACTTGTATGCATTGTTTTAACATTTAATAATAAAACTGTATTTGATTGTGAACCACGTCTCATCCCTAATGAGTGACCATACTTGCGTGTCCTGAGATCAATTGACGGAGCTAAATCTTTGGGTGAAAGTCCCATGGTGGCGTTGTTGCAGTCCTACCCTTTTGAACACAGGCAATTTGGCGTTACTGTGTCTTGTACCACTCCCCCCCGCTCGCCACATATGCAACTAAATTCCACAAAGGTCGTAAAAACACTGGTGAGTTTCTTCAAACTTGCTTCTTAGCTCATCATGAGGACTTCTGAATCTACGGTAACTGTCAGAACTCAATTTAATATTGTGGATTTTCTTTGTTCAAAGTTGTGAAATGCATTGGTTTCTACATGTTGGTTAAGACAACAATTACCTAACAAGAGGGTTGCAAATGGTGACATCTGTTGGTGGTGAAATATTGATAACATCTACTGGGGTAATAAACATTGGGAAATGTGTCTGTTCTTGTAACTTAAGTTTCTTGTGTCTGTTTAAGGTACTTTGATGTTACTGGAAATACAGTGAAGCTATCTGGAGGAGGGTCAGAGAATATGGCAGACCTGTGCTGAGACCCTTCTCTCCTTCTTGCATGCAGTACAGATCTGATTTTCATTCAACACCGTGACTCTGTATTTCTTGGAAGAATTTCCTCCACATAGCACTGAAAGATGTCTCACAAAGGGATAAATGATTGGAGCCTTTTCATCAGTTGTTTAGACTGTTAGTCAGAAACCATTTACAGTTTTGTCTGAACGCCAGCCTCAGCCTTTGGGTGTTTCTGTCTGCGGTCCTCAAAGACGTTTCCTGTAATGAATCCAACGTTCTTCAACAAGGTACTCAGCATCATTATATTCTTCCTGTAGCGGCTTCAGTGTGGTGGTGGTGGTATTCTGCATGACAGCTGGCTTTATGAACTTCTCCAGTAACCCTCTTAGCAAACTGAAAAGATCATTGTTCATAAATAGGAACAAGGGTTCATAACTCATTTTCTTAAGAAAGAAGAGATTTTCTTTGCTACCATGAGAAAAAAAGTTCAGTTTTGCAGGAGTGGGAAAGCTTCAGATTTACATAGTGACCATCCAGTGTAATCTATGCTCTGAGGACGCACTCACACTGTCCGTCCGTACCGTGCCCCGTGCTTTAGGGTACTTGTCCCCCCCTCCCTCTCCCCCCGAATGCTTCTTGCTGCCTATACGTCATCACGTCGTAACAAGTCACACGCATTGATTGACATCATCGCGATGCGTCGCTTTGTTTACAAAAACGTGCGGTCTTTTGGCCACATAATGGAAAGCAGCACAGAAAACATGGTAAAGTTTTTGGCTTTGTGGGTTTTTTGGACAAATTGTGATGCAGCACGACCCCGTGTAGTGGACGTTGCAAGGCAACAACTATGTCCGAACAGGCGCACATAAAATTGACGTCAGAACTGCCGTAGGCCGTACACGTGCGCACACTCGTGCTCGTACATGTGCAAACGTGCTTTACCAAAGCCCACCTCTCCCAAACGGTCCATGGCCGGCAAGCGTACCGCTCCTTGCACTCACACTGGTCAAACCAACTAGACTTTAGCCGTGAAACGTCCTACGGTACGGATGGACAGTGTGAATGCACCCAAAGATTCAAGTGTGTCATTTGGTCTGCAGTGTGATGTCCAATAAAACAGAATGGAAGCACCTTGTTTGCAGATAACTGTCATGCTATCATAGCTGAACGTCAAGCTGGCAACTCTTCATTTCACAGTTCAAACATCCATCAAACAAAAGCATGAATATTGATTCTTTCTTTACCCTCTCCTTCATTAGTGAAAATAAATGTGGTGCTATATACATGTTCTAAGATACATTGTTTTCCTCTACCCACAAATGAACTGCTTGCCGATGCTTCTTTGAGGTAACAAAAGGTTTGAGTGAGGTTGCACTGCTGCAGGAGTAGCTGTGGATTCACCAGTTGATGCGTCACTGCTGAGTGTTTCAGATGATGGGTGGAAATACGCCCCAAGGTCAGACCTGACCTGAACTTTGAGAGGGTTTTCTTGCTTCTTGACACATATACAGGTAAGTAGAAAAAGATCCATTATTTGAATTATAACCCAACATACTTAACATTAAATCAGTTATTGCAATTAAATCAGAGCAACACATCACCATTAGCAGCATCACAGGGGGCTAAACTTACCAAATACACTAAATTAAACAAAACAAATGAGTCCTTATTCATGTGTTTTTCTAATAGCCTCCTTTAGTGTGTAATTATTTAAAAACAAAACAAAAAACAAAACACTTCCTGACCTGAACCTTTATCGGGAGAGCGTGGTGTCAAATAACTAGTCATTGACCGATACATCAGCCGGCCGATATTTGCTTTTTTTAGGTGTATCGTATCGGCTGATGCAGGCTGATGCGTTCTGCATTATTTACAGGCAGGCATCCACAGGCAGCTCTGTGTTGTGATGTTGTAGAATTTCTATGATGTAAAGTGACGGAGCAAAAGTAGTATCGGCTCCAAATATCGGCTCGGTATCGGCATTGGCCCTTAAAAATCCATACCGATCGATCCCTACAAATGACCTCATTAACTTTTCACTAGCTATGAGAACAAGGGGACTATCTAAGTAAGTAATGTGCTGTAGTTTGGTATGGCAACATCGATTATAATTCTGGAAAAAACTGGCTTGTCTGCATCTCTTGAGCTAAGCTCCGGATGCAGCGATGGTTAAATAGATCCTGAACCTTTCATCCTGGGTACACACATATATATACTGTATATGACTTTTATACTGCACAGGCAGACAGTTTTAATAAATTATTTTACATTTTATTTATTTTACTTATTTTTTAAATGAGATGATAGAATGGCACCTCATGATATCTGACATACAGAGGGAGCAATTGTGCAGGAAGGAGGGTACTTGAACTAAATCTTCTCCGGTTGACTTTCAAGGAGGTTTTTAAAGTGTTTTAATGACACAGAAAGTCACATTGTGCCTGTCCACCTAACGCCAAAACCTAACCCTAACAAATTAATTAAATCAGTGAAGGCATAGGCTGAAGCAATCAAGGAACATAGGACCGGGGGAACATGGGGATGACCCAGCCACAACCACCAGCAGTACTGAAACCTCATTGACATGTGGTGTTTCAGATAATACTGCTTAGATGTGATGTCTCCTGTTGGTTTAATCTTGTGGTTATGGCAAAGATTAGTTTAATAATCAACTTTTTAAGTCATGGTTTTGCTAGCTTATCCAAAATGTGATGAGACAACCCAATGCGAGCCAACTCATGAACATGCACTGCTTGCCGAAGCGTGCACTTCTGTGTCCCGGTCCGGGTGAAATACCAAGATTTTAGGGACTCCTGAACAACAAATTCCAACGGGTTGACTCCTAAAAAGACCAGCGTACCTGAAAACTGTAACCATGATCACAAGCAGACGTGATGCTTACATGATGGATGTGTAACTTGAACCTGGTGACCTTTTGCACCAATTAGCGTCACATCACTTATGAAACCAAAGGTGTCCCTGCACTCAACACAAACACACACACACACACACACATACACACACACACACACACTGATGTAGACAGCATGAACACACAAAGACACAAACACTTTTATTCTCAACTCCGGGCCCCATCTGTTGCGTTGCCCCTGTCAACTAAATGTCACCTGATGACATCATAAGCCCATCAACCTTTCCCCTCGTCACACACACACGGTGCATACACTTGGCAAAACGCTGCATGCAACACCTTCTGCCTTGTTCTTTTTTAGGTTGTCTCTTCCAGTCACCTTTCCTCCTCATCTTTCTTCCTCACTCTTGTCCTCAATTCCTATTCTGGTCTCCCTCCTCCTTACCCCTCCTTCCTGGTAAACACCTTTCCTCCCCAATCTTCTCCCCAACCCATCCCCTCCTCTTTTCTACTTTTCCCCTTTCTTTCCTATTGTCTACAGTCTCCTCCGTGCTTCCTTTCCGGTCCTCCCCACTTTCCCCCCCATGCTCTCCCCCTCTCCTCCCCTCCTGTCCAAGTTAACTTTGTTAGTCTGTGCAGAGTTTTTTGACTGTTTAGTTGAAGTGACACACAGGGCTTATTCACACCATTGCCTGTCCTCTCTTTCTTCCATCACCTCGCCCGCACACAAATACACATACAAGAGACCACAAACATAACACTAGCACACTTACATTGGTGCATACAAGTTGACACCTGTACGTAGAAGCAGGAGTGCAGTAAAAAAAAATGATGGTTGCACGTCTACAGTGCCATGTATCTTTTCAGCATGACTAAAAACCCTTAACACTAGTGATGTCCAAATGAAGCTTCATGAACCATTTTTATTAATTTCTGAGTCCACTAGATGGTGCTCTCTGTTCAACAAAAGGTTGAAAACACACTGATTTACCATTAATAGAGCCCTTTTCTTTAAACCAAGAGCACTAGTGGGCTCAACAAATACAACTAATGGCTCATGAGGCCTCATTTGGACATTACTACTTAACACTCACATAGTGTATCAAATGCGTTGTTCCTTTAGACTATACCTTCCAGGCCAACCAGAGTGTTACGACCTTGAATAAAGTTTAGAGGAAAAGGGACGAACACAAAATTAAATTATAATAACCCGGGGGGAAAAGGAGTCGAGGACCAGTTGCTTTTAAACAAATAAATCAGGTTTTTATCAACCTTCAAGATCTTAAACAGCAAAAAAACACAGCTTCACACAACTGCAAACACACACAGCTGTAAGAAAAAAACGCAGCTTCACGTGGCTGTAAGAACGCAGCTCCAAAACTGCTGTTGGGAAAAGTGAGAGCCACCGCAAATCCCCTCCTCCTTTTAAGACCCCGTTGATTGGCTGGAATAGATCTCAGCCTCGGGTATCAGGTGGGGAGGGCGGGACCTACAGCCGGTGAGAGCAGACACACAAAAAAAAAAAAAAGCACAAAAAACAACACACAGCCCTCACAGCCGTAACACAGATACAGACATTTACCCAAAGCATTAATCATACTGTCATAACTCCTGCAGAATATATTTTATCTGCTCAGAAAACGACTTGGGATTTGATGGAACTGAGTTGATAAAGTGCTTGGTTGTATTGTTCTGTTCTTTTGTCCAGATTTCAATCTTTGCAGTGATGCAGGGTACAGTTACCGCCACCTGTTTGAAACATGGTATTGTTTTAAATTGTTTGGATTATAGAGTTGGAAACACAAACATGCTGCAGCAGGCAGGGTTTATTTAATGGAATACTTTGGCTTTCAAATATCAAGTATTCTTTTCTTTGTACAAATAAGGATGTGTCCTCGGCACCGGTGAGTGGTACACATCCGACCTGCACAGAGACTCTGTTCTACAATAATCCGTTATTATATGTATGATGGCAAGCCTGTGCACAGTTGGGCAGAATTTTTAACGTCCTCTATGTTCATTGTTTCCAGGTTTTCCGAAGCTAGACACCCGACAGACAAAACTCTCAGGTGATTTTATAAATAGACAAATCCTGAAGCTGGCTCATTAATATTGAATAGAGGACTGACTTACACATACTGTGGCAGTTCCCGGTGTGATTTTACAGGGATATGAGCACATTTTATTTTTGTAAGACAGTCTTTAGAAGACTTTAAGCTTGTTTGCAATGCAAGAATGAGTCTCTGGTTTACTATCAGTTTAGCATTTCCATGTAGATAACATGTTGTTATGCTGTTCATAAAATATTAATCCAACAAAAGTATAAAAGGTGTATTTTTGAATTGTGTTATAGTATTTCCAATAAAGATAAGTGAAAGTATAAAGTAAAGTCTATCACAACCCATGTTTGTAATAGACAGGCCAAATCAACCAATCAGATCAACGAAGCATATGACGTAGTAACAGCGTTGGGGCAAAGCTCAGAAAGTAAACATGGCGGTAAAAGGATATTTGCCGTTTGTGTAACGTAAATGTACGGCCCGTTCCATGGTCCAACAGAGGGATCCAAGAGAAAAAAGCCCTTTTTGGAGTTTCTGGAGTTTAATCATTTTCATCTTGAATAGTTACCTCAGGGGATACTTTAATCTGTGACTGAATATATAATAGATGTGGCTTTTATGTGGGTTAAATGCTGCAGAACTCTGCATGATTCTTTCTGATGTGACTTCACAATCCAAGAAGAGCATGAGATGTAGCAACAGCTTGTCATCTTTCTTGCCTAAGTATTGCTGGAGGAACACTAGCAACACCAGATACTCTGCTTGTTTTTATACTGTGTACACTGTAGTGCTATATAAATAACCAACCCTGCAATGTCACATACAGTTACCACTTCTTCTGCCTGGTGTCTTCACAGGCTCTCCTTGACCGCAGTACAGCACATCCCAGTTTTTAGACATTTTGCTCAATCTCCTACAAAACTCTTATGCAGAGAAAATCAAACATGTTGAGAAGAAGTATTTGGATTTCTAGGGACACACATGGTGGCAAGGAACAACTGTCAAATGTATTGCTCTGTCAAGTCCAACAAGAGGCTGTTGTCTCTGATTTCATGAACTTGTGTGGCATAGCTATATCACAGCCTTTGTCGCAGACCTGGTTAGCATCCCCAGGGGTGGAGAATACATTTTGAAGACATCCTTCTTACACCTGAATGTGTGCATAAACACACAGATTAAACTTTCATTAGGTCTTTCATGGCAAGAGAGTACAGAGTGTCCTGTTCTCTCTGGCACACTCAGTAGGGAGAAAGTAGGAACACAGACACAGCAGAAGACAGGCTGTTTGTGGGAAAGGAAGAGGGAATGACAGAAAAAAACATTAAATATAGCTTAAGCAATGGATAATAGGGCTTTTAAGATAGAGAGGTACATAGACACAATCATCACATTAGAGAGCGATAAAGGTGGAAATAAGATTTTACAGAGGGCAGCTGACTGACTGTTTACTCCCTCTTTTTCTCTACTCTTATAGTCTGTTTTTTCGTTGTTGTCTCTTTTTTCAAACTTTTTTTCAACATGGTGGGCACCAATCTGTGATTGTCTGATAGAGCAAGATAATTAGTTTGGGGAAGGGGAAGAGAAGAGAAGAAAGAAAGGGAGGGGGAAAAATAAAGTTGGAGGGGACACAAGAAGGAGGAACAGAAAAAGAGTGAGGACAGAAAGTAAAGGATATCACATTTATCACTGACTTTAATTGGAGGGAAAATCATTCCTCTGTGACTAAAGGTTGTGTAGGAAGTGGGACAACCAACATGGAAACTGAACACTTTTGACACAATCGACGTTTACACTATAAAAAGGAAAATCTATGAGATTTTCCGTTTAAATTCTTTTTGTCTTTATTTTTGGTTTTATCGCTGTGGTTTTTCTGAGCTGCATCCTCATCTATCAAACAGCCTGGTCGGTGGTGGGTTGTCTCTTTTATTGGCTTTTCTGGTAAAGTTTTAAGTTTCAGAATCCAGATGCTGTTTGCTGCTGTTAGAAACTTTAAAACCTATCACTTCCTGTGTGCCTACCGTCTGTTCCTGCAGGGCACTGAGCCTGTAGAGCAGCTGTAATGACCTGGCTAAAGAATGAATCATTTTTGTGTATTTTGAGTCATTTCCTGACGACAATATTTTGGTCTAGAAGTCTGTGCAGGCCTGATTTATTCAATTGTTTTATTCTGACCCACAACCAGCTGCTGAGCCGATGATGATGAGGTTACTGTACTGACACATATCACACAATTCAGGCCGCATTGCCTTGTTGCTGATTCAACTTAAAGCATTTCTATCCGAGACACGCAAGTAAAAAACATCTGACATGCTCACTGTTTCGACAGGGAGTTAAACATGGTCAGGCTGAAGTCATAGACGATCACTCTGTAAACAAGCAAAAATTTAAACTGAAGTACGCTCTCTTCCTCTGACCACCCGCAACTATATAAAAACCACCTGCGCTGTAGGTCCTGTGGGCACACCGCAAAATACAGACCTCTACTTTGGTCAAATGTGTTCAATTGCAAGAAAAACAGAGTGCACACATACCTCCACTAAACTTTGTACGCTGTAAATTGCTGATAATGGAATGTTACACACTCAGCCTCCGAAACAGCCGTTATAATCACTGACGGGGAAAACACGTTCCTCCATTATTTATCTCCGTATTTGCTGGTCAAGAACCTCATAAGTCCATTTGAGTTTGTTGTTAAATATTTACAATAATAAAGACACAATACCAACTTTGACAACGCAGAATTAATTTGTTTTAAAAAATACAGAGTTTTTTTTTATTTCCTGAAAAATGACCGTTTTGGACATACGAGGTTTAACATGTGCATGTCTTTGGACTGTGGGAGGAAGCTGGAGAACCTGGAGAAAACCACACAGACTCAGGGAGAACATGCAAACTCCACACAGAAGGGCCCCAGCCCAGATTCGAACCAGGAACCCTCTTGCTGTGAGGCAACAGTGCCACTGTGCCACCCTTACTTCAACCCGCTTAATTTAATTGTTTCGCAAACTCTTACTATATTGAATGTGTCCCACTCAAAACATTTCAAGTTAAGTTATCTGGGCAGCATGTTAAAACATTAGGAAATGCAAATCAGTTGCATGTGAACGTAATATGTAACAGACATGCAGTCAAGTTATCTGAAATATCTGAACTGGTAGATTATTTTAACATGTGTGTGTTGCAAGGACACGAAATGCAAGGTTGGAAATGGAAGGACGCTGCAGAGAAAGAAGAAAGAAAGAAAGTGATGTCCTTGTGCAGGAAGTGCAAAATCCCCAGAGCGAATATATATGGCACTGAAAACAGGCAGTTGCTCTGGCCTTTCAAGAACTGTAACCCAGTGCAGGGAAAGATTTAATGATACACAAAGGAGAGCCAAACATAAGCTGGCAATGAAAGGGAGAGACAGTTTGGTGACAGGAGGGGGGCATCCAACAGCCAGAACCTCACTAAAGAACATGCAGCTGCATCTCATCACAAAGTGTGGGAAGGTGGAGGGAGGGACAGTGGTTAGCATATCTTGTATGACAATGGCACTTAAGTTTCATTACCAAAACCAGATCAAGTGGAGAAAATTATATTGGCCAACGAAAAAATATTCAAAATGGCAGTAGCATACATGGCATACATTCCATTCCTCAGTTTTATTTTGCAAGGAAAGAAAAGGCTACAGGAAAAAAATAAAGGTCCAAGAATTAACAATCAGTCTGTCCTCGACCTCCAACGAGGTGGACTTAACATGACGCAAGGATGCAAACTCTCGAAAAAGGTAACAAAATGCAAACCCCTGACATGCCGCACAACCCCACCCCCAATGGAGGGGAGGGCTTTCCTGGACAGAGAGAGAGACTGATAACGCCATTAGGAAGTGCCAAGTGCTGATGCTGTATTTAAGGGTATGTTTGAACTATATAACGTTGGGTTGTCTGAAGGCTGAGGGATGAAGGGTGCAAAAGTGTTGTGTCTATAGCACTGGTTTCCCAAACTGTGGTACGTGTACCACTGGTGGTACTCAAGCTCTCCCCGGTGGTACTGTAAGGAATCTCCAAAAAAAACAACAAAAAAAACATCCATCCACCTTTAACCACTTGTCCCTATCGGGGTCGCAAGGGAGCTGGAGCCAATCCCAGCTGACATTGGGGGTGAGGCGGGGTACACCCTGGACAACCATTCACACTCACATTCACACCTACAGGCAATTTAGTCATCAATTAACCTAACACCTGCATGTCTTTGGACTGTGGGAAGAAACCGGAGAACCCGGAGAAAACCCACGCAGACACGGGTAGAAGATGAAAACTCCACACAGAAGGGCCCCAGCCCGGATTCGAATCAGCAACCCTCTTGCTGTGAAGCGACGGTGCTAACCACCACATCACCGTGCCGCCTTAAAAAAAAAATTTGTTAAAGGAAACATTAATAACTAAATTAATGTAATACTAAGAATATACTTAAACTTGTAGCATACTTGATAATTTAAAATAAGTTTAGCATTTCCTGTCATATTTTTGTTCCTGAAAAGTTCCCGGCAAATTACCAAAAAAAATGACCGCCCCTTTGAGTTACCTACAGTGTTTCAACAACATTTTAAGAATGCAAGTTAACTGGAAGGTAAAAATATCATTGAAACCTCTTGGTATGTTTGATCAAATAATTAGTCATGTAATTACGGATTACGAGCTAAACTGTGATATTAAGCATAGGTAAAATGATTGGTTTGACAACAGACATGTCAAAAAAATTTGTTAAAGGAAACATTAATAACTAAATTAATGTAATACTAAGAATATACTTAAACTTGTAGCATACTTGATAATTTAAAATAAGTTTAGCATTTCCTGTCATATTTTTGTTCCTGAAAAGTTCCCGGCAAATTACCAAAAAAAATGACCGCCCCTTTGAGTTACCTACAGTGTTTCAACAACATTTTAAGAATGCAAGTTAACTGGAAGGTAAAAATATCATTGAAACCTCTTGGCATGTTTGATCAAATAATTAGTCATGTAATTACGGATTACGAGCTAAACTGTGATATTAAGCATAGGTAAAATGATTGGTTTGACAACAGACATGTCCATTCTGATACTACTCAAGACAGTCAATAATAAATAAATAAATAATCTTCTGATTAGGAATAGTGTCGGCCTACACTACTGTATTTTAACACTGATGTTAGTGGTGGGACTTGAGAGATCCTGATTTTAACTGAAGTGATACGTCATGTACAAGGTTTGACATGCAGCACTAACAAACGCATTTAAAATATAACCCGTCGTAACTGCCAGCGAAAACGCAGAAAGAGCCAATTGTGTATCAGGACTACTCACAAAGGCCCTCATTTATCAAACGAACGTACGGCAGAAAAACGTGCGTACGACCATTTCCTGGCAAACTTCGGCATTTATCAATTTGGATGTGAGCGGGAGCTACGATTGTACGCAAATTTCAGCCTGTGTATTTGCGGTGCAGCACAGCAGAATCTGGCTAAAAATAATGAACAAACCTCAGCTGTCATTAAGCATAAGCAGTCACATATTAAGAACAGATCAAAATGGATTCTTAAAACGAATTTTAAAAAAAAATGTGGTTGGAGCCATGATTGTATTCATGTGCGTCTGAAGGCACCATCCATGAATGATTACTCATTCATAAATCGCCAAAACTACCACTCGATAAATGTACAGGTAATTTGTGATGCCAAGCAATCGCTTTTAAACGTGGTGGCCAGGTGGCTAGGGGACACACACACGATTCTTTTATATTTCAAAACAGCTCAGCTCCAGCCCCCCGCGACCCCGACAGGGACAAATGGTTGAAGATGAATATATGAATGAATGTGTTGGCGCGCGGCTGCAGCAAGACGCACTGCAGAGCCAAAGTCATCTCCTCGGTTAGTGGCTACCCTCGATAAATTGCATTAAATCAAACAAGGTATCAGATGATTAACATCTTGGTATGTTTCTTCTAGGTGACAAAGGTATCCTCTAACAGAATACCTAATAACCCCGCTGGCAAACCCCGCTACAGAGCAAGAGCGCCGGTGTTGTGCCCTATTCAGCACCCCTGCCGTGAAATGCACCCCCTCGCATTATAGGTGATATTCTGGATCAGAAGGCTGTTGTTTGACCTGTAGGAGTAGTTTATATACAGGTAACCCACAACGGTCAGAACATTGGTTACTTAAAGTCTTAAAACTATTTTAAAGAGTTTAAAATCACAACCTTGGATAATAGCGAACACAAAACAACACCTTTTTGTATGTTCTGTGGAAATATACTGCAGCCATGATGAAAATGAATTAAATGGATCTTTTGAGGAAGTTGGATGTATTTGACTTAGCATTTCCTAAATATAATCCCAGCTTTTCTTGCAATTAAAAGGTTCAAAAGTGTGTGCTTTTAATTGGGCTACCTGTATATAAGATACTGCTATAGGTTGAAACAACAGTCTTCTCATCCAGAATATCACCTATAATGCGAGGGGGTGCATTTCACGGCAGGGGTGCTGAATACGGCACAACACCGGTCCAACAGTGTGCACACGCGCACACAGTGGAGCGCTGCTTCGGGTTGACTGCCTCCGTTATTTTTTTCCATACAGCGTTTTTATGGGCCCCTTTTGACTGCCAAAAAGCACATCTTTATTTTGCTCCATCTCGGATGTCAGGATGCCGATCTCTGTGTCGGAAATGTTTCTTTTCTTACAAGTGTTTCGTCTTTCGGTGTTTGACCTCAGTGGGCGAGGCCTCCGAACCAGGAAAATTTAAGGGCGTAACATGTTAATGACGATCGAATTCAGCTGCCGCATTTGTCAAGGCCCGCTCATTCGTACGCTGAGATTGGTCAGATAGGAGTGTTTCATAAATCACACGTGGGTCCTTTCCTACGACCAATTCTGCGCTCAGATCTGCGCCTGTTTTCATGCAAGATTGATAAATGAAGGCCAATGTGCTTAGTTTAGACCCTGAAGTCCGCGACCAAGACCGCGCTACGGAGCGGTAAGATCCATAACCTTGGATGGCGAATCCACGACCCGACAAATGTTTGTCCGGAAAGTAACCATCGGAACGCTGCCTGGGCAAACTTTGAACATTACAATCGCCCACTCTCCGACCAGGAATGGATGTGCTTTCAGGCACAAGAGAGAGCAATTAGAAAAACCCTGGATGTTAAGCTAATTAATGACAGACAAACAGTACGATTCACTGGAAACAACCCGCACCACTGGACTAAACTTATAACCATCCTATGCGGAGTATACTACAGAAACGGAGCTTATTCAGCAACTCACCGAGATGGAAGGCCACTAGGATTACCCTTGTTGAAGTACATCGCAAGAATCCTACAAAAATTCCCCCTCTGCAGAGTGCTTTCAGCGGAGCTTAACCCAGAGACGCTCTCCGAGTGGATCGATCAACAGCTGCGCTTCGTACGGGAAACCATCCAGCCGGCGCTCAACAAAGTGACGGACTCCAGCAGTGTGAGAGAGCCCCGAGTGGTAAGCGAAAAATAACTGGCTTATCTTTGGGGACACCGTAGGAGCAAGGCAATAGACATCATCTTAAACCACAGTACCTACCTAGACCGCCCTCCTACAATAAGCGACGTGGATAAAGTCTACGAGTATAATGCTGCGAAATGCAAACCAGCGCAGTTACACCAGCAGACCAGCAGGCCCCCATGGTGCGGCGCCCTTGACCTTGCAAACCCGAAGGACCAACCCACAACCTCCGACTTCACCACAGAGGAGATTTCAAGAGTACTCTGGAGCCTCCCGAATAACAAGACATGTGGTGCAGACGGCATGACCTACGAAGTACTCAAAGCAACAAAACAGTCCTCAACAGTGGCCCTCACACAGATTTTTAATGTCTGCCTAGTCAACCGGAAAGTCCCTGACTCCTGGAAGGGGGCCATTATTTATAGGATCCCCAAAAAGAACAACGTAGCAGAAGACCCATCCACCTGGAGGGACATATCGCTACTTCCCACTATATACAAGGTATTTTTGAAGTGCATCCTAAGCCGCATATTACCCTGGCTGGTGGAATCAGGAACACCGACAACAACACAAAAGGCATACATAGAGAGGCAAGGAATGAATGAGCACGTATTCTATTTGAAGACTGCCATTGACGATTTTAAACATGAATCATCCCGTTTTTATGCGGTGTTCCTTGACTTTCGAGACGCTTTTGGTTCCCTGACCCATAGCGTAATGCTTCATTCCCTTGAGGAAATAGAACTGCCGGAACACTATATACATGTAATCAAGGATGTATACGACAAATCATTCCTACAAGTGATCTGTGGACAACAACTAACGAAACCGGTCAAACTTGAAGTTGGGATTAAGACGGGTGCCACTGGAGTGCTGTGAATTTCGTAGTGGCCCTAAACCACTGGCTGAAATGGCTATGCCTCCTTGCCCCACCTGGAATAATATCTCCAAACCCAGTCCAGGCCTTTGCAGACAATGTCCTCATAGTATCGAGAGAGCAAAACGTCATTAACAACATGCTGTCATACACCGATCGCTTTCTGCAATGGTCTGGACTCGAAGTCAAGAACAACAAATGGGCGGTGCTCTATGAACGACGCAGTGGAGGCAATAGATGGTACAAAGCCAAGTCTGACCAGCCTCCATCATTCAAAATTGCCTGGAGCCCAATCAGAGTCTTTACAAGACATGAAACATACACCTACCTAAGACATAAGTTTAATGTCGCAGGAGAATGGCAAGAACAAGTGAGCGATATCTGCAACGCATACTCTAGCAGATTAGACTTGATAGATCAATGTCCCCTACCGACCTGCATGAAACTCCAGACAGTTCGGGATATAGCCCTATCCAAGATTCAACACCTGTTCTCCAACATCCATATTGCCAAAAAGGTATCTGCATGAACTGAACAATAAGACCGTGCAGCTAGCAAGAAAATGGTTAAGTCTCAATACACACACAACGAGAAGTATTCTGTTCATGAGCAGCGCCGTCGTATAGGGGGGAAAGGTGATGACAATTCTAAGGGCCCACAGCCAGCCAGGGCCCACACACTGCTCCAGTAGCCTCTATGACAAAATGATTATGCACTGAACTAATATATATTCATACGAATGAATCCGAATTAAAACAAAGCCACAAGTTGTACAATACTCTATATATATGTTTATTCTATTCAATAACCCCCCTGGCCCCTTCTTAGAAAATGGTTTGGTCCACACCGCGGCTCTTTCTTCCCGGGGTTCTTCCTCATCGGAATTAAGTGCTAGCCGGTAGAGAAGCTAACTGCAGCAGAGTCAGTATGCCCCCCAAAAAACACAAGTCTGGACACCAGAAAAGAGTTGAGAAAGAGGTCAGGTGTAGGAACAGCAGAGCAGGGGCCCAAGACATCAAAACCTTTTTTTTTAAGAATGGTGAGAGTAAACTACCGAGGGCGGCTTAAACAATTAGCCTGCTTGTTCATTCATTTAATGTCTGTAATATTACCTTTGACGGGGCGCAGGCTGGAGCCTACGCTAGCTGTCATCGGGCCCCGCTCTGGACAGGTCGCCAGTTCATTAAAAGAAAATCGCCAGGTCATTGTAGAGCGACGGTTCCTAGAGTAGCTATAACTGAACGTTACTAATTTAGGGCCGGCTACCACCGTGACTGTGTGTTTCGCACATAACACTGTCGGACAGTGCTCCAGTAAGCGCCCATTCAGAGGCTGCATTCAATTGTATTATGACCCATTCAATTTCTACTCAGTAATTATGAGCATCTGACGAAGGTCAGTTACGTTTTCATGATGTGTTCAATGTGGTCTTGTAAAATGTGTCATTAGTGGGACATTTGAATAGTCTAAATACAAAAAAAGTTAATTGTTCAAAGATTTGTCGTTGTTGTTCTGTTTTTTTGACAACAACAAAGTAAAAAAAAGACTATTTAGAATTTTGGACAGTTAACACTGACTTTTGAATGGTTTAAAAATATTTTATCCATATCAGGACTTGAACCAGTCACCTTCTGGTTCCCAAGACAAGTCCCAACAGACTGAGCTACTGACGCCCACCATTATTGTATACAATATATATAATTTAACAATAAACCTTTATCCTCTGCTGCTCCAGAATCAGCAGTGCCTGCTTCATCTGAGTTTGACCCCACAGCAGATGCTCACCCCCAGCAGTCCAATGATGCCTTTGATGGTGAGTGAGTAAACACCTTGGGGAGCTAGATGAGGAGCTCTGGGTCAGCATAAGATTCTTCCTTGGTGTACAAGAACACAGATACTTTTTTTCTGTTTAATTTTTTCTGTGCAGTATGCAGAAGGTTACTTCATTATGAATGCCAAATTACTTATGTATGCACAGTGTGCATCTACCATAGTGTCAGTATGGCTGTTGTTTGGTTTTTGTTTGTTTTGTTTTGTTGGCTTGTCTTGTTTTTATCTGTGATGCTTTTGTTGTTGTCACGTGACTGTTATTGTTGATTGTGTGTCTATTGTTGTTCATCTTTATCATTTGTGAAAATAAAATAGAAATATGGGAAAAAAAAACACCTTGGCTATTTCAATTATATAATAGCAAAATATAGGCTACATTTTTTTATAACTCAATTTATGTCACTTTTGCTGTTGACAGAGCCAGGTCCAAGCTCCCAAAGCAAGGCTACTTCAGATAGTGAAGGGAATTGTGAAGCAAATCAAAGCTGTTGCAGTCATGAAATTGCTGAAGACAGTCAGAGCACAGGAAGTACAGAAAGACAGGAAAGAGAGAACAAGGAGGAAGAATATTTAAAATGTGACCCAGGATTATGGCCAGAGAAGCTCACAGACCACGATCGTGAGATAATAGTCAAAAAGCTAACCACAGCTACTCAAAGAGATCTGACCTTGATCATGCCAAAGGATTCAGATGGAAGGAAATTTCCAGAGTATTTAGAGTTTACAAAGTCAACAAATGGACGGGAAAAACAGAAGAGAGACTGGTTAATGTACAGTGAAAGTGCAAAGGCAATATACTGTGTACCATGCATGTTATTTTCCTCTGACGGCCTAAAAAAACCATCAGCCAGTGCACTTAACACCAAAGAAGGGTACAAAATATCAGATCTCAAATGGCGGAGAATGTACAACAAATTCCCTGACCATGAAGTTTGCAAGGCGCACAAAACCTGCTACCTCAAGTGGAAAAATCTGAGATATTCTTTGATAGAAGCAAAGGGGATAGACAGCCATCTGCAACAAGAGATCCAACTTGAAGTTGACAGAAACAAAGCTATTCTTGAGAGAATATTAGATGTTACTCTTTTTCTGGCCTCAAGAAATTTGCCATTCAGAGGGAGCACAGAAACGCTTGGTGATGTACGGAATGGTAACTTCCTTGGCACTGTAGAGCTTGTAGCCAAGTACGATCCTCTGTTGAATGATCATCTGAGAAAAGTTAAGGAGAAAAGACCAAGCACCAGAGTGACCCATTACCTTAGCCCAGAGTCTCAAAATGAGTTCATAGAACTCTGTGGAGATAGGGTTTTGAAAGAAATACTGAAGAAAAGGGAGTGTGCCATTTTTTACTCATTAATATGTGATGCAACTCCTGATGTCTCCCACAAGGAACAGAATGTAATTCTGTTGCGATATGTTTTTCAGAAGGAGAATGATCAGTGGGATGTAACTGAACGTTTCTTGCAGTTTGAAGAATTCAGTGGCAAGACTGGCCATGAAATATCAGAGATGTTACTGAAGTTACTACAGGAGCACCACATTGACATTGCAGATTGCAGAGGCCAGGGCTTTGACAATGGCTCGAACATGTCAGGAAAAGTTAAAGGGGTCCAGGCTGAAATAAGGAAAATAAATCCACTTGCTACATATTCACCATGTGCCTCACATACTTTAAATCTTGTTGGAGTACATGCTGCAGAGTCATGTACCGACGTTTCAACATTTTTCGGGAGTTTGAATCGCTTGTACAATATCTTCAGTGCCAGCCCAGAGAGATGGGCCATTCTCAAAGAAAAGACTGGCTGCTCCCTTCACCGCATGTCTGATACCCGTTGGAGTGCCTGCATAGCGGCTGTTAAACCAGTTGCAAATAACTTACCATCACTCCTAGAGGCCCTGGATAGCATCCTTGCTAGATGCAGCTTGACTAATGAAGTCAAATCAGAGGTCACTGGTCTCAGGAGTTATTTTACATCTTTTAAAGCCATTGTTCTCCTGACTGTCTGGAAAAAAATACTGCAGTCCATTGAAGACAGAAACATAATTCTGCAGTCAGGAAAAATTACACTAGATGTAGAAGCAGCCAATATAGAGGCATTGAAGGAAGAAATGCAGGTCTTTCGTGACTCATGGGACAACTTCCTTGCAGAGGCTTCCCTCATCGCAGAAGCTATGGATGTTCCCATTGGATTTCCAGTCAGCCACAAGCGAAAGAGAAAGCGTTTTGCAGATGAGAGCCAGAGGTCAGAAGAAGAGGGAAACCAACAGGAGACAGAATCAAATCTGTTTCGCAACAGTGTTTTCTATGTGGCATTAGATAACATCCTCTGTGCCTTGGACACCCGCTTTCAATCCATTGCAAGTATCTGTGAGGAATTTGCTGCAATACTGAAAATCAAAGATTTAAAAGATGATCAGATTCACTCAGTTTGCCATTCATTAACAAGCAAATACAAACAGGATCTTAGTGCTAATTTTGAAACTGAAGTGCAACATTTGAGGTCTGTTTATAGTGCCACATTTTCAGACTGCCACTCTCCCCTTGAACTGCTGAATTCCATCCATAAACTTCAGCTACAGAGCATTTTTGGTGAAGTATGTGTTGCCATCCGAATCTTCTGTACATTACCTGTGACTGTTGCAGGTGGAGAGAGGGCGTTTAGCAAACTGAAAATAGTCAAGAACTATCTCAGATCCACAGCAAGCCAAGAGAGGCTAAATAGCCTTGCTAGACTTTCAATTGAAAGTCAGCTAAGCCGACAATTGGACTTTAAAGACCTCATCAGCGAATTTGCCAACAAAAAGGCCTGGCGTTGGGCTTTCTGATGAGACTTACAGCGAACAAACTATTATTTACTACAATTTAAACTTTCAGTGGGATTAGATGAGGATTGTTGTTGTTTTTGATATTTGTTTTACAACGTATTCTATGTTCTCGTTGTTTTACTTGCACATTTAAGTTAATTGTTACATATTTACCTGTGGACTACCTTGAGCCAGGACACTGTTTTTCCTTTTATATCAAATTATTTCATAAGCATATCAGTGCTTGATTGTTGAATACAATAAAATACCCACTACCTATTTGTTGAGTGGTTAATTGAAAATATATTTGCAATCAGAAGTGTAATAACATGTTTCAAATCAATAAAATGAGAATAAGACAACTAATAATACATAATTTACATAATAATACTCTGACTTGTTAAGTTGTTAATCTTAAAAAAGGAAACAAATTGGGTGTATTACACCAGGCACCGTCAAGAACACTGAAAAACAATACAATTGAAGGTGGCAAGGAATAGGGTAGAGGGGCCCACACCGATATTCTTTCAGGGGGCCCAGAATTCCTAGCAACTGCCCTGTTCATAAGTAAATCAGAGGGAGGACTAGGGATTCCCAACATCGAATGGATATACACAGCTACCAGAATAAATCACCTACTGCAAATACTGAAAAACGATGACCTTTCAGTCCGAGAAGTGGCCTGACGCTCACTGCTGCTGGATCCAAGCAAACGTAAGGTCCCCTATGCTACAGACGGACAACCAGATTACCTTGGCTTCAGAAAGAAACCCAGTGGAAAGCTTGATACTAAGGCTACGGGATTTGGAGTACGTTCGGATTGGCCCGATCTGAATGACTTGTGTACCAACAATAACATACAGTTGAACTGGGCACACACAAGGGGGGAGCAGGTAAACATCAGCGAGGCACAGATCATGGACTTAAACATGCTTGCTGACGCAACTATACATTACACTGGAACCAGCAAGAGACTGAACAGCCGGACGTGCAGGTATGAAATACTCCAACACTTCCAGGCGCAACAACGCAATTATTGGGTCAACCTGCGCCTCCAAGGTAAGATTGCATGCCTGCAGAGCGCTGGTCACACAGTCTCACACTCCGCACTACAAAATCCAGCCATTAACGAAGGTGTCTTTAAATTCGTTATAAAAGCTCGGCTGCAAACTCTCCCGACCAAATACAACCTCTCTCTCTGGTTTCCGAAACATCATGAGCAATTCTGCTTACTCCATAGCGACAAAACAATGGAATCTACAGCGCACATTCTGAATGGGTGCCCTGCGTTTAAAGGCCTTAACATCGCGCGCCACGACCGCATTGTATTGTAACCATAACAGCACAAGAACTGCGTATAGCTTTTGGACAAAGTACAATACACACGAATAAGACTGTTCAAATTAACTGGTCCAGCTACATCTGTGGGCGAGTGTTCAAGTTTGTGTGTCTTGACCTGATTTGTTCCTCTGAATAAGACATGTGATGGCCAGCAAGATGACAACTTCAGCTACAGATCTGTGTGTGATGGAAAATCTTATTATTTTTAAGCATCACTCTGACTTTTCCTCTCCATCCTCCTCTGTCTGCCTCTCCAATTATCTCTTTCTCCAATTTCATTCATCTCCCTCTCTCCCCACACAGGTGGTCAAACATCATGGCATCAGTGTAAATTGAGCACACACCTCCTCACCCTAAACACAGATATCCTTCATGCCTGGCTGAGAATATTTTAGAACTCAGCTGCATCAGAGAGAAACTCTGGGCGAGACAGGACTCCCCTGAGTCTTCCTTCCTGCTCCTCATGTCACCCTGTAGGTGTCATGCACTTTGTTAATCCACTGCTCCACTAATCGGCATGATTGCTACCCCTGTCCTCCTTCTCGTATGCCCCGCGTGCAGTCGCGAATGAAACGCACCCGGAGAGCCAATGATTCAGGTCGATGTCACTTTGAAGCCAGAGAAGAACGGCTTTGTCTCTGTTGCTCTTTTTTTGTGTGTGTAATGTGTGGGTGCATGCATGTGTGCTTTGTCTTCACTTGAATGCCAGTGTACAATATATCTATTTTTGTGTCCCTGTGATAATATGTTGTGTTTTTACACTTGTGAGAAAAAAGCTGTGTGTGCCTGTAAGTGTGGCTTGTTCTTGCTTTTGCAATTGGAGCAACAATAAAATACATTTTTAGCTCTGTTCATCAACACCTATGGCAGAGGCAACAGGATGAGGATTGTCCCTTTTAAAAAAATACATGTACAAGACAAAATTGACTCCATTTTATTGAATTATTTTTATGTTTTCAAGTTCGAACCTAACCAAGCTAGCAGCGTACACTCACAGATTAATCATGCAATTTAACACACCCATTAGTCTACTTTCCAATGACCTTTTCATAGTCTTAATTACTATCCACATTTGATTTTCTCAGAGGTCATGAATTTTGATTCCTGAATGGCTGTTTTAAAAATCAGCCTCAATATGCCAGAAACAAATGTGTCAATAAAAACAAAACGTGTTACTGTGTATGAAGATTGATGATTAATTTATTTTATTTACAAATGTGTTGTCCTGTCCACAAACAAATACCTCCCAAATGTATTTACCACAGCTGGAGAACAACAAAGTCTTCCCAAGTAGAACTAAATTGATGAAGTAATTATGCTTTATGATAAACACAAAAAATAGTTGTTTCGGATTTGGTGTTCGAAACAACCACAGCACACCTCATACCTCGTGTGTTTGTGTGTGTGTGTGTGTGTGTGTGTGTTTGTGTGTGTGTGTGTGTGTGTGTGTGTGTGTGTGTGTGTGTGTGTGTGTGTGTGTGTGTGTGTGTGTGTGTGTGTGTGTGTGTCCATCCGGTGTTCTGGACCAACTGAGGCAGAGACAGACTTATAGTGTTGAAATAGTTTTAAGTTGTACTCTGTAAGATTTTCATCTAGTTAATTAACTAAATTTGCTCAATTAGAAAGTTGCTACCTATTAAATAGAGAGTTAAAACAATGGTGGTTGATTGTATGACCCACTAATGAGAGTAATTCTACTTGCCATTAATCTGTGTGTCTGTGGCGACATTCCCAGGCTAGATGTGAAGAGGCCGCCATGTTAGTGACGCTGCTGACAGCGTTTGGTTTGTCGTCACAAACGATTATGCTACGTTCAAACTGAACTGGGTAGAGATGTGGATAAGTGTCTAGGAACCCGGGCAGCTCGGCTCAGGCTGAGGTTACGCCTTGATGGTGTGCTGGTCCATTATCCCCAAAAAAGAGATTTTCAATAGATGAGGTGAAAATGGGCTGTTTGGATGTCGCTCAGATGGCTGTGGATGTAACTCAGGCAGGCTTGGGATGAACTATGAATGAACTTCATGATGTTGAGAGAGAGAGAGAGAATTTCGGAGGCCTGGATGAGGCGAACCATCTAACTCCATAGTAACACCAGAAGCTGGAGGATGGAGCTGCTTTGGTGTCGAGCTGGATGTCTTCGGGGTCGATTATGTGGTCAAGTTAGAATGGATGGGCAAAACCATGAAGACGCTATTGATATCTGCTTTAGCCAGCCAGGCGCCGCAGCAGGAGAGACGGATGCGTTGGAGATGGTGATGGAGCGCATTGAAAAATCAGAGCTTGGGATGAGATTGTTGATGTTAGGGGTAGCAGTTCCATTGGGAGAAGAGAGATTGATGACGGGATCTACACTGACATAAAAAAAAACATCTTAACATGTTGAATTCGCTCTGCTGGCAATTTGAATTTGCTCTGCACACTAAGAGCAGGTCTTTTCCTCCTGTTTCCTATCCCTTTTTTCTGGATCCAATCACCAAACTGGCTTTTTTCACCTGGCGCACTATTGGCCGGTTAAACCAGATGAAGACAGAGAAGCTTTTTGCAAGCATTTTTGTGTTTACAATTTACATTCAACATGGCGGCCAACGAAGCGCAGCAACAGCTATCTGGTGATGCAGCTGTCGCTGCACTTTTAAATGATTTCAATTGCAGATTTTCTTTGAAAACTGAGCAGAAACTTTCCCTGGAGCAATTCCTACAAAGAAAAAATGTATTTGCTTTACTGCCCACTGGTATCTAACAGTTAGCCATGAAGGGAGTATGTCTGACTGGTTGAAGGACTGTCCAACATGCATGCAGCTATTTGAACTACGTCCGCAAATAGTGTTGCTTTCGTCAACGAAAATGATGACGAAATATTGTCGTCAACGGACCTTTATCAAGTGACGAAAACTAGACGAGACGAAACGAAAATGCTGGGCATGTGACGATGACTAAGACGAAATATATAATGCAATTATGTTGACGAATAAAAACGAGACGAAATGTCTGTTCATTTTCGTTGAAATAACAAAATAACGTTGTCTTGTCTCGTTTAGTCATGTTATTATTATTATTATTTTGAAGTTTTTCTCCCAGTCTCGCGTCTGGGCGACGTCACTTCCTCAATCCCCACATGCGCATTATTTAGATTCTGAAGCTGCCACTGCTGTGGGTCAGCGTTAACGTTAGAGTTAGGGTTAGCGACACCTAAAGAAACATGAGAACAAAGTGTGACACCAGCCGGGGGTCGTGTTTGGGAGAAAAAGAAGAAAAACTTTCATTACATAGAAGTGGAAAGCAAAACGGAATGTGTTGTGGAAAAAGAAAGAAATGCAGCCACAAAATCACAGAAAAAAACACCACGGATCTTAAGAGAAACCTCAGGGCATCCCATAATGAACTTTACTTTCTGTTTTAGAAAGCTCATGCGAAATGAGGCTACGGTTAATGTTTCGGGTTTTAACGCTAGCTTTAGGGTTAGCCACTGGAGCTGAGAATGTGGAGCGTGTGTGTGTGTGTGTTTGTGTGACTAACGTGTGTGTGTGTATTTATTTGTGAGAGTGTAAAGTGTGTTTTTAGTTCCTACCTGACTGACTCACTCTTTAAGTGCACTAAACTTCCCCTTGTTGGCCAAATACTTTGTCTAGTTTTGTATTTCACAGAGCAAATCACACTGAACTGAATTTAGCATCAACATAAATTGGATAACTTATTCTAGACCTGTACATGCATGTAAACTAAAGATATCCGCATGGGTTTGGCTAAAAGAAAATGTTGGTTTCATCAATACTATTAGGTACTTTTATTATATTGGCAATATAATTGCATTACTAAAAAGAGACTAATATACAATTTTCTTTAACTAAAACTAGACTAAAATGTCATAAGTTTTCGTTGACTAAAAAATGCTCAGACTTTTAGTCGACTAAAACTAGACTAGACTAAAAGTAACACCAAAAACAACACTACCCGCCAGCAGCAGCCTTCCCAGACCAATGTGCAATAGTAGATTGAACTTGGTCTGGCAATACCCAGGCTAGCTCCAAATGGCAACAACACTCTCTTTGACATCTGACCTGGTAAAAGAAGAAGGACAGAAGAGACAGCCAATTTGTGAATAAGTAATGTATTTCAACCTCCAATATCGGCTCTGTCTACACCTAATGTCATTTCACTGCAACTGACCGACAACCAATCAGAGCCAAGGAGTCTCTGACGCAGTGTCAATGACTGGACTCTGATCAAACTGTGAAACTAGGCAATGTTGTTCAAATATGAATAAAGATTCTGTTTCTGCATTGCCCATTTCTCATATAAGTGTTTTCAGTGTGTGGTCTGGCACTGGGCCTTCAACGTTGCAAAGTCATAATGTTTTTGGATATTTTTAAAGAAGTGAACAGATCTAACACGTTGCTCAACAAGCTTCGACACACAGCTCTAATGCACGAACAAACACACACACACTAGGCCTATATAAGCCCCACCAAACTACGCCATAATTTTGAGTACAGCTGGTCTAAATGAGCAAAGTGTTGTAATAATCAGGTATGAGGTGCCATGACAAGGCAAAATGAACAAGCCAGCTTGGATTTGGGGTGAATTAAAATCAGAGATCTATTCTGCCTGATTGTTGTTTTGAGACAGAATTTGCGATACTGATCATTCAGTTGAAGGTATATTCTGACAACACAAATATTTTTAAACCCTGGTGAGATGGGCTGACTTTGTTCGGTTAGTCCAGCTAGTAGATTCACTTTTAGCCCTGGCTGATGATTTATCAGAGAAAAAGCAGGAAACTCCAACAATACAACCTGTTAGTTTTCCTTGAAAGGGCTGATAACTGTCAGTCTTAAAATGCCCTCCAACACTTTTCCCCTTTTCTGTTAATTACACTGCTTTTTAAAGTAGACCATGAAAAAAGTTAATGCCATCAAGTTTGCTAAAGTGTTGCGGTTTTTCTCCAATAGCAGCTGTACTGATTGAATTCTTTGCACTCATTGACTCATCTACATGTCAGTGGCCTTATACAGCAGAGTACAGAGAAGTGGGACTTTTTTTGTTGTTGTCTCGCCCACTAATAGCAACATTTGATCGGCTGTTTTACCCGTCACTTACCAAATTAACACAAACAGCTCTAGACCTCATGATTTGAGTGAATCTTTTTTGCCTAGAAACAACAACAACTAAATCTGATTGGATAACACTAATTTCAATGTTTTAGGACACTTACACTGTCATTTCTGAAGCAAACTTGATAGAAAATGAGGCTAAAATTAGGATTAAAAATTATAATTATTAACTGAAATAAATTAAATATTACATTTAAAATGCTGGTAACTGTTAGGCGTAAGCAAAGGAGGATTAAAATACAATCAGCGTACAATAAATGAAGGCTTTAATTCCTCAACAAGGCTGTGGAAATGGCTAGAGGTACACGAACAGACGACATACTCTGGCCACAAGACAGGGGAAGACGAGGACTTTATATACATGAGGGAGGGTGACACAATCAGGTAATCAGGGAACATAGCAGGCCGGTGACACAGGAGGAAGGACAAGTGACCTTAAACGAGAGGAAGATTAATCTTTTAAAATAAAACATGAATTTCAATTTCATTTCAGGACAAAAAAAACAAGACAAGACACCTGTCACCACAGTGTGAAAATATGTTGTACCTTCTCTGAAGTCCTAGAAGTCCCTAAGGGTCCTCCTCTGGTTTTCAGAAACCTATTTTAGTGTACTGTTTAGCTGTAAAACAAGTTTATGTGTGAAAACTTACCCTGTTATTCCAAGGGACTTGCTCTATAACCTTTAAGCTACTACGCTGTTGATCACAAATCAGTGATGAGGAGGAACTATTCACTTTAACTGAAAGGAAGACAGACATGAACATACTGTGTATGGAGAGATGTGGTTGAGAGATCTGAATTTTGTGTATTCTCTCTAAGTCCCTTGGTGTTTATTTCAACACAGAAGAAACACATTTGCTCATGATATTAAAGGTTTTAGAATGGTGCTTATCTCATTGCAAACCTCAAAGTCCCTATGGTAATTTAACAAATATTACATCAATTATGGTGACTCTAAAGTAGGACAAGACAGCAAGAACCACACACCAAATCCCCATGGGATAATTATACAGCCACAATTGGACATTGGGGTAATTTTATGCAGTTGCTGGGACAAAAAAACATTATATATAGACAACATTTTCCAAACATTCCTCGGCAAACTCTTTATTCTGATGCTTTGGTCACAGACCTTTCTTATACTAGATGAACCATCCCGAGTTGATTGCCTGAGTTGCAGGACCATCAGCAATCAGTATGACATGACACTATGCAAGAGCTAATAGGCTCGTGGGAGATGAGCTGCGCCTCGCTTGTGAAGTGGATGTGAGCAGGCAGCAGCAGGGGGTTGTGACAGAAAGCTGCGGTCAAGTCAGACAGTTTCCAGTTGTTTCCAGCTGCCTTCAGTACAAGAAGTCAAAGAAACACTCATATCCTCTTTCCAGAGTTGATTCTGATTCATAAAAATGTTATAAGACCCATAAATCAGTTTGTACAGGGTCTCCAATGGTTTTGATTATAACAATGTAGCTCATTAAAATACTACTACTACAAGCTATCTGTTGCTGATTTTGATGATCTTTTAATATGTATTAAGTCTCTCAGTCTAAACATCACCATCAGCCACACAACATTTCTACCTTTAAATCAGCCAAATACCAATCTAAATCTCTCCAATCAAAAATGAAAAGTTTCTATAAAATGCATCAATCAATCAGCTGTTAGATCAGGTGAGAGACAGGCATTTCCCATCATGCTCAGTCGGAGGAGAGCACTTCGATCTTGGGGGGTTGGGATCAAGTCTCTCACAAATCTAATGGGCATGCATTGTGAGGCGTTCGCCGGTGACCGATTCTGCACAGGCCTGGCTTGTCTTGAACAAGCCTTAACACAGAATGAAGGGGTTCCTTGTTCTAAAAAAAACTTTGGGACATCTAAATCAAGTCCTGCATAGCAGTAAAATCACATTACCCGTAATGTCCTCATTGTATTTCAGGCATCATCAGTGTCACAGGTTAAATCTGGCAGGTTAAGTCAAATATGCAGTAAACAGTAAGGAGATGGAGAATTTCACTGTATGGAATAACGCTGGTAAAAAGTTGGTAAGAAGCATAAGAGCTAAGATGTGCTCTTTACAACCTTTCAGTTAGAACATTTGGCAGGGTTAGATGGGCTGGGAGATGGCCAATAGAAATAACATGCCAGAGAAGAATTATCTACTATTTTAGCTTTGATGGAATCTTCTTATCTGGCCTTCAATATCTATGACTGAATGGTCCTAACATATTACTGTTCATCTATCACCCCATGCACTGTGACCTTTAATAATTTGTTTCCATATATGGCCAGACCTTGAAGTTTTTCTACCAACCTTGCTTATTTCACTCTTTTCACTCACTTTGAAAGTTCAGAAAGGTAGACTCTTTTTATGCTCTCATTCATTCACCATCTTTCTCCCTCCCACTCCATCAGTGGGCTCCTACTCTCAGCTGACTATGGCTGGTCACTCAAGTTAAACCGACCAAGTTTTGCCGCAGTACAAACTGATGCAATCATGCAACCCTCCTCCACCCTTTCACATCCGGTGCCCATTCCTGCTCCACATCCAATCATCCAGATCTTCAGCCAGCTCTCGTCAATGCCACCATTGTCTAGACGGCAGGGGGGAATATTCCTAAACAATGGGATCTAAACGCCAAAAACTTTACAGAAATCCCTTTAATGTTCACCATGTAACAAATGTATTTCTCACTCTAATGATGTCTTTCCTGTTTAAAGTGTTATATTGTAACATACTTATAAAAAATGTTATGACCACTCTAAACACTGAACAACAAAAGCTTCTTCCCGCATACTCATTTGGTACTCAGGATGGCTTTCTTTCCTGTGCACCAAACCTTAAATAATAAGGGTTGTGAGATTTTTCTTTTTATCCCTAATCCTAAAGTGTTGGTTAGAGGCACCTGTCCCATAATTTTGGATTTTGTTTGGCCAATTTGTGGATGACCTAAAAATGTAGACATTAGATTGGCTGGTTATGGCGTAACTTTTGTGGACCCATTGTTGGTTAATCACAAAAAAATACATTCTGATTACTCTCTAATTCTGTGTCTTTTTACACATTACAATAGAAACCATTTGCTATTTATTTTGGTCTCAACAAAATAGAATGAAAGTAATAGCTGTCTACAAAAACATCAATCTGCGTCTACACAAATAACAAAACTACCCATGCTGGAGTGGAACAACTGAACCGCTGAATGCTATGAGGCATCACTACCATGGTCCCTAATGATTCTTTTTAAAGCACACAACAGAGAACTCAAGGCAAGAGGAGACACGGGAGACCATGAATGCCACTGCTAATCTTGTGACATTAACATACAGTTAGTAAACACAATAATAAAACCTCAATGTATCTAAATTTTGAATAACTGAAGAATTAACATCTTGTAGTCATCCAATATAATGCTATACAATATAAAGCTTTACATGATATCTTAGCAACACTGGCTAAGATATCATGTCCTGTTTGTGCCAGTGAGACTGGATAGTACTGGATAGTACCTGATACTGATTTTAGTACTACCTCTGTCGTTGTTCCAAGGGAACTGTGTCGACACTAAAGTGGTGTTCAGCATGTATTGAGAGATTTACTCATGTCTGTACAAGAGATGAGAAAGAAAGGCGTTTTTAAAAGTGTTAAGTTACTGCTATTGAAAACCCAACATTTCCTGATATAGTTGCTTCATAATAAAAGCTTTACAAGGTTTTACAGCGATCTTCAGGCTCCCCAGAGTCTAAATAGCAACAACAAACTAGAACAGGAATGTCAGTACTGTAGTAATATTCACATATTAGGGAATTGGTCAAATAATAATTGTCCACTGGCAGTAGAGGAAGAAATCATTTGCAAAATCCCTAAAATAAATAAACCAACAACAGCTACTTAATATTCCCTTAGGTGTGCAATACAAAAACAATAGTAATAATTAAAAAAAGATATCTTATCAAAACAACCCAAGACCAGTTTAATTAGTATTTCCTGGATTGCACTCAAACTATTCAGGAAAATAAAAAAATACAGAGATGGAACCTTCAAATGCTATTACCGTAATTTCCGGACTATAAAGTGCACCTGACTATAAGCCTCACCAGCTAAATTTAGGGGAAAATACAGATTGCTCCATATAAAAGCCGCACCCGACTATAAACCGCAGGCGTTTTGATGTGTAATTACCGTAGTATATAGGGGTTCCTGCTACCACGGAGGGGATTGTCGGGACAGAGATGACTGTTTGGGAACGCAAAGCGTCCCATTTATTAACAATAAATCTTTCAATCATTCAATCAAACTTTCACATCTTTGACATGGCGAACAGCATTCGTGCAGAGTACAAATAATACAACGGTGCAAAGTAATACAAAGTGCTCGCCTGTAACACGGCAGTAAAAGTGCAGTCCCGCGGCCGTTTACGTTATCAAAATAACCAGCCATTCATTGATGTCAAGGGTACGTGCAGCAGCTCTATTTCCTTCTTTGACAGCCAGATCGATGCCTTTAACTTAAAAGCAGCATCATATGCACTTCTCCGTTTGTTTTCCATGTTGAGGGTGTTTGCATGAACATTTCCTTCGCGCAAACTGTCGCTGACGCTCTCCTACTTTTTGTTTTGCTCTCGTTACCTGGCGCCAGATGTCTGCCTCGGTCTCGCGCATCCTCGGTAGTGCGCGCCCCTGGTTACCGTAAGCCGTAGAAAAGCCGCACCGTTGTATAAGCCTCAGGGACCAGAACGAGGGAAAAAAGTAGCGGCTTATAGTCCGGAAATTACGGTAAATTCAATCACAGCCATTCAAAATCTCAGCAGCTGAATTTAGGCTAATTAAGTGTGTTGACAAACTTCCACCTGTAACTCGTAAAGTTAATTAAAGAAGAAGGTGCCGGCCTATACAAGTGTCAGATAGAGTAACGGTTGTTGCACATGCCATATGGGATATGCTCCTGTGGATATGCATATGATATAAGAGCAGGAGAGTATATTGCAGTGTGTTATCCTGTGTTTACTAGAGGTAAGCATCACATAAGTCTAATGCTTTACGACTGGTCGCACAAACTCTATTCATTTAATGCATTAGTTATAATTAGAGTTAATAGCAAAACTGTGTAGGAAGTAACAGTTTTCTTTATTATGTAGATGTCGGACACAGAAGCACCTATAAACCAATAGCTTAATCCCTATGTACCAGTCCTCGCTGTGTTTTATGATGGTCAGAGAACCTGACTACAGGGGACAGTCCATGGAGGCCCTATTGAGGATTCTGCCCTCAAAGAGCACACAAGGCTGGTCACACGAGGTGAATTTATTTATCACCATCCACTGGTTGGCACACAGCTTATCATACAATGTGGTGTCCTGGGCCTTTTAAGTCTGAGTCTGCAGACTGGTGCACACTGGAGTGGAGAAAACTGCAGCCCTTCGCCAGGAGGTCATCATCAGCGCTGGAGTATTGGGTTAGTTTGGCATAGCATTTGCACGGCTGCCCAACAGTCCAGTGCCACATAAAGACCTCCCCAGGACCCCATGGTCAGGATTACTTAAACAGAAAGCTTTTCCCATCCATACAACCAAATGATATTAAGAGACTCTTCATCATCACCTTTGTGGGATATCCTGGTTTAAAACATTAATATCCATCTATTTCTATTAACATATTACTCTGCACAGTGCTTTATTTTGGGTGTTGGTGGCTACTTGCATTGAAAGACACGTGGCCATCATCACCCCATATAGATAGCCACTGCAAGGGAGGGTGCAGCATCATGCTAATGCCCGTTCCATTAGAGAGCGGACCTTTGGCATGTTGAAGACTCGATGGAGATCACCGTTCAAGACCCTGGAGGTCCAACACACCGTTGTCCCTTCAGTCATCTGCCACCTGTGCAGTGCTATACAATATCTGCTTCACAGCGGGGGACATCCTTGAGCCCATCGAGAATGGCGGAGACATTGATGCGGTTTCACCACGCTCTAGAACGAGAAGGACATGGTCAGCGAGATCGACTGGTAGGTCTGCTCTCTGTGGAGTTGCAAGAACACGATCATTTGTGGTCTTTGGGGACATGGTCCTCCACACTTTATGATAAGCTGTGTGCCTTTAAGCTCCCTTTGTTTCCTTTAGTATAAGTTGTTTTGTGCCATTGTCTCTAAAGGAAACCAATGAAAGTGGTGTTTGTTGTGCTGTCAAATGATTATTATTCCAGTTTGTGCCCAACATCTCCTTGCCTGCTAACTTATTTATTGTTGTTTATGTTGAATAGTCTGCTTGCTTTTAATTTATTTATGATTTTGCTTTGTAATTTTGTAATTCTTCAAGATGATCCAAAAATTTTCTGTTGTTGGCTTGTCAAGACCCTTTCAAAGCGCTCCGTTGAAACAAAACAGACACAACGGCCGAACATGCGAACAATTATGATCACCTCTTTCGTCAGTGAGACACCTTTTTCATCCGTAAGAAAGAGGTAAAATGACAATTACGTTGTTTTTTTAAAACTCAGATCTGTTCAAACAACGGGAAACACGGCACTGCTGCGTTGAAGAAATACGAGGCTTTGACCCAGAAATCATATTTTGAAAGGGCGCTAGGTCATGACTTAACAGTCAGATAAAGGTCTGATGGCCTTATATATCAGGGAACCCCCTTCTGTCCCCATCACCATCAGTGGATTTTGGAGCTCATGGAAGATATCAAACAAGGGATTAGTGAGATGTGACAAACTGAAACATTAGATTGTGATGCATCAAAAACTGTTACAGAGGCTTTATGAGGAAATTAACTGAGCTCAAAATTAATTTTTAATAATAAGCTAAATATGTCGAGTTGTCCCAATATTTTGAGACTTGTGTTGAGGTGAGGCATCCCTCCAAGCCCACCATCCTTATGATTTTCCTTTGGAGTACAAAACGGATTGAGTAAAACTGTGTTGCCTGTTGTGTGTTGTGACTTCTTCTACAAATGTAGCCAAGAACACCATCTGGTCAGAAAACACACAAAGGATTCAAGAATATAAAGGCATTATCACAATGATTCACATAGCATTCTACATTTTACATCAGTACTCATTTTCTATACTTAACAGTCTTTAAAGGTCCTGTAATAAGAAATACATCTACAGTTCTGATAAGAATGATAAAGGTGTACTCAGTCCTACCTTTTAAGAGTAAAGTTACTCCTAAAAAAGACAGAGGCAAAGTCTCTCCCTTTTTATTGTATGAATTATACTTTTTTTTTTTTCAGTTAAAAAGATAATTTTACCAGTAATAATAATTTTATTCCAGTCTGGTTAAACCTTAATTTTGTGTGAAACCGCCCAGTGAACTACATCTCTCTACTCGCACACTTTAAGTCATCTTGCTCGCTAGCTAGCTAACTTAGCTAAGTTCCGATACACATGTAGCTAATATTATCTTACCTGATGGGTTTAATCCAGTGGATCTTTTTTTTATTTACAGGGAATTGGCGAAAGAATGAACAAGACATATTGCTCATTTGAGTACCGTGTCATCCCGGTAGAAAACTCACACACATACAGCTTAGCTCATTCTGTATTGGCCCGGTTTTTGCTAAAATTTGCACCGCACCCGATTTTTTTTTGTCACTCGGAATGAGCGCTTTGAAAGTTTCATGTTGAAAAATCGTCCAAATGTACATTTCATTTGTAAAAGCCCTGCACTGCCAATCAAACATCAGAGGAGACGTCCAGGTGCTGCAGTTCCCTGTTTTTCTTGGTGAGCAGTCTGATGATAATTGTGGAGGAATAAACACACCGTTGCAGGAAAAAACTTTGACACACTGCCATTGATACTTATGACGCACATCTCATTGGCTGACATAATTTTCTGATACAGTGCCCGCAGGCCTTTCTCACATCAGACATTCTGACTTGTCATAGTCGGAAAAGCACAGGTGTAATGGCTCTGCTCTAATCAATTGTTCCAGGGACAGTGATGGTAAATGGACCATTTCTTAAGCCATGTTCGGATCAACAGGTTTGATGCCGTAGTAGTGACGGGGCTCTCCATACGGGCTCCTGTAGGCTTCACTGACAGTTGAAGGAGGACGAGGGGGGGGGAAATGGGATTCTGGAGATACAAAAGAAGGATATCTGATATTCAATGATTATCTGACACAGAATCTTGTTTGCAAATGTGAAAGACTCTGCGGGTCTTACTTTTCTGGCTCTATTTGAAGATTTATTTATATCAACATGCCATAATTGTCCTGTCTTTGGGTTTCTTGTCTTGTGAATTTCCTGTTTTATTTTGAAAGATAACTCTCCTCTCGTTCCAGGGGTCCGTTTCACAAAGCAGGTTCAAAAAACTCTGAGTCTAACCCTGAACTCTGAGTTGATCTACTCTGAGATAGGAAACTCTGAGTTTTCGGTTCCAGAACAGCAGATTTGCGTTAGGTTGATCAACTCAGAGTAGTTTGACCTGGAGTTAAGCGCGTGCACCACAAGTAAAAAAAGACAGCATCAATGGAGCCCTGAGTCTACGAGTCACCATGGCAACGGGGAAGCGAAGCGCTACGCTACAACTGGAATTGGAAATATTAATGCGCTCATACAGTGAGTTTGAGCAGGTTTACACCGCTGCAGCAGCAAAAGACAGGGAGACGGTGTGGGAGAACATTGCTGCTCGGGTCAGTGCATAAGTTTAAATGTGGACCTGTTGTAATCACAACACGTGTTTTACATGGTAGAGTAAATATTATCGTAAGTGGCTATTTTTTATTCAACATATAAATATAAACACACAACATCTGCTGTGATATGAGAGCATTACTGGTTGTTAATGTTGGAAATGTAAGGAGGGGTGAGATGGACTGTGACATGAAACGGTGTTGTGCGTATTCAGCCCCCTCGCATTATAGGTGATATTCTGGATCAGAAGGCCGTATAGGAGTAGTTTATATACCGGTAACCCGATTAAAAGCACACACTTTTGAACCTATGAATTGCAAGAAAAGCTGGGATTATATTTAGGAAACGCTAAGTCAAATACATTCAACTTGCTCAAAAGATCCATTTCATTCATTTTGTAATCATGGCTGCAGTATATTAAGGACGTCTATGCGCGGTCTGATAATCATCTCCCGACGAATATTTAATTCTCTGCGCAGTAATGCGTCACCTTCATCCACAGGGTCGTTATCAAAAGGACATGCCATGGTAGTGAAATATTCACCACCTAATATAACTTCTAATGTAGGCCTACTGAATGATTTTTATACGTTGTATACAAAAACTCCCGTTTGCAAAAAAACGCAGCGCAACACAGAATATCTGCTGTGGTATGAAACGGTACTGCTGAAAAAAAAAGAGAATTGCCTGGAAATGCAAGAACATCTATAATCAATAGTCTGATAATCATCTCCTGACGAATATTTAATTCTCTGCGCACTAATTATGCACCTTCATCCACGGGATCGATATCAATAGGACACGCCATGGTAGTGAAATAGTCGCCACCTAATATAACTTCTAATGTAGCCCTACTGACTGATTTTTGCAATGATTTTCTGAAAAAACAGACGGAACTATACTTCGCCAAATCTCGCCCGCTGACTGAATGAATGAGGAAATCAAACACTGTGTGTGGCTGAAAGAGGGCGGAGACAGAGAGAAACTCAAGGTTTTCTGAGAAAAACCTGGTCCCGACCAGGTTAGTTTCAGAGAGCATGTTACCATGGTAACCGACCGAGAGGTTAAGTTACCTCTCTTTGTGAAACAGGCTAGAGTTACCCCTCTGTCTCTGGTTTGAGTTACCTCCCTTTGTGAAACGGAAAACTCAGAGTTTCCCTCATTTCAGGGTTAACAGACTCAGAGTTTTCACTAAACCTGCTTTGTGAAACAGGCCCCTGGTCACTTGCCCTTCCTCTTGTGTCACTGGTCTAACGTCATTCCCTGATTCCCGATTGTTTCCACCTATGGTTCCCCTCACTTCATGTGTATAAAGTCTGTGTCTTCCCCCCTGTACCGTGCCAGATTATTTTGTACCTTGTCTCGAATGAATCCAGCATTTTTCCACAGTCTTGTTCATGCCATTGGGCTCATTGTTTCCACGATCAGGTGTTTGTATTCCGTGTTTAATCATAGTAAGTTTAACCTTTTGAATTCTCTTGTATCCCTTGTTTTTTCCTCCTGGTTGGAGCGACCTTGTTTAATTATTTATTTTGATCACTTTGTTTTTTTATTATTCCTCCTGTGCGGAGTGATTTTTTGTTTGTGGCTCACGTTCTTGTAGTCAAGAAAATATCTTCAGTTTTGATCCGCGAACCTCCGCATCTGAGTCCTCTTTCCTGCCTGGGCCTGACAAAATAATCTGGCCAGTATGGTCTCAGCAGAGGCAGGTCGCTTATCGGAGGTGCTGCGCAGCCAGGAGGCCCGTCTCGTCCAGCAAGAGGAGTTCCAGACGGGGATGGCCACCGAAATGGGCCGTCTCTTCTCGCAGCTACAGGACCTGCTGGGGGAACTCCCTCCACCTGTGACCACAGCCCTGCCTCAGGCCGTGAACGCCACATCCGGCTCCCACCTGGCCAGCCGGAGGCGCTAGTTGTAGGCTGGCTTCCCCCACTCAGTATTCGGGGAAGCCCGGAACCTGCAAGATATTTTTAATAGACTGCTCTCTCCACTCTGCATTCTTGCCCCATGCATTCCCCACGGCCCTCTTCCTCCGAGCGAACAAACTTACTGTCGTTCGCCGCCGGAGCCACAATCTCACCTCCTCGACGATCACGAGGAGGAGCCCATGCATCTGGGGAGAGCCCCTTCATGTGTATAAAGTTCGTGTCTTCCCCCCTATCCCTTGCCAGATTATTTCGTACCTTGTGTCGAATGTATCCAGCATTTTTGCAAAGTCTTGTTCATGCCATTGGGTTCATTGTTTCCACGTTCAGGTGTTTGTATTCCGTGTTTAATCATAGTAAGTTTAACCTTTTGAATTCTCTTGTATCCCTTGTTTTTTCTTGTTATTCCTCCTGTGCGGAGTGATTTTTTGTTTGTGGCTCACGTTCTTGTCGTCAAGAAAATATCTTCAGTTTTGATCCGCGAACCTCCGCATCTGAGTCCTCATTCCTGCCCGGGCCTGACAATAATGAAGTCAAAATGCCAAATGTCATAAAGCTGAAATATAGTAAGAAAGTAGGGCTGGGACTTTACGATTAATTAACTACAGAAAAAATGCAACAAAAAAAGTAACGAAATTCATCGCAATTAGCAAAGTATTTTGCACTCAATGCAAAACGTTGCTCATTGCACGCGTCCCCGTCCGACCCGTAATACTGACGCACAGGACGCAACACGAGAAAAATTAAACCGATGAGAAGCAGATGATCTGTTGTTGGGCTCAGTGGGCGACATTTGAGACGGACCAAAGATTCACAACGCAATGAGTTGTAACTTGCAATTACTTGCATCGTGCATGTCTGCAACGTTCTGAAACCTGCCCGTTCACACCAATGCTACAAGACGAGACAGTGTATCATCTCCACAGCAACGCCTCTCTTTACTTCCGTTCTGACCTCCGACTTTTCAGGCTTTTTTTCGTAGCTGGATATAATTTGTAGCATAATAAAAATTAAATGAGGACAGAGACAGTGGGATACTTGCTACAGCTGCATTTCTATAGAGATGAAACAGAGAAAATACCATTTTATTTCCTGATTCACTGCTTTGTTCTGGATTACTGCGCTTGCTCTCCTTATTCATTGTATTGCTCAGACATGATTGGCTGTTGAATCAGGTGTGTTACCCCTCTAAAACCAGCTGCTGTAGATTTGTCAAGTGGAATCGCAGGCGACGAAATCAGCCAGTTAGATTTGCTGCAAGATGGGTCAGTTCACACCGCTGCAACTTTCACCTGCGATGTTTGAAAACAGTTGCATTGCGAATCTTTGGTCTGAACTGGGCTTTAGAAACGACCAAGTAGAAACATTAACCAGGGCACGGCTGTGTAAAAATTCACTTCCCAATGGAGCTCTTTAGCCTCCACTCCACCCCAATGCTGAACATGCTGCAGCTAACGTTAGCACAGACAACGCTGAACATGTTGCAGCTCATGTAAGCACAGACATGGCTCCGAGGAGGGACTGTCATTAGTTGATGGATCATTTTGGCTTCTGTGTTTTTGAAAACATGGGAGAAAAAGCACTCTATGTTAAACTGTTTATTTTATGCAAAGGATATTATTCTAAATGTTTTTGCAATGTTAGGTTTCTACAGGTACTAAACTTTTTTTTGTGAGCTTCTTCTGTCAAATATTGATATGCGATTAATTGTGATGAATTAATTACAAAGCCATGAATTAATTAGATACATTTTTTTAATCGTGTCCCACCACTAATAAAAAGCCATAGTTGGATTTGAGTTAATTATGAAAACAAACAGCCATGTGATCAAAGATGGAGTGTGATCTATTAGAGCAAGGAGAGGTATGGTCCCAGGAGTGGGGCGAGAGACCTGCAGTTTATTAATATGGAAGAGGCTCCTTCTCTCTGTAGTTCTAATTCAGTCTCATTTACACACACACACGCATACACAAACAGGTTCTCTCATCTCTCTGTCAGTTCAGTTATTTTCAAAGATTATTTCCCTCCCTCTTCCTCCCTGTGTTTTCCCACGAGGAGCCTCAGAACAGCTGTACAACAGTTTATTATATCAACGATGACATTAATTTGCTCAAAGAGACAGAATGAGACGAAGGAAGAGAAGGGACGACAAATAGTGAGAATTTGTTATTGATGATCTCATTCATCAACTCTTCATCAGCCCATCCTTTTTTTTGTCGGCTGTCTGTTCTCCTTCTCTCTTTGTTTCTTCTCTAATTTTTCTAGTTACAGAAAATATATATATATATATATATATATATATATATATATATATATATATATATAGAGAGAGAGAGAGAGAGAGAGAGAGAGAGAAAGAAAAGGGCTCTATCTTAAAGGGCTTGTTCCAAATGTCAAAATCTGAATTTAGAAAATTACGAAAAAAACCTGACCTTATCGCACGAGTTATGGTGGAGATCCACGCGTCGAAACACAAACCACCGTTGGACGGTGCTTGGTTTTGGCTCTACTGTTTTCAACATAGCGGCTGGGTCACAAATGTTCTCATTATACAGGTAAATGGCATGCTAATACACGTTTCTGAAAACATTTTAAGCAAGAAATTTGCAATACAGTAACAGAATCTTGGTTCTTATTTGATCAACACTGCCGAGTTTGACTGTTTGATCGTAGTTCCCAAGCCCATGCAGCAATGGTGCCCTTGCAAAACAGATAGCGGAAACAGCTAAAGGGGTTGGGTGCGGCAGATGTCAGGCCCAAATCTTTTCCTAAACTTAACCAAGTAGCTTTGATGCCTTAACCTAAACAGAAACTGCTACAAAGGTAAAACTTTCGATTAAATTCACGACGTTAACTATATATCAAACTGCAACTGTGGAGTGCTATGTGATAAGTAGGTGCTGAGAACGACTTTCAGCAGTTCAGAAACAGTTTCTGTGATCTGCAGAAAAGTACAATGCTGAGGTTTTTTTCTGGCGACTGGGTTGCTGACAGGAGTGGTGTTTTGGAGGATCAACAATCTTTCTCCAGAAACCCAGCCTACGCCTTTTCATTATGGTCCAATATTCACTCTGGTTTGGTCTTTAGAGGAAGCAGATGAGGCAAGAGTCTACAGCTGTGTTTTTGGAGCTATAATATAGGCACAGTGGTACTTTGAGCCAAATGCTAATAATAAATGCTTTTGCATTTTAGAAAGCAGTTTCCTCTACTGAGCATTAAATTGTGTTTGCATCACACTACATAGATGCACAATGTTACACACACACACTTTGTTGCATGGAGCAGGGTTGGGGGAGACAAATCACCTCTCTGGCCCTTCACAGCAGGAGACAGCTCTTTGACAGAAGAACAGAAATTGTCACACAACAGCACTCTGACATACACACACATACACACACATGCACAGGCCCCTCACTAGGCTCCTGGGTAGGGAGACAACGACAAGCTGTCAGTGTGTGTGTGTGTGTGTGTGTGTGCGTGTGCGTGTGTATGTGTGTGTCTGTCAGTGTTAGAGAAGCTCCTCTTAATTAGCAAGCTATCCTGATGACAACAGACTAGGGTCAAACTGTGCTGGGCTGCACGTAGTGGGTGTGTGTGTGGGTATGTGGGTGTTAAGGAGCGTCATTTGACTTCTCTCCTTCATGACATGTCTGAGAGATGAAAACACTCCCTAATCACTTCTGAGACACACACACACACCCCCGCACCATCACCATGAAATACACACACACACATACACACACACAGTTCATGATGCGTGTTGATGGATTGCACCCAGGCCAGGCTGGTATAGCTGCTCTTCCTTTTGTTTCTTGTTTGTTGAACAGATGCTTCACAATGACACGCACAGACAAAACCTGGAGCTGCTCCATTAAAAATCAACAGGAAGCAGCCTTTGTGGATTCATTGCATGCTCCCTTACAGTCAATGATGATTTGTTGCAACTTTTAATTGCAGAGAGATTAGAGTTTCTTAAAAAACAAGCGTATGAATGATGGAATAGTTTTCCGCCCCTCTAACCTTGAAAACATTAGCTCTGTCATGTCAGCTGCCGGGCTCTCTCCACCCCATCAACTTAGGCCACTACCTACTCTGCAGATTGGCGCAGAGGTAGATTTGTGGGTTGCACAGAAGGCCATTTTCCAGTTGTGTACCGTGTTTTAAGTGCTTAGGTGCACATGATTCAAGCTGTTCTCATTCCAGATTTGTATAATATACCAAACGTTTGTGTGTATTCCACGTAGTGCTGTAGTATAAGAACACTGATCTCCGCATTAGGGGGCAGGTCTGGGTGTCGGATTGGTTCCAGGGTTCTAAATTAACTTTTTTGATCACCAGCCAATCAGAATTTCCACTAGCCAAATTTTTTTCCGGTCAAAATAAAAGAAATTATGAGTGCCATTGAATGCATTTGATCATTTTATTAACATAGTTGGCATGAAAAACACATACCAACTACAATACATACATCAAAATAAACACAGAAAGTGCAAACATTTCTTTTCAAGCTTGGGATCTATCTATCTCTATCTATCTAGACATATTTTTGATCAAACACAAGCCATCCACGACCAGTCAGCCATTTGGCATTAAATTTTACTTTCTTCGTTTCTCTGTCTATATCCTCATCCCCTGCCTCTTTCCTCTTTTGACTTTACTAACATTAGCTAACTCCCTCCTCTTAAGTCATTTAGTTTAATTTGAACATTTGACTTTACTAACATTAGCTAACTCCCTCCTCTTTAGTCTTAGTTTAATTTGAACTTTTGACTTTACTAACATTAGCTAACTCCCTCCTCTTTCAGTCTATTTTCCTGCTTCGGCTCCATTTGTTCTTCTCCTTCCTTGTGTTGTCTGTTGGACAGCAATGTAGGAAGTACTGCCACAGGGATAAATGACTGAGAACAGCGGCGTGTAATAGGTTAATTTAGAATCCCGATTGGTTCTATAGCTGAGTACTTTCACCCAGGGGATTGGTGTTTGTTTCGGTAGTTGAATCTAATCCTAACCACAACCTTTATTCTAATCCTAACCAAGTCGTTTGATGCCTAAGCCTAACCCTCATCTTTTGTCACATAGGAGTATTTTATTGCCTAAACCTAACCGCCATCTTTTGTTTCCTTAATGAAACATAATCAAAGCAATCCTATATGGGTTTCCAGTATTAAATACACTTTCATATTTTGTTGTATTGTCGATGAGAATAGGTTGCATAATATATTAATCATACCTTTAGTGGTGATGACTGTAGACGAGGTGAATTCAGGGAGTGGATCCTCTTGTTAGGGGACTGCAGCTGGGCTTTAAGCCCAGCACTGGAATGATAGACCTATTGACATTTCTTTAAAGAGTAACGACACCTGCGTGAAAAGTGTTGTTTGATGTCCTAATAATTTCAAGCGTGTTTCATCCTTAGTTTGGTGTGACAGTGATGTCGGAGTACACCTGCACATCACTGCAGCAAGATGGAAGGTTAATTCCCTGAAGGTCAGCAAAAAACAAGACTTCCATACAGAAAAGTAGAGACACATGAACATGCCTCACGGCTGCAGGAAAGTGTAATTATTGCAGTGAGAAGAAGAAGTTACACTTTAAGATTTTCAAGTTCTTTATTTGTCATATGCACAACTATTACAGTGAAGCAGTCATTTTTTAGGCCCACAACAACAAGAAGCTCATACTATATGTACAGTCCAGATCAAAATCTTAAGACCAGTTAAAAAATGGCTTGAATTTGTATTTTGCACTGTTGGAACTTAACAAGGTTCTAAGTGGAGCTTCAAGGTGCAAAAAGAAGAAATGGGAAAAAGAGACCAAAAGTTTTGAGCAGGTAATTTATTGAAAACAATTTAACTGAAGTAGGCTGTTCATCAGCTGATAAAAAGTTTAAGACCACAGCTCCAAAAACACTCAAAAACCTCCTAAAACTCAAATTAAAGTGTCAAAAACTGACTATGTAATGAGTAGCTCCTCCATTATTGTGGATCACTTCAAAAATTCGTTTTGGCATGCTTGATGCAAGCGTTTCCAAAAGGCTAGTGGGAATGATGGTCCAAGCGGTGAAGATGGCTTCACGAAGGGCGTCCACTGTCTGGAACTGATGTCCATTTTTCTAAACTTCCCCTTGCCATCCATCCCCAAATGTTCTCAATTGGGTTAGGATCTGGGGAACATGCAGGATGGTCCAAAAGAGTGATGTTATTCTCCTGGAAAAAAGTCTTGGTCAGACAAGCATTGTGAATTGGAGCGTTATCCTGCTGAAAAACCCGGTCATTACCACACAGACGAGGGCCCTCAGTCATGAGGGATGCCCGCTGCAACATCTCCACGTAGCCAGCTGCTGTTTGACGCCCCCACACAACCTGGAGCTCCATTGTTCCATTGAAGGAAAAAGCACCCCAGATCATGATAGCACCCCCTCCACTGTGCTGCGTAGAAAACAACTCAGGAGGCATCTCCTTGTCATGCCAGTAACGTTGGAAGCCATCAGGACCATCTCATCTCATCTCATCTTCATCTGCTTATCCGGGGTCGGGTCGCGGGGGCAGCAGCTTTAGCAGGGGACCCCGATCTTCCCTTTCCCGGGCCACATTAACCAGCTCTAACTGGGGGATCCCGAGGCGTTCCCAGGCCAGTGTGGAGTTAAATCTCTCCACCTAGTCCTGGGTCTTCCCCGAGGCCTCCTCCCAGCTGGACGTGCCTGTAACACCGCCCTAGGGAGGCGCCCAGGGGGCATCCTTACTAGATGCCACCTAAACTGGCTCCTTTAAACGCTAAGGAGCAGTGGCTCTACTCCGAGTTCCTCACGGATGGCTGAACTTCTCACCCTATCTCTAAAGGAGACTCCAGCCACCCTCCTGAGAAAACCCATTTCGGCCGCTTGTACCCGCGACCTCGTTCTTTCGGTCATGACCCAGCTTTCATGACCATAGGTGAGGGTAGGAACGAAGATTGACCGGTAGATCGAGAGCTTTGCCTTCCGGCTCAGCTCTCTTTTCGTCACAACGGTGCGGTAGAGAGACTGCAACACCGCCCCCGCTGCTCCAATTCTCCGGCCAAACTGACGCTCCATCGTCCCCTCACTCGTGAACATGATCCCGAGGTACTTGAACTCCTTCACTTGGGGTAAGGACTCATTCCCTACCGGGAGTAAGCAATCCACCGGTTTCCTGCTAAGAGCCATGCCTTCAGATTTAGAGATGCTGATCCTCATCCCAGCCGCTTCACACTCGGCTGCAAACCGATCCAGTGAGTGCTGAAGGTCACTGACCGACCCTGCCATCAGGACCACATCATCTGCGAAAAGCAGAGACGAGATCCTCAGCCCACCGAACTGCAACCCCTACCCACCACGACTACGCCTTGATATCCTGTCCATGAAAATCACAAACAGGATTGATGAAAAAGCGCACCCCTGGCAGAGGCCAACCCCCAACGGAAACGAATCCGACTTACTCCCGAGGATCCAGACACAGCTCTCACTTTGGGTGTACAGAGATTGGATGGCCCACAGAAGTGACCCCCTCACCCCATACTCCCGCAGCACCTCCCACAGTATCTCCCAAGGAACCCGGTCATATGCCTTCTCCAGATCCACAAAACACATGTAGACTGGATGAGCATACTCCCAGGCCCCCTCCAGGATCCTTGCGAGAATGAAGAGCTGGTCCGTTGTTCCACGTCCAGGACGGAATCCACATTGTTCCTCTTCAATCTGAGGTTCGACTATAGGACAAACCCTCCTTTCCAGCACCTTGGAGTAGACTTTACCAGGGAGGCTGAGTGGTGTGATACCCCTGTAATTGGCACACACCCTCTGGTCCCACTTTTTAAAAAGAGGAACCACCACCCCAGTCTGCCACTCCCTTGGCACTGTCCCAGACTTCCAGGCAATGTTGAAGAGGTGTGTCAACCAAGACAGCCCCTCCCAACCAAAAACTTTCAGCATTTCTGGACGAATCTCATCAACCCCTGGGGCTTTGCCACTGTGGAGTTGTTTGACTACCTCAGTGACTTCCGCCAGGGATATTGACAATGATTCCCCATCAGCCTCCAGCTCTGCCTCTACAAAAGAGGACGTGTGAGTCGAATTAAGGAGTTCCTCAAAGTGCTCCTTCCACCGCCCGATTACCTCATCGGCTGAGGTCACCAGCGTCCCGTCTTTACTGTAAACAGCTTGGACGGTTCCCCGTTTCCCCCTCCTGAGATGTCGAATGGTTTTCCAGAAGCACCTTGGTGCCGCCCGAAAGTCCTTCTCCATGGCTTCTCCGAACTCCTCCCACTACCGCTGCTTTGCCTCTGACACAGCAGAGGCTGCAGCCCTTCTGGCCTGTCGGTACCTTGCAACTGCCTCCGGAGTCTTCTGGGATAGCATATCCCGGAAGGCCTCCTTCTTTAGTCGGACAGCTTTCCTGACCACTGGTGTCCACCACGGTGTTCGAGGGTTACCGCCCCTTGAGGCACCTAAGACCTTGAGGCCACAGCTCACCGCTGCAGCTTCAGCAATGAAAGCTTTGAACATTGCCCTCTCCGGTTCAATGCCCCCAACCTCCACAGGGATGCCAGAAAAACTCCGCCGGAGATGTGAGTTGAAGATCTCTCGGACAGGGTCCTCCTCCAGACGTTCCCAGTTCACCCGCACTACTCGTTTGGGTTTACCTGGTCTGTCCAGAATCTTCCCCCATCCTCTGATCCAACTCATCACCAGATGGTGATCAGTTGACAGCTCTGCCCCTCTCTTCACCCGAGTGTCCAAAACATACAGCCTCAGATCAGATGATACAATCACAAAATCAATCATCGACCTTTGGCCTAGGGTGCTCTGGTACGACGTACACTTATGAGCATCCTTATGTTCGAACATTGTGTTAGTTATAGATAATCAGTGACTAGCACAGAAGTCTAATAACTGACGACCACTCTGATTTAGATCAGGGAGGCTGTTCCTCCCAATCACGCCTCTCCAGGTGTCTCCATCATTGCCCACGTGGGCGTTAAAGTCTCCCAGCAGAACTATGGAGTCCCCTACCGGAGCCCCATGCAGGACTCCATTCAGGGTCTCCAAGAAGGCCGAATACTCTGAACTGCTGTTTGGTGCATATGCACAAACAACAGTCAGAGTTTTCCCCCCTACCACCCGCAGGCGTAAGGAGGCGACCCTCTTGTCCACCGGGGTGAACTCCAACACCGCGGCGCTCAGCCGGGGGTTTGTGAGTATCTCCAAACCCGCCCGGCGCCTCACACCCTGGGCAACTCCAGAGAAGAATAGTGTCCAACCTCTATCCAGGAGTACTGTTCCAGAACCAAGACTGTGTGTGGGGGTAATCCCCACCAGATCTAACTGGTAGCGCTCTACCTCCCGCACAAGCTCCAGCTCCTTCCCCGACAGAGAGGTGACATTCCACGTCCCAAGAGCCAGCTTCTGCAGCGCACCCGACCCAAGTGGTTCCTCCTGCGAGTGGTGGGCCCACAGGATGGAGAGGAGAGAGGTGCCACGTCACTTTTTCGCGCTGTGCCCAGCCGGGCACCGTGGCAAACCCGGCCACCAGGCGCTCGCCGGCAAGCCCTCTGTCTGGGCCTGGCTCCAGACGGGGGCCCCGGGCTTCCTCCGGGCAGGGTCTCTCTTCCTCTTCGTTGTTTGTCCATTGAGTCTTTGTGAACCATTCTTAGTCCGGCCCCTCGCCTGAGACCACTTTGCCATGGGAGACCCTACCAGGAGCACTAGGCTCCAGACAACACAGTCCTCAGGTTCACATGGACACACAAACCTCTCCACCACGATAAGGTGATGGTTCCCGGAGAGGACCATCAAGGTAAAAAATTTTCTCGTCAGAGAATAAAACTTTCTTCCATCTTTGAATGTCCCAAGTTTGGTGCTCCCTTGCAAAGTCCAGATGGGCAATTTGTGGCATTGAAGTAGACGTGGCCTTTGAAGACGTTTCTTGTTTTTGAAGCCCTTCCTGTGCAGATGCCGTCTGATGGTTATTGAGCCGCAGTCAGCACCAGTAATGGCCTTAATTTGGGACGAGGGTCGTCCCATGTCTGGATGACGGATCATGATTTTTTGGGGTCTACCACTTGATTTTTTTGTTCCATAGCCCTCAGGATCTTTTAAGAAATGGAAAATGACTGTTTTACTGCGTTCAACCTCAGCAGCGATGGCCCTTTGTGCGAGGCCTTGTTTATGCAGCTCAACAATCCTACCACGTTCAAAGACGGTCAACTTCTTTGCCTTTGCCATCAAGAGATCCTCACAGTATGATTACTTGACAAGAAATGACAGGGAATCCAAATTTTTGCACAGATTGTGGCTTTTAAAGGCTGTGGTCTTAAACTTTTGATCAGCTGATGAACAGCCTACTTCAGTTAAATTGTTGTTTTCAATAAATAACCTGCTCAAAACGTTTGGTCTCTTTTTCCAATTTCTTCTTTTTGCATCTTGAAGCTCCACTTAGAACCTTGTTAAGTTCCAACAGTGCAAAATACAAATTCAAGCCATTTTTTAACTGGTCTTAAGATTTTGATCAGGATTGTATTTGAAAAAATAATGATAATAATCAAGAGAAATAATAGGAATCTACATACAATAGTGCAAAAGTTACTAAAACCAAAATATGTCCTGGGTATGTTGAACTTCATAAAGCGTGATTGTTTTATCTGTGATTATATAAAAAGTATCTTTAAAAATGAAAACCTTATATTGATCTACCACTGCTAAACGCTTTTGTTGTTGAATGTTGAGTGGTAAGTGTTAAGCACTGTCAAGCAAAACCTACAAAACATGTTCCAGTTGCTGGTCCATGTAAGGTTTGTGCATTATGAAAGTGATTGTTTTTTACCCATCTGTAGACAGCATGAATAACCAGACCAATACTACTCAGTCCTGAAAAGAACTTTCCATTTTCTGTCAAGCCTACTGTATTTCAGCCAGCTTGTTTATCTGCATCAAATCAATGGGTGAAAACAAACCTAATTCAGACTTTTCAGAAGTTTGATGTTGGACATCTCGATAGTCAAATGGAAATACGGCTAAAGTAGTGTCTGCTCTCTCTCCTGCCAAAAAATGCCTGTCTGTGTCTTTGAGAGTGCAGGAGCTCTGCTAGTACTGATGCCCCGTCTGCTGTCATTATTTACCTACTTAACACCATCAAGAGAAACAGAATAAAAAAGAAGAGACTGGGGCCATGAGGCTGCAGTAATGGGCTTGTAATGGACTATAAAACAGCAGTAAAATCCACAGAGTAACCCTCACAGGCCAAATAATACACAAATACATGCACGCCGTCTCTCTAGTTATCTGCCTGTTGCGTGTGGCCATAAAAGATCTCCTCCATGTGCCTAAACCTGTTTTCCCTTTTCTCAGCAGGCTGGCAATCAGGCTGACACACCTGCAACCGATCAACTCCCTGATTGCCAACCTGCTATATAAAGCCAGCAAGACTGTTCCCTCGGGAGACACAGACCCACCAGCACCTTTGGGCCCGCATTATGATTTGTTAAAAGCTTTGTTTTAGTAGTTGTTTTATTTTTGGCCTGGAGATTGCTGGCTGCCTTCTTTTCTTTGTTTGGTTTTAAGTTTATAATTTGGTTTTGTGAGGTAGGGAGGGGGGCCAGCTCCGACGACCCTATAAGGGGTGGCCTGGTCCCCCCCCTCCATTTTTGCTGAGTTTGGCCGGCATCTCCAGGTCCCTTTTTGGGTTTGCCGATTTCTTTTTTGGTAAGATCCTCATTTGTATTTCCCTAGTTTTCCCTTCAGGAATGTTTAGTTGTTTAATAAAAAACTTTAAAAGTTCTATCTTCTTTGTTGTCCTTTTATGTTTCGGTCTCCAGTTTGAGCCACTAGTCAATTTATTAAATTATTTGGAGGCCGTAACACTGCCGCAGACCTCCTTAAACTGACATCGATCAAACAGTAATGATAAATACACCGCTAGAAACATGCAGCTGGGCAATTGCACTTGAATTTATTATAGAGTGAGCCAGTCGCGTTTGTTTTCTATAACATGTACCATTGTGTGTAAAAGTGTTTCCAATGTGATTTCCATCAGCGGGAAAATGTCAATAACCATAATACAAAAAAAATAGAATGGAAGAATACAAACAGGAGTAGATGGTGAAGCAGACAACAATCACACTCAGGGACACAAACGGCTCTCCAGCTATGATAGAAAAAAGAGAGCCTGTAGCCAGGAGATTAGGTTTAAGGATTGCCCCAGGTGATTTCTTCCCGGCCTCCTCACTCCTTCACCACCTTTATTCAAGGCAGTATGCTGAGGATTTGCAGTTAACTTGGCTTTTAGATGCATATCTGGGTTTTTTTTTGGTTTTTTTAATTAGATCAAAACAAGTGTTGAATCTTGCAATTATGAGAGTAGCATTCCAAAGTAGTTCTGCTAGTTTCAGGGTTTTTTTAGTTGCCTTGCTGGATTCTCGCCATATCACAAGATTATACAGGAATTGCAGGAATGCGACACACAAATCTCCATCATGTCAGGCTTCAGGTAATGGGTTTGTGTAAGAGCTACCGTGGCCCGGACAGTCAGCGTCCTTTAGGGGTGTGGTTTCTTGATGAAAAAGATGTTTTCACTCTTCTTCCAACTGACTTCAGCAAGAGTTTTTGTTTTTTTACTTTATCATTGGGGAGTTCGCCTTTTTAAATAAACAGCTTTTTTTTAAATATGCAATCAGTGCATGACTTTAAAGGCACCGATTTATGCATGAAAAGTATAAAATCAAACATTTTAAAAAAGATGCTTCGACTGATTGAACGGAAATGCGGAGGCAGTGTTCTCGTCAGTTCAATTTTTTTGGATCCAAGTTTTGATTGATGATTGAAGGAAATTTCTGTAACAAGATCATTCGTTTTGAAAAAAAAACCACAAATGGTTTGTTTAGGTGTGAATTACAGAACTAGATTTAAGACTTAAACCCATTTAATCCAATCATTAACAACAGTGACCATAAAAAACATTTTCATTGTCAGGCTCTAAAAATGTTACTTACTAATAAAGGGTTTTGATTAAATGTGTGGCTGCATCGAAACTCGATTAGTAGTGGATGTTAACATGAAGATAAGACAAAGGTCTTTAGTACAGATCTTTAAAGTGAAATTCACGTGTAAAATCACCCCATCCAAACCCACAATGCACAGCTAATTTGAGTGTACATATGATGTACACTACATTGTACTCCCGCATACCACAATGCAATGCGGTCGTATTTTACCGGAGGAGGAGAAGAAGAAGCAGAAGAGGTGCCAGAGAGCCAGGTAGCCAGAGAGCTAACTGCAGTTACGAACCATTACCAACAACCGTTACGAACAACCATTACAAACAACCTTTACTCACAAGCTGACTACTGTTACTCGCTGTGAAATAAATGGAATAAATAAACTGTGGGCTATTACAGCTCACAATCAGGACACAAAACCATTGTTAACAAAACCACACTTTAACACCATCAAAATTTCAACAATTTATTTGCGATTTAACATTGAAATAAATAGACCGGCGTCCTGTCAAGGGCGTAACCCGCCTCACACCTGATGTCAGCTGGGATCGGGTGGTTGAAGATGAATGATGAACGAACTTGTCACCCCCGAGCTAATCCGCGTTGGCCACATTTTGCTGTTAGCGACTGTTAGCGTCTGTCCAAGATTTCTCCGTTAGTTGTTCATATACGGAAAAAAATGTCTCGAAGGCTTATTTGATGAGTATAAAAAAAGCACATTGGACATGATCACCAATTGGTCTTCTCTTTACCCACAGGAAAAACAACCTACCAAGCATGCACCTACCAATTGGGAGAGGCGATGGGCCGTGGCGTAACAAACATTGTAATAACTCTTAGTCCCCAGGAAGCACAAACACATGAAAAACTCTTCCTGTCTCCTTGTCTCCTGTCTGGTACAGGCTCCGCAGACTAAAACCTGTCGCATATCACCCTGTCTCAACAGTCCCATCAATCCCCAACCTAAACTATCTTAAAGCATCCCCTGCAGTGAAGTAGAAAGGCAGAAAAATGCCTTCGGTGATACAAGCCGCAGGCAAGACATCAGAAACTAGACAGTCAACTTTAGTTTCACAGTAATCTCTGTGCTCCTACCTGTAATCTGTACAGTGAGACACAGGCGTGAAACTACAGCTCTCACTTGTTCCTGGAGGACAGAACTCAATTCGTATGCCTTCGAACAATTGTGTGTGTGTGTGTGTGTGTGTGTGTGTGTGTGTGTGTGTGTGTGTGTGTGTGTGTGTGTGTGTGTGTGTGTGTGTGTGTGTGTGTGTGTGTGTGTGTGTGTGTGTGTGTGGCGCTAATAAAGCTGATGGCACTTTGAGCTACTGGTTTGATTAAAGACAGTTACTCTGTCTTCTTGTGCATTCCTTCTCCCTCATTCTCATTTCCTCTTTCCCTCCATTCTGGGAAGAAAGGATCAGAGAGAAGAGAAAGGAAAGACAGGAGAGGCGGAGAGAGGAAGGTGGGTGGTTAACCTTTGCAGAGATGCCACTTCGTTGATTTTTCTGTGTTTCATCTTACACTTCAACTAATTAAAGCCATCAAACACACACATACACACACACACACACACAGATCTACAGGCAGTTCTCAGTCTGCTAATTAAAGCCTCTGTTTCTACCTGATCTCTGCTGTATGGCCTAGACTGCTCACCTCTTTCACTCCCATCCCTCCGTCGCCGCAGCCTTCCGGAGCTGGTGCATCGCTTGTACATCTTCATCATTATGAGTCTGCACTGCTTTTGCTGCTTATGTCATTTTCCATGAAGATGCAGAGTGAGAGGGAAAGGTGAAGGAGTGAATAAATGCATCCTGAATCAATTTGTCATCCATCCTCCGTCTCTCCTCTTCTTTCCTAATCGCCTCACCTTACCCAACCACTCTGGGTTTTTTTTACGAGTAAGTTTCCGTAGAAATAGGTTCTCATCCTCAGAGTGGCATTTCTTATATTACAGCACTTTTTAAAATGAAACATTAACCAAGGTAAGTGACAAGCATGTCAGGCGGAGCTACTAAATGCACTTACTGGTAAATCCTGTTAAATTATCGTCAATTAAAGAAGTGGTTTCCCTGTATTCATTAGCGTGCCCCAGTGACTTGACAGCCAGCTGCTTAGAAGCATCCAGCAGGGTTTAGTATTTTTTTGTTTTGGCTAATCAAAAGGAGCAATATGATGGAAGAGGTTGTCAAATTTGAATGCCGACATCCATAAAAACGCTGGAAATGTATTTGTTCTAAGTTCCACATGGAGAAAACAAGAGTGTGATATTCCTCATGTAATGTTCTCAGCCTATTTAAAGAGATCACATACTGTAGTCTTTTTTTCTTTTAAGCTTTAAAGCTAGAGCTAATACAGCTAATACACTTTCAAAATGTCATAACTGCACAACCCATTCTCATTCCTAGGGCATTAAATACTGCCGTTTTGTCACGCCCCTCTGAGTTTAATACCAATGCACACGTTCCCCCTCAGCATAGGCTTTCAACTGCAAATATAAGCAGTCAGTACAAGTGCTCCAGTCAGTGTACAGAGGAGGTTGGGGTGATGGACGAGTCACACAAACACAGGACTTTTACCCTGGAGACCCCAGTTTGTGCCCCGTTCATGTACGTCACCCACAGACGTAATCCATTTAACCTAAATCTCTCCGTGACCAAGTGGTTTTGTTGCAACAACATGAACCACATGGTCCCCTTGTCTAAAACAGCGACCGTAGTGGAGCGCCATCTTCTTACGCAAAACAGCACAGAGTTGGGATGAGAACCAGTTGACCACCTGCAAATCTAGTTCTAATCTAGGCCATCTGCCAAACGGGTTAGAGGTGAAGGTTTTCCCTCATGGCGCGCTGACCCCAGGTTACAAAACCTGGCTCTCGGGATGCAGAATGGGTCTTGTGAGGAGTGAGGGTAAGATAGAATACAAGGTCGACGGTCAGATTGGTCAGCATTCAGAAGCTGTACTGAATTGTCATGGTGAACAGGGAATTGAGCCTGAAGAGGAAGCCTGTGATTTACCATTTGATTTACATTCCAACCCTAAACTATTGTAATAAGCTTTAGAAAATGTATTTCCTTTGCAGGGTGGCTGGGCTCATGCTTAAAGATAGGGTTATTAGAGATCCAGTAGGTTGGAGTAGAACCAATGCTCCAACCTCATTGAAAGGAGCCAGTTGAAGTGGTTCAGGCATCTGACTTGGATGCCTCCTGGACATGGTGTTCTTGGCATGTCCAACTGGGAGGACACCCATGAAATACAGGGGGTCCCATCTGGCCAGAGAACACCTTTGGATCCCCCAGGAAGAGTGGACGTGGCTGGTAAGGCTACCTTGCTTATCCATCCATCCACCCATTTCCAATGCTGCTGCCACCATTTTGTCTGTGTCCATGTCATGTTGGCAGCAGCATTGGAAATGGGTGGATGGATGGATATTTGAAATCTGTCATAGTATCTGAGAACAGGGACATCGGACTGTGGGGAAACAGGGACTGAGTATACAGGGCCACAAAGATAATACCAATGTAAAAATGAATAGTCTTGGATGCAGGGAGGGGCCCATAGAGAATGCCCATGTACAGGGTCCAGAACTTTCTCTTGGACACATAATGACTTGGTCACGACGAGTCTTGGAACCACTCGACCCAAGCTCAGATTTCATGCCAACATTTGTCGTAGATCTCATAGGACTGATTTCTTTAACTAAAGCTCTTGCCTTTTACAGCTTTAACCTCTATTATTCTTAGCTTTACCTCCTCCTCCTCCTTTCCTTTCATGCATTGTTGTTTTCCAGTGCTCCTGTACCCCACCGGGAAAAATCAATAAATGGCCAAATAACAGATTTTAGTATTTGGTTTGTACTTGGATTGAAAAAAATATGCTGTTTTTCATAGTCTGCTAAGCAACATGGTCGAAGCAAACTATCTTTTCTGTTAAAAATCCATAACTCTGCAGGATGTTCACTTCAACCAATCAGAAAGCAAGAATCTTGCCAATGCTCCCCTCCATCTCCCTGTGTCCCTCAACGATTTTTTTTTCCTCCAACACACACACAAACACCCTGCCGAGCAAGAGTCAGGGTTGGCAGACGAGCAGCGCCGTCATTTGTCAGCTACGTCCCAGAGGTAACATGAGGGATAGGCGGCACAAGTGTGTGTCAGTGTGTGCTTGTGTGTCAGTTAAATTGGGCGTAGCAGTGATGTTGTACGGAATAATCAAACAATTGATCCAAAATGTAGTTTGATGCTTCCTGGCTGGAACTTGAGAAGGAGTGGATGGAGGAGGGGGGAGAAGAGGCGAGGAATTAAAGAGGGGAAGATGAGGCAGGGAGAGGAAGAAAAACGAAAGGCAAACAGGGTTCTCAATCTGAATACATTTAAATACATTCTCTCATTTTTGTAATCATACTCTACTGGTGGCTACTGAAACGAGCCGAGCTGCCTCATGTCTGTGAATACGTTACCTCACAGTCTAAAGTTTATTGTTTGGAGAGACTTTTGAATTACAGTCCTTCAGGTAGTCCTGTGTAATACACTACTGCCATCCAGTGGTGAGACATTGGAATTACTTATTTCCAGTGGCCTCCTTACCTACTGTATCTCAGAATACTTCTCAATGATGTATGTATAATATTTTTCCCTTTTTATGCTTCACTATCATTGCTATTCCTTCGAACACACACTCAAGGCTGCACAAAACCAATCTACACACCAAAAAACCCATACAGATACATAACTCATTCATACACAAACATGCACTCACACACATACTGTAGTGGGCAGTGCAGCCCTAATATCATCCATTACATTGTGATCTCCACTAATAGGCCACTCCAGTGGCAGGCTAATTCAAGAGACTGATTAGCATAAGTGAGCTATGACATTCATTAGCCTCATCAAGTATTCATAAAGCTGACCAAAATAAATGGGATCCTCGCCACGCTGTCCAAGACAAGCACTAAAGTAATTTACATAGGCTGTGTTTTTCCTCCACTGATACTGACACACAGGCACACACACACACACACACACACACATAAAAACGACTGTGTATTCCAGAGGCATTTTGAATCAATTCTCAGTAGGTAAATGGGGATGAAGCTGAAGTATAAAATACAGCCAGCATGGTAAAGAACTAGTCTTTTTCTACTAATATGAGGTAATAAGGAAGTGAAACATAAACTAAGATGTAACCAGCTAAAATAGACTATAGACCCTGTCACGGTTGTCAACATTAACACTCTTAAGGTGTCCCAGTTTCTTTCTTGTTGCGGTGCAAGGAACTTTTAAAAGAAGGAAGAGTCTCTACTGCATTAGTTTCTTTGGTGCCAGTTCTATTTAAGCTAACGGGAAGTCCCATCAAAACCCATCGTACCTGTGTTGTTTCACCTTTGACTGAAAAGTGTCCACAAAATAAAATAAGAACACATTGCGTGATGTTGACTAGTATTTCTATCTAAATGTGCATATTTGGTTTCCTTGATATTGTTCTCCAGACAGATGGTAGGTCTGTCCAGCATCTGCTAATAGCTCAGCTCAAGCACAAAAATCAAGCAAAATGGACCTAACTTTCCCTTTTTACAGGATAGAAAAAGGGAAAGTTGGACCTCGGTAAATTGTTCACAAAAGATATCAGAGGGTCCCAGGTTTTGTAGAATCTGCTGATGGATCCGGTGAGGGTACATCTGATTTTTTCCAACTTAACATTCTGCATAAGGTCCCTGTGATGGAGTAGCAGCCTCCCATTTAAATAAGATTAGGCGTCTAGCTAATAGGGAGGCAAAGGCAATGACCCTCTGTAAGTGAGCAGGGGGCACAGATCCCACTGTATCTGAAAAACAACCAAAAACAGCAACTAATGGAGAAGGGGAGATGTTATAAGCATAAGCCTTAGAGATTACTTCAAAAAAGGATGACCAGAGAGGAACAAGTTTAGGACAAGACCAGAACATATGATAGGAAGTAGCTGGAGTCTGTTTACATCCATCACATAATGGGTCTACGTTTGGAAATATCCTTGCTAATTTAGCTTTTGAGAAGTGCAATCTGTGTAACACTTTGAACTGTATTAAAGAATGTCTGGAGCATATAGAAGAAGAGCGGACTCTAGTAAGAGCCATATCCGATTCCTCATCAGACAGTAGAGCCCCCAAGTCATTTTCCCACTGTTCCCGATTGTGTGAAATAGAGAGGTTGCAACTATTCATGATATGGGAGTAGATAAATGATATTCTGCTCTTGTCCAGCATATTGACCCTTAATAGGGAGTCCAAACAGGAAGGAGATGGGAGTGCAGGAAAGCTAGCAAACCTTTTCCGAGTAAAATCTCTAACTTGCAAGTATCTCAAAAAATTATTGGTCAGACCGAATTTTCTGGACAGTTGTTCAAAGCTAGCAAAAGTACTATTAACATACAGGTCTTCAATACTGTGAATGCCCTTGTTATACCAAATTTTGAAGCCATTGTCCATTAAGGAGGGTTGAAAAAGATGATTGTGTATTATTGGTGAGTGAATAGAAATACTCTGAATACCCAGTCATTTCTTAAACTGGCTCACAACAGGTAGTGATTGAGTTACAATTATGTTGTTCTTAATATTATTAATAAGTGATGGTAGGGTTGCACTGAGTAAAGCTGGGAGTGAATGTGGGCTACTTGTATTCTTTTCAATCTGGAGCCATGCAGGGATCCTATCATTCCAATTTTAACCACAGAGAGATGGCATTAAGGTTTGCAGCCCAGTAATATGTGCGCAAATTTGGGAGTGAAAGCCCACCTACACCCTATGGTCTCTCCATAAATTCTTTTCTAATGCGAGCAGACTAATTTTTCCATATAAAGGAAGAAATCATTCGATTAAATGCCTTGAAAAAAGATTGTGGTATATAAACAGGCAACGCCTGAAATAAATATAGAAACTTTGGTACAATATTCATCTTTACAGAATTTGTTCTCCCGATGAGGGATAGTGGCAAAATAGACCATCTTTTAATATCTCGTTTGCAATGTTCCAACAGAGGAGTGAGGTTGCTCTTAAAAAGACTGCAATAGGATTTGGTGACTTTTACACCCAGATATGTAAAGGACTCAGTGGACAACTTAATGGTAGATTGGGATATTCTCTGGCATTGCTACTAACTGGGAAATATTCGCTTTTATCGAGATTTAGTTTATACCCAGATATGTTTCCAAATTCCTGCTAGGATTTCAGGGATAGTTGTGATGGGGTGGGTGACGTAAAGTAACAAGTCATCTGCGTAAAGCGAGACGGTGTGAGTTAGGCCACCATGTGAGATACCTTGTATACTAGTATTGCCTCTAAGAGCTATGGCAAGTGACTCTACAGCTAAAACAAAAAGCAATGGACTCACTGGATCCCCTTGTTTCGTCCCTCTGTGAAGAGGAAAATATTCAGATGAGATACCGTTGGTATAAACTGAGGCGGTTGGATCAGTGTAAATTAGTTTGATAAGTTTGATGAGTGAAATTAGGGCCTAAACCAAACCTGCCAAGTGTATGAAAAAGATAATCCTACTCAACCCGATCAAATGCCTTTTCGGCATCAAGCGATATTACTGCTTCTGGGGATGGAGTGCTAGATTCAGTATAGATGATATTAAATAATTGTCTCAGGTTAAAATAGAACTGTCTGCCCTGGATAAACCCAGTCTGGTCCCCCAAAATGATATGAGGAAGAATTTTCTCGAGCCGGAGTGCAATGGCCTTTGAGAACACCTTACCGTCGCAGTTTGTTAAGCTGATCGGTCTGTAGGATAAGCAATCTCGAGGGTCATTATTCTTCTTTAACAATAGTGCAATAGATGCCTGGCGGTGTGTAGGCGGAAGAATGTTATTCTCCAGCGCTTCTCAATAGACTAAGAGAAGAAGCGGGGCAAGTTTATCCCTAAATTTTTTATAAAAATCAGTTGGAAACCCATCCGGGCCAGGGGCTTTTCCACTCTGAAGAGACATTATTGCATTGCTAATTTCCTCCAGCGTCAGATTTTGTTCCAGTCGTTCTTTAGAGTCAGGGTCAATTGTAGGAATGTTTAGATTAGAAAAAAAAGCGTCAAATTGGTTGCGATCTGGTGTTGAATCTGAAGAGTATAGGTTAGAATAGAACTCTTTAAAGCAGTTGTTAATAGCCTGGTGATCTTCTGTTGAGAAGCCATCAGGTAACGTGTTCTGCGAAATGAGACGGGACGAAGCTTTTTGACGGAGTTGACTAGCTAGTAATTTGGAAGGTTTATCCCCCCTTCATAGAATCTACTACGGGACTTAGAGATGAGCCTCTCCGCTTGGGTGGTAGTTAAGAGATCAATTCCAGTTGGTAAGCTTACTCTCTTCCTAATCAGCTCAGGGGTTGGAGAACCAGACATGAGTCTGTCCAGAGCCTTAATTTCTGAGGATAGCTCCTCAATATTCTTGTACTTCATTTTCCTAATATAAGCTGAGCAAGAGAAATAATCTGCCCCCTGCGATACGCTTTAAGTGCCTCCCAGAGGGTAGAGGCTGAGATGCCATCAGTCCTATTTACCTGCAGGAAGAAATATATTTGCTCTGTGATGAACTTCACAATGTCTAAGTCTGCCAGCAGAAGTGTGTCAAGCTGCCATGTCTGTTTTGTCTTCGGAGTCGGAAGAGTTACCTTGAGCAAATAGGGGTCAACCAAGAAAAAATCTATCCTGGAAAATGATTTGTGTACATTAGAGAAAAATGAATACTCCCTTTTGGTGGGATTTTTAAATCTCCATGGGTCTATAAGTTCATGTAAGTCTATGAACGACTGAATTGTTTGCACAGATTTAGACGGTCTTAGTGCAGACTGAGAAGAGCGATCCCAGACAGGGTCCATCACCAGATTGTAATCCCCAGACATAACCAAGTGATAACTATCCAGATTAGGAATGGAACTCAGCATTTTTTTTTAAAAAGCATAATCGTCATAGTTTGGGCCGTAAATATTGACCAGTACTAGGTGAAGTTGAAACAGCTCTCCCACAACCATCACGTACCTGCCATTTGGGTCCGAGACAGTATGTGATGCAATTAAAGGAATTTTTTTTTATGAATAAGTATAGCTACTCCTCTACCTCTACAATTAAATTGCGAAGGAAACATTTGCCCCACCCATTCTTTGTGAATTTTTGACTGGTCTCGATTTCGAAGGTGGGTTTCCTGTAAAAAGGCAAAACCAACCCAAAGACATTGTAAGTGAGAAAGAACCCTTTTTCTTTTGATTGCCTGATTCAAACCCTTCACATTCCAGCTTATAATATTCATGTCATCTTTACCTGGGACAAGATGTGGATTACTCTGTGTCATTGGAACCACTCCATTCAAAGATATCTGCGTCTAGCCCATTTAGATGGAAAAAAGAAAATCGGGTAGGTGCACAAACCACATATAAAGAAAATACCAAATAAAACAGAATACATTTAACACATAAATAAGCCTTACGTAGGCTATCCCCCCCAGAGAACTCTGAACTACTGCAAACCTGCATTTGCATGCGCCCTCGATGTTGGATACCTATTTCCACCATTGATGAACCTCTACAACTGTATATCAAATGATCTGTGGCCTCATTTCCATATTGAAACCGTGATAACCATAGAAAGAGACCAGTGGTGATCATAAAAGGGATAAATAAATAAGTCAATAATAATTTTTAAAAAATGAAAAAAAAATTTAAAAAAATGAATGAATTGATTAAAAATAAAATAAAATTTAAAAAATAAAATAAAGAATAAAAAAATAATACTAATAATAAAAATCAAAAAATATATATAAAAAAACTTTAAAAAATTAATTAAAAAAATTAATAATTAACATAAATGTACAATACTAAGGCATTTAGGAGGGCGTACATATATAACGTAACGTGTGATATGTACACACTTTCATACACATTGCAGCTATGAACAATAATAATAAAATAGTGCTATAAAAAAAACAAAAAATACTGTCAGAAAATATGACAGAATAACCATGTCTAATGATACCACTGTCTCCTTTAAGTGTTTGTTGGCGTCATTAACTCGGTCACGTTACCTTAGTTACCAGTATATGCAGCGTGTGCCGTATCAACAGTGACCTTGTTATCAATGTAGGTCAGCGCCTCCGGAGGGTCGGTAACTTCATACGTTTCCCGTTGTGTATGAACTGCAGAGTGGCTGGGTAGTAGAGGCCAAACTGGATCTTTGCGGCGTGGAGCTTCTTTTTAGACTCAGAAAAGGTTGCGCGTCATTTGTTGACATCCGGGCTGTAATCAGGAAAGATGTGAAATCTTGATCCGTTGAAGGAGAGCGGGCCCTTCTGTCTGGCAAGGCGTAGAATCAGGTCTTTGGTTTGAAAGCGGTGGAGCTTGACAATGAAAGGTCGTGGTATATTGTCGGCATCTGCTAGTTTTGGGGCCAAACTCCTGTGGGCTCTATCCACCGACGGCGGCTTCTCAAAACTGTCTTCCCCAAGCACATCAATGAGTAGTTTGGTGATGAAATCGGTAGGTCGTGGGCCCTCCGCATTTTCGGATATCCCCACAATGCGTATATTCTGCCGTCTAGTGTAGTTTTCCAAGTAAGCCACCTTCTCCCTCAAAGCATCATTCTCTTTAGCTAACGAAGTTTGAAAAGTGTCCACGCCGCTCGGTCTCTTGTCGAACTCATTCAGCCCGTCCTTCACATCAGTAATTTGTTGGCCATACACACTCAGGATCGAATGTAGAGAAGCAATAGATGCCCGGTTCTCCTCCCGAAACAAGTTGATGGAGGCTCGCACAGCGGTGACTGCATTAGCCAGCGCGTCCATGTTGCTAACATTAGCACCTGTTACTGCGCTATCGCTAGCTGAGGAGTCCGAATCGCCTCGTGTTGTCGCTTTCCCACTTTGTTGTTTGGGCAGTTTTGGAGGCATTCATCCACTCTTAAAGTCGTTAGTTACCTTAGCGTGTGTTTCCAAAGGAGTTTGACCGGTTACGAGGTCCAAAATGTATAAATATAATAGATGTCAGCGGGAGCTGCGGAGGACACATCTACTCGCTACTCATGCTCAAGCGCGCCCCTTGTTTTGTTTTTTTGAGCCAGAAGTGACCGTATTTGGACAAGAAGGTGAGGGGGTGGATCTGACTGAAAACCAGAGGACACTGCTATAGTACTGCTCACAATCTCTTTTACTCTAAATGGGACAATTTAACATCAAACTGTATTGAAGAACGCTTGAAACAAGCTATTGAGACCATGAACTCATTGGTAAAATATTTACGGAGGTAATAAATCAAGTAGTAGTCAAGAAGTGCCATTTTCTCATTGACTTCTATTCAAACTGACTTCTTTATGCAAACCAGTGCAGCCCCCGCAGCTGGACATTAGAAAGAATGCAATTTTAATACCTTAATACACTTCCACATTCAAATCAAATCAAATCAATCTTTATTTATATGGCACTTTTCATACTTTGACAGTAGTACAAAGTGCCTTACAGAAAATATTAACATACACATATAAACATTCTCTAATACATTTCCACATTCTCAGGCCCAGAGGTTGCCGCTTGGTAGAGACCAAAACTGAGCCAAAAGGAGACTTTAGATTACTGCTAATGTTGTTGCTGGATGTGCAATTAGGCTGTTTGCTAACTAAATTTAGTAGCTGCCTGATAACATAATGTTAAAGGTTGTTTTACTGCTCTCAGGTGATGTGCTCCGCGATTTAGTATTTTTCTTCCATACAGTACAGAACTTGAAAGGGACAGATTTTTGGTGCACCAGACATTACACATTTGTTTTCACCAACAAAAAAATCTGACACCTTTTCACACCATAAAAGCTACAAGCATGAAAAGTGGGCACTTAACATGGCCGGCTGCAGGCTAGAAGCTGACAGGGAATGTGCAGTAAAAGGCTTCCTGGTCTTCCTTGTGTTTTTTGGATTGGGCTACCAGAAAGTTAAAGACCATAAAATTAGGTTGGAGCAATAAATTGTATCAACCAGATGAGGAGGTATTTGTCTGGACAATCAATTGTTGGATGAAGTTGCTAGCTATGCCATGCTGCTGTGGCCTTCCTGCGTCAGTGTTATGCTGAGTGGGATGTTGTGTGTGTGTGTGTGTGTGTTCGTCTGTGTGTATTATATTGACACTGGGGTGTCTGGTTGAGTAATGGGAGTGTAGCAGAGTTTAGATGGCTTCTATCCTCCTTCCTATCCAAAGCTTGAGAAGGTCATCACTCATACAGACAGAGGGAACGAGAGAGAGAGCGACAGTGCTCATCCAGGCAGGAAAGAGAGAGTGAATGTGTGAGTGTGTGTATGTGTGCACAAGCGAGAGAGCATGAATGAGACGAAACAGAGAGATGGAACTGAGAGGGACAAAGACAATAGAAGGAGAATGAGATGCGTGAAAGACAAGTATTCTCTCTTTTGGGATACAACAATGGGCTCCAACTTTCTGACATTCATTTATTTTCATTTATTGTAATATTCTGACTTGCTTCCCAGCACTGTAAAAAAAATTCTAAAGCCTCATTAAGCATAACACACACCATATAGTGGCCACATTTGTGGGTTACTGTTAAGATATTTTGGGTTGGATTTGGGGACAGATCAGCAAAAAGTCCATATCTTGGATTTGTACTATTCCACTAGTTTTACTTGCTCTGCTGCACTTGCGTTCCAGTGAAGAAACCAACAACAGAACGTTGATAGCAAACAGCTCTGCCCCTATGTAGTATGTTGTTAGAAAATCAAATCCGAAAGACAAATGATAAGAAAATGAAAAGATACAGAGCTAGATAGAGGTAGTCGTCTGAAAAACCCACCTCCTGCATCATCCCCCAAACCTGAACAAGTGAAAACAAAAGGAGGAAAAACCGGGGCTTAACTGAGTCTTTGCTTTCACTGAACAGCAGAAAAATGGCATTATTCAGGCTGTGATTTAGACACAAATCTTGGAGCTGCTCCACAGACATTGAATAATGTAATGACTTCCTGGTGACTGAAGATCAAGATTTCACTAGGACATGAGAACAATTGCTGTTTAACAGCAGGAAGCCTCAAATATAAACGCGTGGGAATGCAATATCTCAAACCATTATTACCTTATTTATGATTTACATAGACCCAACAATTCCCCCGTAGAGTACGGTGGCAACGAAAACCTTCCCTATAACAGCCAGGAACGTGGGACAGACCCAGCTCTGTGGAGGACGGACATTTTGCAAATAGGATGTAATTATGTCCACTCAGTGCTTGTGTAACCCTGCCTTTTAAAGTAACAAGGTCTTCTCATCAAAGCCCACTTCCAAGAACTAGAGACGATGAAGGCCGGCTGTTGCGTTGACGCCACTAGTCGCCTGTGAAACGCCCAAAAAGAAGCACTTAGGCTACATTCACACTGCAGTTACAATCGACCTGAATCTGACTTTTTTTTCCACATATGTGAACCCTATCTGATTTGCTTTTGACAGTGTGAACAGCACAAGTCACATTGAATCTGTCATTTTCCAATCAGAACTAGGCCACTTTTAAATGTGCGACTGAATCGGATAAAGTGCTTAGAGCAGTCGCCCCATGTAAAGAGGCTGAAGGTCCTCGAGGCAGCGGCCGCGGGTTCAACTCTGACCTGCAGCCCATTGCTGCGTGTCTCCCCCTCTCTCTCACCCCATTTCCTGTCTGTCCTATATAATAAAGGCTTGAAAACTGCCGAGTAATAATCTTTAAAAAATAAATCGGATTAAGCAATAAATCGGAATTGTGCATTAAAGCCTGCAGTGTGAACGTAGCCTCAGACACACCGTAAAGACTACAAAGACCACAAGACTACTTACTAGCATGTAAGTTCTGCACCTGCGTGAGAGGATAAAACTCTCAGCAGGCGGCGGTTGTCTGTATTCGTCATTTCAGCAGTTCAGTCAGCGCACAAGAAGACAGAGTGGTTTCTCTCACCGACAGGCTCCAATGCAACATGCTGAGTCAACCGAAAAACAGGTGGGGAAGGGCCTAGTGCCCAATATTGGGGCGCAACCCACCACAAGAACTAGGGTCCTTGACTGATGGCTGGCCCTGTGGGCTTGGCGTATCTCTGCCTTAAGGAAAGTAGGATTTACAGAATGAATACTACTTTTAATGACTTGGACATTAATGCAGTGCAACTATCAGATGTCTAATCCATAATCAGTTGTTTTTATTTCTACACAATTTGAAACAATCTAGTGAGTTAGATTTTCCAGTTGTTTCCCCAATTTCCAGCCTTCATGCTTAGTAGCTGTAGCTTGTGGGAATTTTTAAACATGAAGTGTTTATTTTTTGCCCAAAAAAAGTTTTGTTACTCACTGTGTACGTATAGAAGTTAAATAAAAATGATTTAGAATGCAAAATTATCAATTTAACACAGATGGCATAATTAAAGGATGTTGCAGATAAGCTCCAATGCAGTCAGATGAGAGGGGGTCAGCCCACCATGAAGTGAAGCTACAGTAGGGAGTGTTCTTTCCACAGGAGCTGGTGGTTCGTTGGAGGAACCATGCGACCAGGGGGTAGAGGATTCAACTCGTGAACGAATGAGAGCCAGTCTGGGAGTGATTGACATTCTAAAGCCTGAACCAGGGACTGCCTCAACAACATCCTGAACCAATCACAACAACGCAATGAATTTTACTGCTGTATAATTTCTTTGAGAAGGAGGGACTCTTTGTCTCAGGGCTGGCAGCAGCTTGGCTCAAAGCCAAGATGACTGACTTCTGACCCCAGAGAGAGCCCTTGGCCAAGCGGATAATTCTTTGCTGTTTTTCTTATAAACTTTTTAAACTTTTAGGAAGTACTCTGCCTTTCCTTGAGAAAAACAATGTGACATCGATCTTCTTATCTTACTCTTGGCACCAAAAAAAAGTTAGCTTTTTTTCAAAAATCAAACTACATTAACATCTAATAAGTAAGTAATGGTGAGGTCCAAATTGCTGCCATGTTATGCACGTGCGTTAGCAAACATCTCAAAGTAAATTTGAGTCTGATGCAAAGAATCAAGATACAGGTTATATAATTAAAATATTTATTTATGACATAATTTAGTGATTAATAAAATAAACAAGGACATGTGACATCTGTCATCAGATATGGAGGTTCTCTGACTTAAACAATGATTGAACAAAAAGTATGCATTATTTCAGACAAACATACTGATGTATCCATCCTTCACAAAGCCACAAGTTAAAACCAACCAAGATCTCTCGAGTCAAAGATGAATCAGAAAACCTTTAATGTCCCGCAGATGGGGAAATTCTTTTGTTACAGCAGCAACAGAGTATGACAAAATAAGATAAAAAATAGCAAAAATAAAGAATAAAGTTAAATTTAAAAAAGGAAGAAATGGAAATGGACATATGTACATATTGACATGATATAGTGCAGTTGTTCTTGTTTTGTTTGTTTTGTAATAATGTGATATGGAGTGAATAAATATGATTAAATAAGTCCAAATAGTGCAAAAAGCAGGTGATAACGGGGCAATCAACAGGAGGGATGGTGGTGGGCAGCAGAGATGGCTGGGCCGGGGGAGTGGTGGTTGTCTGATCAAACCTGTTGAAAAACAGGTTCATGTTGTCCACCCACGTCTGATCCCCCTCAGCCTGGGAGCCTGGTGTCCTCTGCCCTGAGATAGTTTTTAGGCTTTTCCAGACTCCACTGACATTTCTCTGCTGCAGCTGGTTTTCCATCTTCCTCTTGTAGCTGTTCTTCCCTTCTCTGATCTTCTTCCTCAGCTCCCTCTGCACAGCCTTCAGCTCCTCCTTGTCTCCTGACCTAAAGGCCTTCTTTTTCTCCTTAAGAAGGGCCTTTATGTCAGGATTAATCCAGGGCTTGCTGTTTGAAAAACACTGTACAGTCTTGGTGGGTACAGTGTTATCAACACAAAAGTTTATGTAGTCCGTTATGCAGTCTGTTAAGCTGTCAATGTCCTCCCCATGAGAAACACACAGTTCTTCCCACACAGTTGAGTCAAAGCAGTCCCTCAGAGCCTCCTCAGACTCCTTAGTCCATGCTTTAACTGTGCGGACTTCCACTGGTTGCCTGTTTACGAGGGGCTTGTACACAGGCAGGAGATGCATCAGGTTGTGGTCAGTTCTTCCCAGGGGAGGGAGGGGGGATGACTTGTATGCCTCCTTGATGTTGGCGAACAATAAGTCCAGCGTTTTATTGTCTCTGGTGTGGCAGGTGACATACTGTGTGAATGTGGGCAGAGTAGAGGACAGAGAGGCATGATTGAAGTCCCCAGAGATGAGGAAGAGGGCCTGTGGGTGCTGTGTCTGCAGTGAGCTTGAGACTGAATGAAGAACATCACAAGCTGCATCAGCGTGAGCAGAGGGGGGGGATGTACACAGCGAACACAATCACCTGTGTGAACTCCCTCGGGAGGTAGTATGGCCTCATGCTAACAGCTAAAAGTTTGATGTCCCTATTGCAGACTTGCTCTATAACAGTGAAGTGCCCAGAGTTGCACCATCTGTCACTAACAAACACAGCCAGCCCTCCTCCTTTCCTCTTACCGCTCTCTGCCGTCCTGTCTGGCCGCCGTAGTTGAAACCCGTCCAGGTTAGCGTCCGTGTCGGGGGTCAGCTCCGTTAGCCAGGTCTCAGTGAGGACTATGATGCTGCACTCGCGGTAGTCCCTCTGATGCTGGGTCAGCGCCGTTAGCTTGTCCATCTTGTTGGGAAGAGATCTTACATTCCCCATGATGACAGATGGGAGAACGGGTCTGTAGCGTGTCCTCCTGCGACGGGGAGTGGCTCCGGAACGGCACCCGCGTCTCCTCCTCCTCAGCTCGCGGGGGACATCAGGCCGCTCGTGCGGCTGCACCGCAGCGCTACTGAGGGCCAACAGCTGATCCCTACTGTAAACAACAGGGCTGCGTACAGGCTCCCCGGACACAACGGAAAAAGTTGAAAAAATAAGTATTGAGACCAGAACGAAGTACGCGAGTTTGGTCAAAAGAGTTTTAATAAGGAATATTTTAAAGAGTGCAAAAGAAATATAAAAAGAGGCAAAAGCTCAAAAGTGAGCGAGAGCTGCTGTAACAGGCTGCCACTCACGCAGCGCCATCACACGACACTACGTCACAAACCGCTCCCTCCTTGATGGTTGCTCCAAACACTTCAGTGTGTCCGATGTTCCTGGCCGCATCCAGGGATCCGTTGAGAGAGTTTCTACAGAGCTTTGATGGTTAAGATTATGAAGAGAGAACCGGGGAGGGGAGAAGTCGTCATCAGACAGATCCACTGGTCCTGAAGAACAGGAGAAACACTGAGAGTTAAATACCAATAGATAGATACTCACCTTGTCTTAAAACCAGTGTTTGCATGATAGGTTCACCCTGCATGGACTGCTACAGGACCTACTCTGTATAATAGCTAAACAAATTGAATACTGGCTGAATATAATGACCCCTGGGCTTTTAAAACCTGTTAAAAACTGAATGTAGAATTCAGGCATCTATTAAGAAAATCCCTTAAATAAGAACTAAATCGTTCAAGTGGTACCGGCTGTGTTGCCACGACGACTGAGAGCCATCAGACGACCTGTCCTGTAGCGGCTCCCCCTCTCACCGCTGGGCTCTGCTCCCTGCTGCAGTCTGTCACCTGAGTGGGCGGAGTAGTCATCCCGTTGATCAAAGGGCTTGCTGGAAGCGGCTCTGTCCTGAAATGAGCCGAGGACATGGAAATAAGACTTTGTGATTAAAAATGCAATTAAAGTTGTAGCTAACAGGCGGCATGGTTATTGTTAGGCTACACCACACATGCGAAACCTGTGAGGTGTGTAAAGCAGAATACCTGGGGGCGCTGTGGCTGTTTGGCCAGCCTCCTCCTCTCCCTGGCTGACAGCAGAGGGGACTTTTCAAGCTCTGGGGTGCGCAGTGCTGTAAAGGCATCGCCTAGGGGGTCTTAACACACCACACACAGCCAAAAGCTTAATCACAATTTTTTTTTTCTTCCAGGGGTGAGTACCCTTTGGCGAATGAGTTTTTGAGTGACAGCCCAGGCTAAGGCTTCAGTTCTGGCCTCAAATAGCTGCAGTGGGCTTTCACTACCAACTAGCTAACGTTATTGGATTCCTACAACATTGATCATTTACGTTTCTGTGCAATACTAGACGTTTCGTTGTAAGCTTTGCTATGCACGTTAGCTTTTACCTTAGAAAAAAGGCCCAAAATAAAACTCTTTTTTGCAAATTTTGTCCATGACCTCACATTGTTTTTAATACAGGTGTTTAAATGTGTTTCGCACCATATTTACTGTAGCAAAAGCTGTGATCTTATGAGTTTAACTTGGAATTTGTAGAACAGGATTTGTGCACCTGTAGTGAATTTGAGACGGTGTTGTGTTGGTGGGAGAGGGGGAAAAAAATCTTCAAGTTTGTGTATTTTTTTTCTGTTAATTTAAATTTAATGATACAAGTGTGACTATTTTCTACAACTACACATTCCACTGTCACTGGTGCTATCCAATAATACCTTCAAACAGTCATCTCAGCTAAACCTGGAGAGGATGCACTGCTACTGTTCCACCATCTTTCTTCCCACCTGATTCCACTCCTTTATATTTACATGTACTTAATAGATGCACAGTTCAGTTAACTTTAAATTATTTCAAGCTGTGCAGATTCAGAAATAGATGACTGTTTTGTTTTTTCCTATCCGAGTTGTGGATATTTTTGTGTTTTTGTGGATATTTTGGATAATATTTCTTTTTAACTGCCTCAACCACAAGCAGTAGTTTTTAAGATTGATATGTCAAACTTTTGACTCATCCTTCAGTAACATGAGCTGGCCAGTCACTCAAATCTGAAACAAGAGCAGTAATGTTTAAGTGATGTTTGTGTTCCAGGGAACAAAAGAAAATAAGAAATAAAATAAAGGATGGCTTACCCATGAAAGCACTCTCTGACTCCAGCAGAGATCCTCTTGCAGACCCCCCCATCACACTCCTCTGTAACATAAACAACTCTTTTCATTATTCCACACAGATATAAGTCAGTTGATACAGTGCGGATAAACCAGATGGAATCAGCTACGGAACATTTTTTTCAACTCACCGCATATTCATTTGGCTGTGGTGGGGACAAGTCCAAATAATCTGCAACACAAGGTGATTATTATTTAATTTCTTTTTTTACAACCACAGAAACCTCAAAAGCCAAAACCCCCATTTACAACTATTCCCTTCAGGTAGATGTCACAAAGCCAGCAAATGCTAAAAAAAACCTTTAAGCTTTCTTTGCTCCTTACATCTAGGACACTACTCAACAATAAGGCAGCTGATTGAGTCCGATTCCTAATTTTAATCCAGCACTGTGTCATGGCAGTGTGTGCAGACGAACAGGATTTGGCTTCTCTGCATGGCGAAAGCCCTGCGGAGCATAGCAGCGGAAATCCGCCGTCATCCGGCTGACTGACCATCAAACTGTCGACCTAGCATAATATAAGTAAGCGAAATCAACTGTTCCAAAAATCTCTGATTTAAACAACTGCAAAGGAATAAACGGGACATCAAGACATGCAGTGAGCTCTGACCATCATGGACTGTAGACCTCTGGCTGCTCAACTGGTGATATGGATCCCTGTAGTCCCGCCTCCTTCTGCTGCCCACGCCCACGTCCTCCAGTTTAGGAACTTCCCTGAAACCCAGCCTGGACTCACCATCTGACACACACGCACACGTCAAAGCTAATCACGCACACGTCACAGCTAATCACGTTGGTTTGTAGTAGAGTGTAAATCAGACTATAAGAGTTTTGCATTACCTGTGTGTTTGAGCTGAAGGGAGTCATGGATTCGCAGCAGGTTTCTGGGTTCCATGTTTCTGGAGTTCGGCCTTCGTACAGGAGCCTGGAGCCGCAGCCTGGCCATATCAAACACGTCCACCTGGGGACGCTCCCGAAGTCTGAAAAAAAAAAAAAAAAGGCAGATCATTACTTACCAGGGTCACGCATCGTTTTATCTGGACAATCCTGTCAGCAGCAGCACGAACAGCACAGAGAAACGTGAGCTGTTTGGCTGTAAGTTCATAGAGTTATAGAACCTTAGGTGCGGTTTACATAAGAACTTTAAACAGGAGCACGTTATCCTGTTAACCATTGTAATTTCTTGTATCAATTATTGTAAAATTTATCTACAACATCTGCTAATAATCAGAGAAAATTAAATTGGTACAAGTCCTGTTTAAGGATAATTGTATAAGCAAATAAATACTGAATGTACTGATGCTTTGCACACATTACAGAGAATGTAAAAGCCAGTGTGTGTGTGCACATGTATGCATAGACACTGAGCAAGTGCACATATACACAAATGTACATATTGGCTGTCTTGATGTTTCTACTAAAAAACAAACCTACAGCCCTTACATTAAGCTATCCCTGAATATTAACCCATTTTTATCTGTTTATCCATTACTTTTGTTTAAGCCAACTATTACAACCATTTATCTTTCACGGTTTAATTTTCTCTGAACACTTGCTGACATGTGTATATGTGCACTCTATACACCTAGTGTCCAAGTGTTCCTGCTGACTCGATATGAGAATAACATTTTTCATACAAATTTTAGTTTTTTGTTATTAATGTAACACCAAACTGCAGAAGTACCCCTGGGTTGCAAGTTCCAATGGCTAGGAATCAAAAATGATATAAAATATCTAAGTGTGTAATGCACAGCAACAGGTCCACAACTACCACTTAGGGTAAGGAACCTAAACATTTAAAAATATGTCCACTGGATGCTGTTCTTTGTGATAAATTTTATAAGATTACAGTAATAGTGATGCATGTGCCCGAGTCCGACCTGTCACTCAGAGGAGAGTCCAATTCGTCCCAGTCGCCCTGCTGCAGACGGCCCTCCAGTCGCTTCTGTTCACTGCGAAGCTGACGACGCAACGCCGACAGCTCACTGAACACTTCACGCTGGTCACCTGAAAAACACAGTGAAACTACCAAAACCAATTCTCCGTTCATCTACTAGATAAAACCACAGATGTAACATGTAAATGCCCCAGGAACTGTGAAACAAGATGTACTGCCTGTTAAAACATCTTAACATTTAATATTGCACAGGACAGACTGTTAAACCTACAGAGTCTTAGTGTTTGGTTAAAACACCTTCTTTGCTCAGATAACATTTTTAAGTGTCTAGCTAATACAGTACCTGCAGCTCTGAGCTGATTCTTACAAGCAGGGACAGGAGGGGACTGGAGACCAGACAAAGAGCGCTCCTGAAGGAGAAGAGGTATAAAAACAGAGATACCCAAAGGGGAGAGAACACATCCAGGGAAGAAGTTACACACACTATAAATGTTTTTGCTCTGTGTGTGTGTGTGTGTGTGTGTGTGTGTGTGTGTGTGTGTGTGTGTGTGTGTGTGTGTGTGTGTGTGTGTGTGTGTGTGTGTGTGTGTGTGTGTGTGTGTGTGTGTGTGTGTGTGTGTGTGTGTGTGTGTGTGTGTGTGTGTGTGTGTGTGTGTGTGTGTGTGTGTGTGTGTGTGTGTGTGTGTGTGTGTGTGTGTGTGTGTGTGTGTGTGTGTGTGTGTGTGTGACTCACAGACAGGGGCGCAGTTGAGTGCTGGCTGTCAACAGTGGGGGGTCTGGGGGTGTACTGGCGTAGCCCATGTTTCTTCTGCAGAGTGGGGATTGGAGGCGAAGGCTCCCTGCGAACCTAAGAACACAATATCAGCCAGTTGACCATAAACAGAAAGTCACTTCTATGGTAGCTGATATATTATGACGATGACGCGTGCATGGGTGCAATAAGACAATTCCAAAACAAAGTCCAGAGTTGCTCATACTTAATGTATTCCTTCTTTCCACAAAAAAACTAATTCCATCACTGCTTGTCACATCATGTCACGGTAAAGAAACATTTGCCTCATCAGCCACACCTGTGACTGCTCAGGCTCACCTAAATAACCGCTGGCCTGTGGAGCCTTACATCACTTCCTTTACTCCAGGAAGTGACCCCACCAAAATAGACCACAAACTGAAACATCAAAATAAACCCCAAATTGGCTCCTACACATGTTTATACTGACAAAACTTACAGCAAAAGGTGATTTCACCCAATTAGCTTTTCTTCAACAATGAAGGAAAACATTCTGTGGTGCAGTTTTTAAACGCACCGGTCAAAGCATCTTAAGAAAAATAATGAACTGTTGCTGTGCTCAAGAGGAGCACCACTGTTGAATGCAAACTCAGCAAGCAGCAGCAGAGGCTGAAAAGAAAGAATGTCAAAGCAGAAGAAAATATTCCTGCTTTTTTAGGACACACCACTGTTACTTCCTGTAGGAAGTCAGTGAAGAGGAGTCTGTGGCTGTAACCCTACCACCTACAGAAAAGAACCACAAGCTAACAAAGCAGTGCAAAGTAGAGCAGAACAGCATTTTAATGAATATGGCTAATGCTTAAAAGACTCACACAAGCATGAAAATGGCTGGTTTCTACGGTTTATCGTACCTCAGTGATCAATTTTCTTAGCTGTCAGCTGACCATCGTCAAACGTATAGTTGGGCGTCTTTTCAACTTGAGACGCAACTGTAAGACCATTTGATCACATGGACCTACATGCAAAATGATCTTTTGGCCAACATAGAATTTCCTCATCAGGAAATTGACGATAGAGTCTCCTTCGCTGAAACTTCCCTAATTGGAATGTGAGCCACCCCTAAAGGCCTTTTGACTGGGCTTTTGTTGGCCCTGTTGAAAAGGAGGGCCTTTTTTTCTCTCCTGAAAAAGCCTTGTTGCTGATTGGATATAACTCCAAGAGGGATGTGACGTAGATAGTTCTTGATGCCACCACAACACACATCATTTTTTCAAAGCCAGCGAAGTAGACAGTAGATACTTTTATCCAGTGGTATTTTTTTTTTTTTTACTCTCTCGGAACACACACATCTGTGCACTGGCTTGTTAAAATGAGTGCTGTGGCAGGCCGGGTTGGATTCCAACTTGCTGTCTTTTGCTCTCTCAGACGGACAGACACACACAGACACACACTTTTTGACAACTACCAGACATTTTAAGGTGGGGTGTTTTCTTCCATGTAACTTAGTGCATGAGTTGACGTCGTGAATCAAACAAGCCACCTTAAATGTCAAAATGACAACAAACTGTTTGTTTTCATCATCTTTCTTGAACGACATACATTTAAATAATGCTCAGATCTTGAAGTGCTCAATAAAACTGTCCGAATGTCAACTACATTATTCAAACTGCAACTATTCTGTTTTTCTCACTTGGAGAAAGAAGTGCCAGACTGCGTTCCAGTCCGTACCGTTTACACGACAACTGAAACCCATTCAGAGTGATACGTCACTTCTGGAGTCTGGTAAATCCCTCTGGGGTAATGCAGACACGCTAAGTGAGAGGTCATTTAAGAGAGCATGCACTGAAACTTTCCCAGCGGCCACATTTTACCTAAATTGAAACGCAACTAATAAGTTCCAAACTTTGATTTTATCCTCACCGACAATAATTGTTGTATTATAATTATATAGTGAATGATTGAGTGATGTAATTACTACATAATTTGAAAGATAGAGACTAAGCGAGCGTTCAGATGAGATCAGGCAGACCAGTGAAAAAAACTCCTGCCTCTATCACTGCCACAAGAGGGTTAACAACCTTATGAGGGTAAAAAATTTAAAAAACACACAAGCTTTTAACTTAATTTGTGTAACAGCTGATTGTTCCCTTCAACAATCTCCAGCACAAAGTTCAGTCTCATTTCCATCTCTCTCTTTCTCCATTGAATGAACCAGTTTTCAAGTGCGGTCGGAAACAACGATCTGATTTAAATCAAGAGCCGAAGTGAAACAGAAAGTCTACTTGTGTTACATAAGGGGTTAAAGAACACAACGGGACTTCACACAAACACACCATACGTGACACTCCAACCGCCAGACAACCCTGCGGCAATTTGCAGAAGCTGCCTGAGGCTATGTGATGCAGCCTAACATTTTCTAAACTTCACAGCTTCCCCATTATACCCTTGTTGTAAGTGATGTCTCCTAATTGCAGTGAAGCTGTCAGTGAACCAACCTCCTCCAGCCGAGCCTGCCTCTCCCTCTCATACTGCCTCCTCAGTGCTGCGTTCTCCTGCTCTTCTTCTTCCTTCTTCTTCCTCTCAACTTCCTTCTTCCTCTGGTCAGCCAGCTGAACCAGCTCTTCATTCTTGGCTTTTTGCTGAGAGACAGAGAGGAAAGAGGGGAAGGGTTTAACAATATTTCATTAAATGCAAATGGTGTAAACCCTGCCTGTAACTTAATCTCCTCACCTCCATTTCCTTCTGTTTCTTCCTCTCTTGCTCTTCATCGTACTCCCTCTGGATGCGAGCCCTCTGCTCTGCCAGCCTCTTCTCCTCTTTTTCCTCCTCCAGTCTGGTTCGTTCCCTCTCCTCTGCCTTTTTCAGCATTTTCTCATCAATCTGTAAACAAAACACAGATAAATGGCACAACATCCACTCATCAACACGACCCCAAACTTCTTTGCTAAAATTTGAAATTTGTAAATTAGTCAAAGGCACGGAATGTTCAAAAGGATGGTCAGCTGCCAGCGGAAGTGATACGCCAAGACAGCCCACAATAGGACATGGCCAGTAGAAGTACCATCAGTAGTATGAAGCAGTACCTGCTGTTTGAGGTATGCTTTGTACTTGTCCTGCTCGTGGAGTTGTTGTTGGGTGGGCTGGTTGGAAAACACATTGCCTCTTGCAAACTGGGGGGTTTGGACATGGTTGAAACCTTCAAAAGATGGAAGAAACTCTGCATTAGAAGGACCAAACAAGCTTCCTTTTTAAATAAAATCTCACTGAGCAGTCTCTGGTGTAGCTGCTATGCTGTGGTGCTATTGTTCATTTCTCAGTTGCAAGCACATACAACGTTTTGAATCAGCAGAGTAGTTAGTGTCCTTCTGTTCTTTTGTATTTGGCAGTGCTCTGTGACTATGGGGAAGAATGATTAAAATAAACACTGTTACTTGTCACTGTTATGTTTCACGTTCTAGTGCAGAATGTGGTGCTAAAAATTTTCTAACGTACATGGCTACAGTGCAAAAAGAAAAAGAAAGATGGTCACGGTACCAGAGAGCCTGTCACTAGTGTCACGGCTACTGCACTCTGCTACAGTACCAGAGACCCTCTCGTTTGGGTCAGGAAGCTCCGCCCGGTGGGGCGTCACTGCAGCCGTGGCTCTCCTCTGCCACTGCTCTGGGTTGCTGTAGGCCTCTTCATTCAGTTTGTGCATCTGGTTGAGGTCAGCTGGCCACAAAAAAGGAGGTAAGAGCTTATCACTCATGGACAAAAGAGTGTGCTTAATTACTTTTGAAGGAAAGACCAGAACATGCCTTTTACATATTGTATAAAATCAGACAGTCATGGACATACCGATAAGATTTCCAGTGCAGTCTCTGAGCGGGGCTCCTCCTCCACCTCGACCCCAGGGCTGGTGGTACTTCATGTCGGCCTCCAGCTGGGCCTCGTAACGCTCCCTCTCGTCCCTCTCCAGACGCTTCTGTTCCTGTTGCTCCAGGATCTAGAGTACAGTATTTTCAGGGTTATCAAAGTCCTCAACAATTCTCTCAAAACGATAACAAATATCTTTAAGTCAGCAGTTAATGTTTAGTGCTTTGTATACAATTATCTCCAACTGACCCAATGATGCATTTGGTCAACCTTTTGTGATCAAAAGATTTACTTTTAAGTGAATCATACTGCTCTCAGATTTAAAAAAAAAAAAAAAACATCAGTCATAACCTTTTAAACAAAGACATGATACATTTAAGTATAATCTTGATACCAACACAGCTGGTACATTCTGAGGTTTAATGAGCAGCAAGCTCATTTTTGCATTTCAGTTATCTCATAACTTAAATATCAGTTCTAAGACATATGCATGTATCCCACAAGGCACAGAGCATCAGACACCCTAATTCCTGCATATGGAGCAGGAGCAGGCACCTTAAACTCAATAGCAGAAGGACCATGCAAAAGTAAAAAAAAAAAAAAAAGGATGCATGTCGGTATGAGCAAAACAACACACTCTGGAGTGTCCCAACATAGAAAAATGGGGAGTTCAACCCCAGTGATTTATGGAATAGGACTAACAGAATGAAGTTCCAACTGACAAACAACCCAAGTACTTAAGTGATGAGGCACCTGGTAAAACTTTGCGAGCTTGCAGCGATCATGTGGCATAAAAACTCAAGCTTAGGGTGTAGTAGAGAGCGTCTGTGTAGCTTCAGTAACAGAGCAACTAGAGGAGAAAGATAAAGGATTGGGATGGGACTGAGGTGGCACTGGGATATGAAGCAACAGCTAAATCGGGAGAGATGTCACAACAGCTCTGCAGCCAACTGTATCAACAATTTAATGAGGATCTAAGGGCATCTACACTTGCACTATAGCTTTCAGTCTTAACTTGGTCAATTTTACCTTGTTGTAAAGCTCGCTGTTCCCTCTCCTGGAAGCTTCCTGCCAACATATCACAGACTAGGATGCAGTGAAATTTAAAAGTTACCTGCAACCATAGTATTTCAGACTCCCTGACAATTTTCCAACCAAAAAGAAACTGAGATGTTGACAGGCTTTATTGTGAGTCTACCCCCTTATAAAAAGGTTGCAATGTGTTAAAGGTATCCAACAACATGAACGTGCAAATCCTTTGCCATTTTTAGTGATCAAAAGCTTGATCTTTAAATGTAGGTGGTATACATTTAAATTCAATTTATTAACAGTATCCTCTGAAATTGTACAACGTCATAGAATTGTTCATATTTGTTTTCTTTTTAAAAAAAAAAAAATGTTTAAAAAGGAGAGAAAAGATGCTCCCCTTTGCTGATAGAAATTACCTCAATTTGCCCACTCACTCCCTGTGAATAATTCTCGCACAGTGACCTGCACATGGACTCAGTCGGACAGACTTTCTACTAGAGATCTGTCAGGGTAAAGTCAGTTTATTGTCCGAACCAACCTGTTTGGACGTTTCACATACAGCTCCTCTGCATAAGTTCTAGATAATTTCAGGGTTGCAGTGCATGTGTGAAAAGGGCTTAAGTCTCAACCTACCACCAATGTTTACGTTTATTCTAAGAAAAGCATGTTTGAGAAATTTCACCAATGTTTGATATGCACCTACAATACGATCATCAAATCTAAACATCAGGACCTTGTGTTTCAGAAGAAAAGCATAATTTGAAAGGATCATGAAGTCAGCAGAGAGGTTTAACCTACCTGTTGTTTCAAAGCATCCCTGTAGCTCAAAATCCTGGCCCTGGTTGATCTGGATTTGTCTGAAGGGAAAACCCTGACTTGCGAGTCCACAGCAACAGCATCATTGCTCGGCCTGTGAAGAGAGTTTCAGAATCACACCATGATTGTAGTTCTTTTATCCTGTTCCAGTCACTGAAATGACTATAATGCAGTTTTACTTGACATAAAAAGGTTGACACAAGCAGGTGCTAAAAGCCATGTCCTCTCTTTTAGCTTAGAAATTATAAAGCAAATTACAAGATGTTGCACATGGCCCTTTTGCTCATGTGCCAAAAACTATTAGTTTCATTGAAATGAGTTGACAGGACCACCAGAATATGGTAAAAAGGCGCCTGTGTGTTGGTAAAGCAGATACATTAGCTGTCACTTTGATGTTGGCTGCTAAAACTTTTATGACCCTGCTTTCCAGGCCAAAGTACTAAAAAGTAAAGGGGTTGATATTTACTGTGTTGGAGGCTCAGGGAAGCTGCTTCCACTGTGCTGGCTATGAGGGCTGTGGTTACCAAACTGGCTGGGTAGAGCTCCCCCCGGTGGTACGTTCCAGTAGGACACGGGAAGGCTGGCACCAGGAACAGACAAGTGACCATCTAGACAGAAAAAGAAAACACGTTTTAGTTCTGGCAATAATGCTGAATGTGGCATTTGTATAGACCAGTTCTTACAGTAGGCCATGTTCGGGTCGAGCAGGTTTCTGTTGCCGTAGTAGTGATGGGGCTCTCCATACGCGCTCCTGTAGGCTTCACTGACAGTTGAAGGAGGATGAGGGGGAAAAAATGGGATTCTGGAGATACAACAGAAGGATATCTAATATTCAATGATTATCTGACACAGAATCTTGTTTTGCGAATCTGAAAGACTCTGCAGGTCATACTTTTCTGGCTCTATTTGAAGACTTTACATTGAGGTTTATTTTCAAAATCTTAAAAAAATAACTTGCAAGACACCTGGCAAAAAGTAACCAGTCCTTGGGATTCCTGTCCTGGATTAAAATTGCCTTCACAGGCACAGGAGATACACAGGAAATTATGCATGCATTCACTCCAGCATTTCCATGTCTAATTATCACACTGGACATGGACTTGGTAACGGTAAATGGACTCGTACTTATATAGCAATGTTCTAGTCTTCTGACTACTCAAGGTGCTTTTCACACTAGTCACATTCACACAGACATTCACAGTGGACATCTACGTACCATCTAATCTCACTAGGGATGCAAATTATCGAGTCATTCATTAAACCAGCTGGATGAACGACTAATTGATAAGCGGCAATTCTTCTGAGAAGCTGAATTTCCCTCTGAATAGTTTAACTGTATAGACCTTTATAATGGAAATCCATTGCTAGGCAACAGCCTTGGTCCTTGTTAACATCCTGTCAGCTGATGTCGTTCACATTCACTGCAACAGGAATCAAACTTGGACACATTTAGAATGTTTGTTTGCAACTTTGAAAAGGTCTATACTTAACATAAATGCTATCTTCCTTATGATATATGGAAAACATCCAATCATATTCCTTAATCACTGCCTTGAGGGCAGGGAATAACATTTTAGTAGCATATCAAACATATTCTGAATAGAAAATATCAAAATATTACACAGGCTACTTAACATGACACTAAATTGGGCATATCTGCGACATTGGAAACATTAATAGCAGCAGCATAAAAAAAAGATTCATACAATCAGGGCTTCAGACCAACTTTTTTCACTAGGAGCACTGTGGCCCCCCACTGAAATATTTAGGGGCACAACCAGAAATTTTAGGGGCACACACGGTAAATCAATAATAGATGCAGAAATTACAATGTGCCATTTCCAATTCAGTGTTACTTTTTTATTGTGCACTTTTGAAGATGCAAGAGAGAAGGTCAACCAACAGCACCATCGCTGTCATGTCATACATTCAGAATAAGGGGTGCGACGAGACGATACGATATCGAGTCCACCAGAACGAGATGCAACGAGATTTTAACACTAAAATTTCAGTATTTTCTTTATAGGGGGGTTGATTTTAGCAGAGAGCTGCGGTGATGCTGCAGGTGTCTTTGCATAGTACTTATAGTACTTGTGTTAGCAATCATTCATTATGTTAAGTTACTTTAAGTTTTGTTGTGAGGGATACCTGGGAGTGTCCATGGCTCTGGGGAAGGAGGGGGCGGCAGGCTGGCTGTTGGGGGACACCCCTCCTCCCCCCAGGCTCAGAGCAGAGCTGTAGTCCAGCAGGGGGGACTGGAAGGCAACATGGGGCTGCTCAGGAGGAGGCGTCTCTCTGCCTCGAACACCCATCTTCACATTAGTAGGGAGACCTCTGGATGAGTTTTCACTCTCTCCCGTTGCTAAAGGCTCCAGAAGCTGATGGTTTTCTCTTCTGCACAGTCCAAACTGTCTGATTCGGTCCGGCTGATTTGTGGATGGAGACAAAATTGAACGATACAAACATATACACATTTACACACAAACATACCTCATACTGAAAATCCTTTTTATAGCTCCCCTTAAATATAACTTCATATTTTTGCAGGAGCATTTCACAATTCTATTAATACAATTATCAGGGCACTTATGTGGCCTTTGGTCGCCACAGCCATATGCACTGACATGTATTTGCAGTCGGACTGTATCAAAACCAACAGAGAAACACACACAGATTGAGCGAGACTTGATTGTCTGCTCAGGACGTCATTACTCCACTATATCTAACAAAGAAAATGTTTACCGTTATATTAACGTCCTGAATATTGAGTATAGTGCCTATAAGTTTGCTTTTACATTTAAAAAGGTTTACGCTTGAATTGTAATTCCTGTTATTTTTTAAGATTTCTTTACCAAGTTGCTAGTGCATGATTTTATATATTAATAATAAATAACGATTCAGTAAATATTACCTATGTATTGAAATCTGTGTGTTTATTTGTTACATTTTTTTTAAATAAAATTAGGGAAGACAAGTCCAGGCTGACTTTGCCACACACATAAAATATCCCAGTCACACTGTGAGGTATACAGCTTATCACTTAAACACTGGTATATACTCTCTAACTATCTAGTGCCTATAGAAAGTTATGATACCCTTTTGAAGTAGTAACTTTTATGTTTTACAGCCTGAAATGATAATACATAAAAAAATGTATATTTTTCCAGCATGATTGTTTTTTTCAAAACTTCTGAAAATTAATAAAAATTAAAAGAATAGAATAGCAAGGTTGGAAAAACTCTCAAAATGTTCTGAGCTTGTATCCACCCACTAGAAAACAATCTCCTTTACCCATACTAAATGAGAGTTTTTGTCAGGCGCCTGCTGACCTGTTTCTCAGGATCGTTCGCCCCCGTTGCAGCAACTTTCAGCCCCAAATCTTTCTCCCTGCAACAAGGACACACACACATACCGTTGTTTTACAGTTAAACACAGCCCCAAATCTTTCTCCCTGCAACAAGGACACACACACATACCGTTGTTCTACAGTTACACACAAAGAAGCATCTTATGACACTCATCTACAGGGATGTGCAACAAGTGAGCAAGCCTAGGAGAGCTCTGCTCAACAACACTGAGATCCTCGATAGACAAATAAGGTGTCACCACGACAGTAGCTGCCCATATCTTATAATGGACATCCAGCCTTTCAGAGGCTTCAAACATCAAGTTTTCATTAAGATTATTTACTGGACTTTATCTCCGTGAATGTGTGTCATCTACCTGGCTAAAATGTTGTTATTCAGGGGTTACATTGTACATGAAAAGACAAGGACCACGGACTACGCACCTCTTCTTGTTCCGGTGCTGTTCAGCTATCTGCTCCTGCAGCTCCTGTCTGTAGCGCTCCTTCCTCCTGCGTAAGGCCTCTTCTGAATCAGCTGCTCCTGAAAAGATGGAATACCAATTTTTTTAAAAAAGAGACTATTATTTATTTGTAGTAGTTTAGTGCAATTGTTTGGTAATCCATCACTATGGAAAACTAATCTCAAAACTTCTACATGTTCATCAAATGAAAAAATACAGAAAGCCCTTTAACCTATTATAAGGCCTGTGACAAACTCAGCATCCTCATTTTGGGTCAGGGCTCTTGATCCCCTGCCTATTTGATTCTCCCTCTTCTCCCTGGGGAAAGGCATATAAAAACAGATTGGCGGAAAATTATAAATAAGGACAAACCATTTTAATTTATTAAAAATAGTCTTTTTACATTCATACTGTGCAATAAACGTACCTGCCATCAGTCGTATTGGCTCCTCTCGTCTTATACTCAGCCTCAATCCCTATGTGTCTGCGTCTTCTTCCTTCCATCAGCTCCAGCTCCTCCTCTAAGTCCTGGTCCACTGGTTTCCCCAGCCGGTCACAATGCCTGGGAAGTACAGACAACTGCTCCTCATCCTCTTCGAGGCAAGGGGGACTGACCTCAGCGAGGCGCAAAGCCCTGTGCAAGCCCCTGCTGTCCTCTGTTAGAGTGGCAGCATCCCTTCGTGAGGGGGGTCGCTGTCTGGGGAGATCACCTTCCAGGTTTTCAAGCAGGTGCTGCTAAAGGACACAAGTTTGTAAGATTTAATGTTACCAGCTATGATCAGGTGCTCATTGATCATTTCAAGCATAACTTCGGTTTATTTTGCTTGATCCAAGTCTGTGGTTCCCAACCTTTTTTGTCAGGGATACCCATAGATATGTCGCATCACCACCACCGTCTCATGTTCTAAATGTGTTTGTTTGAACTGATTTGAAATTGGATATTATTTAACTTTTAATAATAAAAAAGTGGATATACAGTAACAGTGGATGGAACAATATTTTTCATCTTTTATACTACTGCTAGAGATGCATCAATCCGATACCCGGATCAGGAATGAGGCCGATCCAGCATTCCGATCCAGTCATTTCTTTTTTATTAATATCATACACAGCAAGTCATTGTTGGTTGGGTTTCAGGCATCTTCTCTATTTTATATTACATTTTAAAATATCTGTTTGCAGTGCACTGTACATGGAAGTGTTATTTATTTTTGTTGCCAATGTACAATTTGTTATTTGTTAATAAATAATAGTAAGTACATTTATATTTGTGTTAATTTGTCACCTTTTTTTATTTTAACTACCCTGAATGTTTATGTCAAGCCTGATGCCTTCACTCACATGGCAAGGTATACGCTTCATTTATGCAACAGGGGTATCGGATCAGACTGATCTAACTGTTTATACTTTTATATATTTGACAATCCTAAGATACACACAAACGGACTACCCACAGGCTTATTTTTCATTTTGATCAACTTAACAAAAGGACAAAACCCAGGTATGTGGTGCAAGGTCACTATTCTGAAACACTACATGCTAGTCATTTCTTCAAACATGCTTCAAATTTCTCACATAAAAATGAACTTTGCCCACTGAACTTGAATTTAATGGATCAAATATGCGTAGTCTAGGGATCTAATTATGAACATTTTTATAGGCAAGACCCAACTTGATTTGTATGATTCTTTTTTTCAATTGGAAGCCAATTAATTTGTTAAATTAAGTTTATGTGTTAACTTTAATACAAAGTGATTATCTTGTTATGGGCAATCTGTAGTTTATTTTTGATTTGCTGTGGAGTACTATGAAAACAGAAGGTGGCAGCAGAGGCAAAGTGGCATTGAACTCATGCATAGGCTAACGCCTTTAATGTTCATTTATCTACCCTGATCTTCCTGCCAAGAATGAAGTCTTTTGGCAGATTTTAGTGAGGGCGTTCATAGCTAGGGCTTCCCCTGATAGATGCTTATCTACTGTACATCCTAAATGGTTCAGTGTCTAAAATAACAGTCTCTCCAACCTTTGCTTTAATCTCTGGGGTCTTTCCAAGAGTCATTCTGGATCCAAAAAGAATAGTTATGTATTACTTTTATCTACCTAGACTATAACAACTTCTCTGCTCAACTAATAACTAGTTTTCATTATGTAACATTTTTTTCCCACAGTGTTATGTATAATTTCTGTCAAATGAGTTGAGCCATTCCACTGTCTTTCCATGTACCCATTGGAAAAGCAGAAGTACCGCCTGGTGTACAAGTACCCCTGTTTGGGAATCATTGATCTGAATGTCGGTCAATGCTCTTTTCACAACTCATCCCAGCTGTATTTTGTAAATATTTTGGGAACAAAGGCCCTTTGGATCTTTTTTTAATTATGTATCCATACATGAGTGTGAAAGTATTTGTGTGGTTTCTGAATCACTTATTCCTTTGAAAATGGTCTGCTCTATCATAGATTTTCACAGTTCAGTTATTATCTTTCATTAAAAAGGTGGCTAGTAACAACAATCAAGGTCCCTGGTAAAATGTGTGATATGCCAGCAGCTGAGTCAAATGTTTGTAAAAACATCCTTACGCTTTCAAGTCACAGACAAGATATACAAATCAACTGACAGCATTAAAGCGAAACATTTACCTTTATAGATCTCCTGTTATTGAGGTGAGTTAATGGTCCACCCTCTGCATGGTCAAAGCGTTTTTTCTGTAAAATAAAATGTTATCATGATTCCAACACTTTTACTTTCTCTTACTTCAACACAGATTAAAACACCCCCCCCCCCCTCATTTTTATCTCTTTCTCTAATTACTTTGTTTATTTTTGCTATTAGTTATGGTGTTACTTTATTTGGTTTCTTTGTACCTTACCTATCTTCTTCTGTTATATGTATGTCATTCAGTTACGTAGTTGGTGATTATGTCTGACATGGGTTGTTCAGAGGGATAGCGGGATTCATGTTGGGGTTTTTTTTGGGGGGGGGGTTTCACTTTAAAGCAGACACACTGTACAATTGTTATACTTTTTCTTTTGTACTTATCTGCAAGAAAAACTCAAAAAACAAAAAAAAGGACAAAGCTTAAAGTGAAATCTAAAGCTGAAAAGAGCTCATCGCCGAGCCCCAACACAACTACTAGATCCTCTAAATGTACCCACCTGTGTAATATTAGTATTAACAATGCCTATGTTTACTGTGCAGTTTGCAACTGTGATAGTTAACGTGATCAAATTCAGTATACCAGGTTAGTGGTAAATTAAGTGCATTTGTATACTTTAATAACTTTCTCCAAAAACACTTTATGATAAACAAATCCAGAACTGGGAGTAGAGTTAATGCCAGGTTTCCATATTAATTACATCCTGTTGTAGGTTGACACAAGCTTAAAGTCAATACCTGGCAAACAACTTGATCATGTGACATTTCCAGAGAATACCTCAACACTACATGTATTATGCTTTATGAAATAACCACATCGTGAAGCCTATTTTTATACTCCTGTGTGAATGAAATACTTGACAAATGAAAAGTACCAAGTATTTGCTCATTTTATTAGGAACTTTAGTGCAAAATGAACACGACGTCCAAGAATCAGAACGTAAAGCGTTGTCCAAATGACAAAAAATGTGCTGTAAAGCAGTTCAGGCTGCTGGTATGAAACTGATAGAAACGATGTAGAAAAAATATATTTATTTTTAGATCGTTTTGATGATCGACATCTTCCTTCTTCCATATCGCCCATTAGGGCTAGGCGAGATAGAAGAAGGACTCTATCTCACATTTGTGAAATAATGTGCTGGTTATCTTCAAATTTAGACAACATAAATCGTACATCCCAAAATCTCTGTCCTTTTTTTAATGATGGATTATCATACTGAATTATCACCCAGCCCTAGCATTGGATGATGAGAGCTGCAAAGGATATACCCGCTATGTCCTAAATTACTGACACAAGTAGAAGGCACTTGTGCATTTCATGACGTCATTTGGAAGGGTCCAGTCTAGACTTCAGCCCAATTTAAAACTAGAACAAAATATTGACAGGTCTAGAACAAAGCCTGAACTGACATTCAAGCGCGTCTGCTACAGCCAGACACTAGTAAAGGGGCAAGTCTGTGACAGTCACCTGAGCCATGTAGCGCCTGTAGTCCATACGGAGCTCATGCTGAAGCTTCTGTTTCTTCCTCTCATACTCCACACCGAGGGGAAGACCCACAGTGCAACTCTCTTCTGAAAAAACACATCCATCAATTTTTTCTGGAGACATGGTGAAGAGTATCATGCCAGAACAAGACAACAAGACACATCAGGGGGTATTATTATTATTGATAGCCTTTGGGTATTTGCTTGTCCTTTATGAAGACAATCATCAAGATAGTTTAAAGAAGGGAAATGCATTCATGAACTGTACCTTTCCCCTGTGCCATAGACTTGGGAGGGATGTTCTCCTTAACAGTGGACCCATAGGCTCTGTGGGGGTTCGCCTGTCAGTCAAACATAGAAGAACTGCATGTATTAAAAAATATCACTGTAAATGGGTCATCCCCGTGCTCTGTTCAAACTTTACATTTCAAAACAAACACACTTTTTCACTGAGTGCACCTTAGGGAGGTTAAACAAAAGGCCATCTGTGTCAGAATTTAACGAATGTAGGCCTATATTTAAGCGGTTGTTTATCAGCACCCTGACCTGGTTTTGCACGAGCGATGAACTCATAGCCTAACAGCCATCATTTCAACACACCTTTATTTCCATGTAAGGAGGGTCTTGTTCTAAGCTGGCTTTATCCTCGGCCATTCTCGTCTTCCGCTCCTTGATGAAGTTCTCCAGCTCGTCATCCATCTCCTTTTGGCACAAGTCATACATCCTTGGCATAATATATCATAGAGCACAATATAGAATAATGTCAAATTGTTTAAAAGAGGGTTTCAAAATGTATACTTTTAATGACTGAAAATAATAGGCCTAATTTTAAAACGGGATTTCAACTGTGTGCCATGGGGAACCAAATGTACACAGGTTTCACCACATCAACCACACACTGCAGCAGGTGATTTGACTAATTTGTCCCTCTTTTTATCTGTTTAAAGTCCGCTTTGGCCCTTTCAACACTGCCTAGGCTGCCATTACATTTTGTTTTTAAAGTAATGGGCAAAACAGTGGTCCCGTATGGCCCAGAAGTGCTACAATGAGCCCACATTAGACAGCAAGCTAGAGCACTTCGTCCTGACACATACCGATTAACGTTACTGTCTCTTTAATTTCCCGTTGTCAGGCAACCACGTTGAACATGATAGCATCACATAGCATTAACCCGCTTAAGGATATTAGCTTTGCGGCTATCACATACAAAAACTATTTGTATGAAAAACAATCAATAGGTTTAACACGATATACAATGATTGTTTCGTTTGTTTAAAGTAACATAGAGCTTACATTATCTAGCTTGTTAGCTTTAACTGAAGGGAAGGCAACCCAAAGTGACGTTAAAGCCGATAAGAACGACACAACAATTAGGAAAGCTAGTCTTAGCTAATGACTAGCTCCTCGCACAGGTAGCGTTATCTTTCTTATGTAACTATCAGTACTATTCTCGTTAGCAACAAACAAAACCTACCGCTGAGCAGTGTTTGAATATGACGTTACCGGATAAGGCAATGTTTTCTAGCTTGCAGCTATTGGCGGTCGTCCACTCTGAGCCTGCTATGAACAGCACTAGTGAGCAACTTTATCATAATATTGCAGTACTTCCGGTCTAAGTGTCCAAATAAAACCGCATGTGAGAAAAACAGCGTCTCTGACTCTCGGGCCAAACATTGTTACATCTCAGCTGGTTAGACAATTCTGCAGTGCTAGAAACTTTTGATGTGTCTGTGGAAAAAAAGGGCCACTCTAATTTACGACACGATGTAAGATTAGAATTTAGAAATTACTTATTTATTGTATATATATTTTGTACTACTGTTTTGCACCGTGGGTCGGAGAGATTTTCAATTCCTCTGTACGTCGGGTACATATTGTAGAATTGACAATAAAGCTGAATTTACCCTGATATGGTTCCATTCAAAGGCATGTTAAACTTCAAACATTTGACTCATGCAATCACAATTTCCTACCTGGTGAAATGGAACAAGAACAAGATGCAAGAACTGCTCAGTTGCATTAGAAATAATCTGTTGCACACCCAGTTGCTTATTGTGTCGCTGTGGTTAAAGAGAATGTTACCTGAAATGTTTTTGCTGTCCGTCAAACCTTTATCCCATACGCGACAGATTTAATGCTTTTACTTTGAAGGCAAACGCTACACTTCCTGTCTCATCTCTTATTCCCGCTAGCGTCACATGTCTCTGCTCAGCTGTGTGGCATCGTTCATTACCGAGAGGTAACGCGTCATTGCTCACGCCCTCTCCCCCTTTGACTCCATCGACTCCTTGGCGAACACATGGTGCATTCATGACCGGGGGGGGGGGGGGGGGGAATCAAGTGTTTGATTTCTGTTTTAAAGAAAGAGAGACATAACTTGTACCTCAACCAACTTCAGATACATTTTTGACATGTGAAGACTTTCAGCAACCATTGCTTGTTTCATATTATTTAAACACTCATTTCAGCCCATCTCATATAAATGCAGCAGAATGCCACTGAAAATACTTTAATAGTTACAAATAAAGTAATAAAAAAGATTAAAAGGATTCTGCCCCCCCAATCATTTTCGTAAATCTCAGCTAGATTACCAATATGCTGTTCAGCGTTGTCTGCGTCGGGACGCAGTGTGTCAATAATACTTTTATCTTATATTCATAATATTCATGGATAATCTATTATTCAAGAGAAACCATTTTAAGAAATCAAAAATGCCACATCCACTTTTTGTTTGCAGTTTATTGCTTATATAAACGCTCTCTAAACAATTTTTGGTAAAAATAAAATCTATCAATAGTAATCATAAATAAAATCATCACAATGACTTTTACATGACATTATATTGCACAATTATAAGCCTTTACAAGAATCACAGAACAAAAGTGTTGTTGCTCAGGTTGTGTGTACGAGGAATGTTCAGAGGTCCTTGGGCAATGACACACTGGTTGCCTTTAGAGGGCGACAGAATATCTGAACTTCAACTGTCTTTGCTGCATTTAATCAAGGTCTTTAGGTTATCTCCTCTACCAACTGTTGAGCAAACCTTGTCATTTATAGGCTGCCATGATTTACACAGGAACAAAAGATTTGTTGTGGTGCAGATTCGATGTTTCAGTGCTATTAAGAAGAATAAGAAATAGACGCTGTGGGTCACATAATGTCAAAAATACAATTTGTTCTTGCGTGTAGGAAGAGCTCTGACTGCAAGTGGTTTCTTCCCGTTCAGATGGACCTCAACGTTTAAATCTGTACCACAACAAAGTCAAACATCAGCCCCCTTCTGTCTGCGGTCAGCTCAGCTTTTCGTCAATTCATAGCAGAGTTCTCCCGACAGGATCAGCATGTGTCTCAGTTCGGACCAACACAGCTGCTTTCTGTCCGAGGTTCGACCAAAAGGCCATCTGCCTGTCTAGCATGGCAGTTTATGTTTGGTCAGCTACAGAAAGGCCTAAAAGATCCAAGGTGTGTGTGTGTGTGTGTGTGTGTGTGTGTGTGTGTGTGTGTGTGTGTGTGTGTGTGTGTGTGTGTGTGTGTGTGTGTTCAGATGTTGTCCACCTCCGCGCTGAGTTCAGGGCACACTTCCTTGAGTAACATTTCCATCAAGACCTAAAGGAGACAGTGAGACAAAATGATTATGTTTGTAGCTCTAGTTACATAATATATAATCAAAGTTATGAAATCTGACATTGTTCGGTGTAATACGTAGTATTCTTACATAGAGAAGATGTTTGTTGGCACTAGCCTCCTGCAGGGCATTGAAGATCTTGATGATTCCATAGCGGGCATTCTGCTGGCCAACTAGGTTTGCTAGTGCATCTGATATAAAAAAAACATATTGAAAGAAAATAAAGAATTCAGAGTTGTTTCTCAGGTGTACGGGTCATGTTTACATGTGCCTCAGATGCTACCTGGGATGTTGTCGAGTAGTTTCTGTTGAGCCCGTTCCTTAGTTTCACTGCGTTCGGTGTCAGATCGGACTTTGACGTGTGGCGCCAACTTCCCGTTGGGCCAGAAAGCGTCCCTGAACACGCTGATGTAACACACAGACATCTGTTCACTGAAGATCCAGTTTACTGTGTCCCTGATCTGTCTAAAATAAAGCATGGAAGATGTTAGCCTCATGTGCCGAAAACATGCAGTTAAGTACGAGTGATAATATCTAACACTATAGAATGTGCTATGCCTAGTTCACACTACACGACTTCAGCCTTGATTTTCTACTGACAAACACCTTTTAGAACTCTCTGACAAAAGCCCCCGGTCAGAGGCAAACCAGCACTGGCTCGGCACGCGAGGGCTATGTGTGAACTGTTCAAAGCATTAAAGTGAAATTCTGGCGTAAAATCATCCAAGGGTCTTTTTCGACAAATGCACTACAAGACATTTTTTTACGTGTAACAACTATTAACAGAGAAATCCCATTCAGCCGCGAACAGTCGCTAACAGGCAGATGCGGCTAACACTGATTAGCTCGGGGCAGCACGGTGAACCCATTAAATCAGCTTTTTAACCACAAATACTGCTCAAAATAACACCAAACCTCTGCAGTAGCATGAGAAGAGTCCCTACACATAGAACGAAGCATCAACATTGTAGTTGGTGAACCCGGAGTTTATTAAAAGAGTGTTTTAAAGACTTACATGCTGGCCCCTGTACCAGCTCCTCTCATAGTAAAGTCCATTCAAGTTGATTACCAAAGTCGATCCAAAGGAAGGAGCCCAGTGGTGCTTAGTTTTATGTGTAAGGACTCTTATTATGCTACTGCAGAGGTTTGCTGTTATTTTGAGCAGTATTAGTGATTAAAAAAGCTGTTTTAATGCGTTCACCGTACTGCCCCGAGCTAATCAGTGTTAGCTGCATTGGGCTGTTAGCGACTGTCCGGGACTTTTCCCTTAATAGTTGTTACACGGAAAAAATTGTCTTGATGTCTTATTTATTGAGTGCCTTTGCCGAAAAAGAGCCTGGAAGGACATAACAACATGCTCACTGGAGATCCAGTCCTGAATCTGTCAATAAGACAGGGAGGGCTCTATATGCATTCAAATTAATTGTGTTAGTTGTTATTCTTTAAAAACTTTTTTGGAGAAAATGTGACAGCCTATGCATAGTTAATCAAAATACCAACGTGCTAGAACTTACTTGTTGATAGTTCGCCCAAACGTCACCTGGACTAGTGCAATAAGAGTCTTCCTCACCCACTTAAACACTGAGCAGGTAGACAAACAGACACACAGAGAAATAAACACATCAGATCAATTCACTCAGATGCAGAAAGAATTCATGATTTGGTCCCAAAAATACAGGACCTAGCCAACTGCACCTAAAACAAAAACAACAAAGGTGTAACTTCAGTTTGTCAGAGATACATTTCTTTATATAGGTCTCTATCTCTTTAAAGTGTAATTCCGGCGTACTTGCAGTCTATGGTCTTTTTCGACATGAATATGCATCAAATAAGCCATCAGGCGAGCGGCCGGTGGCTGAGTGGTTAGAGCATCCGCCCCACGTAAAGAGGCTGAAGGTCCTTGAGGCAGTGGTCGCGGGTGCGACTCCAACCTGCGGCCCCTTGCTGCATGACTCCTCCTCTCTTTCACCCCATTTCCTGTCTGTCCTATCTAATAAAAGGCTTGGAAAACTGCCTAAGAATAACCTTTAAAAAAATGAATAAAAAATAAGCCATCAAGACCGCCTATTAACAGAGAAATCCCAGGCAGTCGCTATGGCTAACAGACATGGCTAACACTGAGTAGCTCGGGGCGGAGCACTGAACCATCCAGAGCGGCTTTTTCTAACCACTAATACTACTCAAAATAACACCAAACCTCGGAAGCAGCATGAGAAGAGTCCCTACACATAGATCAAAGATAGTTAGCGAACATGGAGTTTATTAAAAAATACTGTTTTACAATGCTACAAGCCTTAGCAGCTGACTGAGAGGCAGTCCATACAAGTCAATTACCGAATGCACTGATGTTCAGTTCAAGGAGGAAAGTATTGAACTGAACTCCAGAGCATTCCGTAAACGACTGCCTCTCAGTATGGACGTAACCGGCTGCTAAAAAACTTGTAGCATTGTAAAACTTTTTTTTTTGGTGCTTTGTTTTATGTGTAGGGACTCTTATCATGCTGCTGCAGAGGTTTAGTGGTTAAGCAGTATTAGTGGTTAAAAAAATCTGTTTTGGTTGGTTAAGCGCTCTGCCTCCTAGCTACTCAGCGTTAGCCATGTCTGGCTGTTGGCGACTGGCCGGGATTTCTCTGTAAAGAGGTGATCGATGAAAAAAACTGTCTCCGTGGCTTATTTGATGTATATTAATGCCGAAAAAGAGCAAGGAAAGCAAATACACCTGAGTTACACTTTAATGTTAAGACTCTTTTTGACTATATATATATATATATATATATATATATATATATATATATATATATATATATATATATATATATATATATATATATATATATATATATATATATATATATACAATATATATATTGCATACAGTATATTGGTATTTATAAAGAAAAATGCAACAGTCATTAAAAGACAACAGTATCCCACTCACTTCCTCTGAGTTCAAAGATCTCTCCTATGAGCATGAAGCAGGGTTCAGCCAGGGCGTCTCTCCTCCCATCTGCCTCATCGCCGTAGTCTGACAAGTCACTGTCATCGTCAGCCTCTTCCTAGAAACAACAATTACACACAGCACATACAGTCCAAATGAGGGTGCGAGGCAGCTGGAGTGCTAAGACTGTGTCGCTCTAACAGTTAAGAATGAACGTGCACCTCAGTATGGGAGAAGAAGTCTCCAGGAAGCTTCTCCAGGAAGGAGGCCAGAGAGAAAGAGGATTTCTTCTGGATTGACATCACCTTCAAAGCATTGAACAAGATCATCACTATACAATGTGCTGTGTGGTATCATACACATGCTCAAACAGGCCGGAGCAAGAGGAAGACAAATGAACCAAACGGGTATTTATCAAGAGAGTAAGCATCACTTTTTAATGTGTCATCATGTGTTGAGTTAAGCAGCTCAATAGATATGAATAGGATTGTGTACATACTTTTTCCCTTAGCTACTCTTTAACATGCAGATATTTTTTTGAAACACATTGAAAGGAATTAAAGCTTCAACTACTTAAACTCACCTGAATGGACAAACAAATCTTGTTACTGCAGTTGTTCATTGTAGTGAATATGTTTGTTTGTATTGCAATTACCAATAAGTAGCCCTGACCTATTTAAAATTGTTAAGTATGAGTAATTGCTTACCTTGAGATGCTCTGGGGACGGACTGAGGAACGCATAGAGAGCCTCTGACTGGCACAATCGCTCATCTGTCAGCAGACGCTACACTCACAAACACACATGGTATTATACACTAGGCCGAGGCAGTGTGAGCACATTTTTCCATTTAACAGCTTCTGCTTCTCTGCTCGCTTAGTGTTCACAACAAATGCAAAGCAAACTTTTCACGCAGCTTGATTACATATGAAGTCAATGCTGATGTGCAAAATCCGCGAGAGCTGAAGCATTTAAACCCGAGCAAGAAATTCAGGTGGCACTGTGTCGTGAAAACACAGCAGCGTTGCGATTCTGCTGCATGGCACAGCCCTGATCGAGCTGAACTCCATTCAGTTCCATATTAGGGGACAGGTGTCACCCCCTGTGATTTCCTGCTCCTCCCATCTGTCCGCAGGTACACCGTACCATAGACCAAAACCACAAGGCACACGTCTAGTTTTGTCCCTGCAGCCATCATACATCTTAATAAGAACTAGTTGACGATGGTTGTGGTCTTGATGGTGTTGTTGATGCTGATGATGAGGTTGATGATGAGGGTACTGTTTTTTATTTATTGTATTATTTTGTATGAATGTCTCTCACTGCCAAATTGACCTGCGGGTACAAATAAAGAAATCTAATCTAAGAGAACATGCATTTTAAAAGTTGTCTGTATGAAGTCTTGTAGACAGGACCAGAAAACACATGAATTTGAGCAAATCTGCATCATAATTATGTTATTTCAGCATACTTTTCATTCAAAGCAAAATCTGTACCTCAGGTAGCGCTGGGAGCATCTCTCATCCAAACACACTTCCTGGAGAAGGCGGTGAAATTCACCGAACTATGTAGATGATGTTATGAACCCAGACAAGACAGCGTTTGGTTTACCGACATATATTGGGTTTCCGCAACAGGTACAAAGCGGCATTAGTGGTTATTTTGGCCATGGTTGAAGACGGTGAGAACACAAATGATCCCAATATGATCCCTTGGTCAAACGAGTAGCGTGAGACGAAAGTTTGCTTTGCGTTTGGTGTGAACATGCGGTGACCAGCTGACTCAATATGTACTATTTTAATTCAACTCATTTCTCTTTTTGGAAACTAGCTGAACTACTTCAAAGTCTTGTCCAACAGTATTAAGCACTAAAGTTGTCCTCTTGTCAAGTTAGTAGTGATATTGGTCAAGTGTAATATACTGTAGCTTGACGGTATGTAATACTTGCATGTTTACCTGGAGAAAGGCATTGAGCTGAGTTTTGCTCTTGTCTAGGAATTTCTGGTCAATGGATTTGAAGGGAAGTTTACTCAGTGATGGTAACTGGAGTTTCTTCAATGATGGAAAACACTGAGGAACACAGACACACAGGGTTTCAAATGTGGTTTCACAGTATTGAGAAATATACCACATTACTGCCAAAAGTAGTTTGTGTTACATTTCCATCTGGTTTCCTTTATTCTCTCTGAATAATATAGTATAGTGAATTATAGCTACAACATTTACTGACTCCCACACCTCTCCACATATCACTGCATTCCACTCTAATGTGAACCAATTTGTGTTGATACTGTGGACTGATCGCGGGGGCCTCCAGTCTGCTTTGTGTAATCTGTAATAAATCCATCATTAACTCAATAGAGACTGAGAGATTTATTCTATTTTTAACATGCTTTTCTACTGCAGTGCCTTGTACTTTCTTCCCCAATGCTGCAGCGACATACAGTTTGCTCTAATGTGGAGGGAGGGTTGAAGCATGAGAACAGCAGGACTAAAGTTAAGGGCCTTCTCCACCAAGAACTATAAATATAATGAGAACTATAACGATAACAATGTGAGCATCCACATGATGACACAGTGAGCAGTGGTGCTGAACACACGCTGGGCGCTCCAGCTTGTCAGAGCCCCACCACTCTCATCTTCTTCATTACTGTTTCTAAATGCATCCATTGGCTTACATGAAAGAGGTAGTCAGAAACAGCAGATATGACATTTATAAAGCATAGCGCTTTCATATGTCATTCTTATTAATAAGAATATGAAGAAAACTATTGAAATGTAACGGCTGCTGTGCTGCACAGGGGGGGAGGAGAGACAAATTACACTTTACACAGGGATGCTACAAATTTTCCTTTTGAAAATTCTATACTTTTTCTGTCAATATTAAACATCTGAATACTAATAATTAGATGCTTATTATGTAAAAAAAAAAAAAGGTTTTGAAATCTTACTTTTAACAAGTATGAATGGATGCTTTTGCCCCTGCATGTGGCTTAAAATTGCCGCCTCCCACATGTTGGAGATGTCGAAAGGTATCAAGCATAGATTGCATCTTTATTTTACACTTGGTTTCCTTCATCAACCATCTCTGATATACTTATATATTTATCTTCATGAAGCCCCCGGAAAACTTGCATCAGCCCGTGACACACTCACTGCAGACAATACAATAGGTGGCTGGCTCAACGACCCGACAACATTCTACAAACAGTTTTGATTTGTATATATTAATATAAGATTAATATTATTATACTAGTTAATATATTTAATTTTAGAAAGTGTGATAATAGTCTGGAAACAACACAAACATTTTTCCATACTTATCCAGACCTGGAATGACTCAAATCAAATTCCGTACTTTTCCATTCTTCATGGAAAACCTGTTTATAACGCGACACCCTGTAAATTCAGACTGATTTTGATTGGCTGTCAGTTTTCGATTCATCAAATCGCCCTGAAAGTCATCCAAACAATAACGTTCGCCACTGTCATCGTTATAGTTGTGGTGTGGACTCCACCATCCACCTGACTTAGAAATATTTTTTAAACTATTCATAGTTACCCATATAGTTCTTGATGTGGACGGCCCTGTAGACATTTCTCAACTATGTGATAATGCAGTATAACCATAAAGCACAGCGAGGACTGCCAACTGATCAGTCAGAGAGAAAACTTATCCATCTTAAATTTTGTCGTATACTGACAATGAAAAGATTCTGATTCTACGGAGACTCTGAGAGCGCTTGTTTGGTGTTCTGTTACCTCAGTGAGTTTGCGGTGCAGTATCTGGAATTCAGTGAGTTTCCTCTGGACGCTCCAGCGACTGTTGGTGGTCTCCTCTCCTTCTACCAGGCTAACACACACACTGTAACAAGCTACTGTCTCACCACCCTCTTCTGTAGCCTGGAATACACACACACACAAATATAGGTTCACACACAAATGTCTAAATCACTGGTTCTCAAACTGTGGTACTCAAGCTCTCTCTGGTGGTACTTTAAAGAATCTCCAAAATAAAAAAAGGAAACAATAACTAAATTAATGTAATACTAAAAAATACTTAAACTTTTAGGATACTTGAAATGTAATTTAAAATAAGTTTAGCAGTTCCTGTCATATTTTTGTTTCTGGAAAGTTTCTGGCAATTTACCAAAAGAACTTCCGCCCCTTTGCAACCCTAGCTGTGACAGGTTACCTGCAGTGTCTCAACCACATTTTAAGAATACAAGTTAACCGGAAGGTAAAAAAAAAAATCAATGACACCGCTTGGTATGTTTGACCAAATAGTTCAGTCATGTAAATAGAGCCGGATAAGGAGCTAAACTGTGATTGCAAGATAGTGAGCAGAGGTAAAATGATTGGTTTGAAAACACTGACATGTCAGTTCTGATGTTCTTCCTACAGCGTGGCTGTGGCTGAAGACAGTCAACAATAAATAATCTTCTGATGAGGAATAAACCTTCCTGTCTGTAGCTGAATAGTGGCGGCCTACACTACTGTATTCTAACATTGATGTTAGTGGTGGGACTTGAGAGATCCTGATTTTAACTGAGGTGGTACATCATGTACAAAGTTTGAGAACCACTGGTCAAAATGAATACACAATTAGCATTAGCTTGGCAAAACAATTCACATACAAAAATATACTTTATCTGTTTTTTTATAGTTGTTGGTTGTTGATTGGAGGATCACTATGCTTTGCTATTTATGCAGTCAAAAAAATCCCTGCGCACCTCTGTAAATGGCTTTTACACTCAAATATCATGTATTTTCTGCTCCAGCAAAATAACATGTTGATGCAGCGTGGAAAAGAAGGTCACCAGAGCACTCCAGGCTTAGGTTCTACACTGGGACATCAGCCAGTTAGTTATGGCTAGCTTGTATTTTTTTAGCTGTCGTAGAATCAGTCATTTATTGTTTGTGATAAAAGAAAATGTGACAAAAAAAATGACCTCAGCAGCATTGATCGTAGCCCTCCAGTGCCCCAGGTTTTCACACCACCAGTCAGTCCTGCTGATATGTTGCTGGAGTTCACCGTGTTCTTTTTCCATGGTTCCAATCTCTTCCTTTAGTTTGCTCACAATCTACAAACACAGAGACACAATTTAAACTAGAGCACCGAACATAGTAAATGAAGAAGTGGCATTGAGATGAATAACTGAATAATACATATTCTGTTTACTTTTCACCTCAATAACTGAGTTAATATCTGGATGTGCACATGCACCAAATTCAATTTTGTGTTTATATGTGTTATGCTATCATGCTGTGAACTTTTGAAGTGAATTGAGATTTTAACCCTGTTTTTTGTCACATCTGCTTATATTGTGTTACCTTTTTGTCTGGTTTGGGTGCATTCTGGATAGAGCCCAGAGCCTGTCGCTTGTACTCCAGTTTGTCGTAGAGTAGACGGAGTTTCGTAGCAGCATAGCTGGCCTGCTCGTTGATTCCTTTACTGCCTTCATCCCCCACCTCATCCCCTGCATCTAGACCCTGGCACTACAGAACAATAATACATATATTTATCAACAAGGTACACACACCTACAAATGATACATTTGAGTATCTATTTTTGACAACATCATGTATGTCTGACCCCTTCCTCCTTTTCCTCAGTGCTACACTGTGATTGGTTATGCTGCTCATCTCGTCTGATCAGCCTGTCGTAGAGGTCGGAAACCAGGAAGGAGGGGTAATAACGCTCTCTCATTGTCTCAGCCACCTACAGGATGTATGAGAGCAAAAAGAAAAAAAGGTTTTATTGTAAAACTGTAAAACAACACAGCACAACACAGTGGAACGAAAGCATACCATTGTTACTTGTGCCTCGGAGGACCTTTAATAAGGAAACCTATGGCAATCAGTTACAGTTAGTAGAAGAAGAAGAAGAATTTATCCCGCACGGGGAAATTTAATTTTTTCACTCTTATTATTATACATGTTACACACACAGGCCCGAAATACACACATGCACAAACAGGACCTATACATGCAATTAAGGAGAGATGTTAGAGCGAGGGGGCTGCCAGTGACCAGCGCCCCGAGCAGTTGGGGGTTCGGTGCCTTGCTCAATAGCACCTCGGCAGTGCCCAGGAGATGAACTGGCACCTCTCCAGCCACCAGTCCACACTCCATACATGGTCGACACAGGGACTTGAACCAGCGACCCTACGGTTCCCAGCCAAGTCACCTATGGACTGAGCTACTGCCACCCTAGTAGCAGGAAAACCTTACCTGCTCTTGAAGTCTAACAAAGACTTGTGTTCCTCTGTTCCCCACGAGACTCTGTTGGATCTCTTTAAGGAGAAACTTCTCCACTGGAATCTCCCTGCTCTCCACAAAGAACTTCTGGTAGATTTCCCCTACAATTTGGGGCACTTCATTCTGAGAGAGAGACACAGACACACACAGACACACAGACACACACACACACGCACACAAGTTAGTCATGTATACTTTCCACAGTACAGAAAAATCCACTGAGCATTTTATTGGAAATACTGCAAAAAGTCCCAAAATAGTCGACTATTTGACATTTCGATCTAAGACTGGACTGTCATTGTCACAGTTGAATCGTTCCAGTGGTGTAAGTTCTGGTTATGAAAAAAGGCTCATTTTATTGGGGCTATATGTTAGTGCTTAATGTCTGATTTTTACACAGAATAGTTAGGTTTCTCCCAATAAATCATAATATATATCCTATTTTGGAATATATTTATTAAGAGCACTCACATAATAATGTTACACTGGCAGAGTGCTAAATCATTTTTGATTTTATTAACAATTCTGTCAGAATCGGCAGTTGGAGGAGCGTCTCTCTCTCCTGATGACTTCAAACACTTCTGTTAGTGGATTTCTAAAATAGTCAAATGGAATTATGGCCGAACGTTCTATTTACAACCATGGAAAGAAAGCAGGCTAAGAGATCTTGCAGTTTTTGGGTGGTGTCTTCATGGTTGAATCCATTTTTTTCCACTTTGGTTGAAAGTGCAAGCTAAATGAATGCGCAGTAATGTAATATAAACTAAAATAAGTGATGTGTTCTTTCAAACTTCCAGCCTGTCTGTCTGTCTGACGATCTTTGCTCCGTTTCAGATGGACAGCGTCACACCTACACTGCCCACACTATACAAACAGCGCTGTTTGATGCTCTGAAATAACAAGTTATGTATCTTGGTCAATAATCTTGTAATCTTAATCTTGTTTTTGCTATTCATTTTTTTACATAAAGCTTAAACAAGGTTTATTGTTAAAGCTGTACTGTTTTTATTTATTTCTTTGATATGTTAAATGCAAACATGAATCAGTGAGCAGGCCAATCAGATTTGAATGTTAATTCTTAGTGCAAATTATATGTGCTGACACAATGTGTATTCTGATGTAAAGGAACAACAGTAACCAATATTTTAGAAATATTTTCATGGCAATATTTTGCGAGGGGCCAGCGCTAGGACAGTACACAGTAGAACATACAAAGAGCAGTGTTGGGCTAAACCCTCTGGAATCACCTTGTTGGCAGTTTTCAGTGTTTCCACCAGTTCCCAGAAGCTAATGAGAGCTCTCTTATCAACGCGCTCCATGTAAACTTTGAAATGCTCCCTGTAACCTGGATTACACATGATGTCATCAAACTGTAGAATCTGGTTGTGGGGAGGAAAGAGAAAATTACAACACATCAGCCATGTCAATCCAAAGCACAAACACTCAAACAAACTTATATAAATGGCACACCCCTTTAAAAAAGATATGATTCAAAATGTTCAATACCGGACATTATGTTTTAATACTTAAAAATTCTGATTTCCAATTATCAGACACTTCTTTTTAACCAACACCACAGCAGCTGAATCACAGTCCACATTATATGAGTCTTACTTTCTGACTTTGAGGATCATCGCTGTCATCAGCCCCTCCTTCCTCATTGTTCTCATAGTTTGGTCCTCCGAGCAGGCGGATCCGTTTCTCACATTGTTTCTTAGCAACAGTCAGCTGATTGATATATCGTTTCATATCTCTGGCCCTCAGCAGGTCTGCCTTCATGGCTGCTGACTCTTTACCTTTTCGCTCTAAAAGAGAGTTATTGAAAGAAGAGTGTGAGCAAGTGCTGGGCACACAATCATAGACAATAGCACAATTGGTGTGGAGCCATTGAACCATCAAGATACAGTTGCTAGGCGTTGCTAACCTTTTGTCAAATATAGGCTATTGCAGGCAAGCCAAATGGCTACCAGAGGCAAAGTTCCATACATGTTGATTTTTATATATTTGATCATACTTGTAATTTATGTAGCCCAGAAATGTATGGATTCTGTTTTTAATGTATTGATGAGTACATATTATATACATAATACTAACTCTGAATAATCAGCTTGTTTGTATCTTTATTCTATTCTAAATTACATGTGTATTTATATTTCTTGTGTGTAATGTGAAGGGGCTACAACTGACATTTCAATGTGCAACCCTGTGTTGCAAAATGACAAATAAAATAAACCTTTAAACTTTATGACAAATGTAATAATTTTTTGGTTACTGGTTTAAGTGAGTTTGATAAGTAATTAGTGTACCTTTTGGCTATGGTGTAAAATACAGCTAATTACATGAAGGAAAAAATAAACCATACCAAAACATAAAAAAATAACTAATGTAAATGATCAAAATAACTACAGAATTTGCTTAAGCTTATATCCAGAAAATTAATGAGCAATAGGTACGAACAAAATAATTTTAGAAAGAACAACTGGTGTTGGTTTTTAGCATTGCTTCATGGTGTCAGTCAGTTGCTCTACAACTTTGGTCCAGACTGAAATATCTCAACTATTGGATTGATTGCCATGATATTCTGTACAGACACTCATGGTACCCAGAGGATGAATCCTACTGACTTTGGAGAACCCCTGACTTTCCTTGAGTGCCACTATGAGGGTGCCACTTTTGGCTTTCGCTGAAATGATCAGATGACCCACTGATGAAAGCACTTGTTGCTTGTTACTTGTTAATATCCGTGTCTGTGGCGACATTCCCTCCCTAAATGCAAATGTGGCGCCATGTTAGTGACACTGTTTACTTACTCAACAGTGGTTGGTCTGTCCAGGTCTCGTCACTGAGGCGTATGCTGCATTTCATTGTAATTTGTAATCAGGAACTTCCCACTTCTGAGTCAGGCTTGTAGTACGGGCAGAAGTGTAATGGGAACGTGTGCGTGTGCGTGTGTGTGTATGGATTTAAGAGGGTATAGGAATAGGGCCGGAAGTAAAGAGGTAAATAATAAAGTTTACAGTCAAGCCAAAAAAAGTCCCACACATAGAGACGATGAACATGTAAAGATGGAGGCTGTGAAAGAACAGGCTCTTCTGCAATCACATCTTACTGCCAAAGAGGGCGCTATTAACAATGTATCTCAGTTCCTACGGATCACAGCTTTAACTCAGGTTCCGTTTTCATTGTCAGTTCTTGGTCTTTAACCCACTTTGACATCAGGGTGACCTGCCTGAAGGCCACCTCACAAGTGATTGACACAGCTCAAAGGTCACTTCTGAACTGACCGTATAGCTCTTTACATGGAACCTTCAGACTCGTCGTAACAACAAGAAAAGTGGAGAATTGTACTGTTGTAGTCACTATAATTAATATTACTCTCCATGATGTGGACCAGTTTAGCTGCAATGGATTTGAAATTGTTTTGGCCAACTCTACAATCCTTAAATTCACGCATTTTTTGTTTTGTGTAATGATGTTTCAGACCTTTCTGTCATGATGAAGTGCAGTGTTTCAGTACCTTTCTGCTTCTTGAGCTGAGGGAGGCTGCTGATGGTAGTGGCATGAATAATCTCTACCACTATCTGATACCTACAAAGAAAGGTAGGAGACATTTCAATCAAAATGGGCTGCCTTAGGAGGAATAAACTGAATACTACTGAAATAAACAAGATTTAAATACATTGTGACGTGGTACAACCTTACATGCACGGCAGTCTAAAATACATATAAGACAGTGTGTATACATGGAGGTAACTCAGTCCATTTTTACAGACTTGATCAAATATATCAGCAACGATTCCGTACTGAGCAATTACAGCATGTCTCCCCTGCATTTCAATCTGTTATATTGCCACAGAGACATTGTCTGTTCCCATGGTAACCCCACAGAAGCAAACAGACTGGTGGTTAACGATGTATGGTTAACATGTTTGTGTACATATACAGTATGGTGCATTCAAGGAAGTCAATGGAATTACAGGACAGATTTTAGTTTTAATAAGGCAGTGCAGGTGTAAATGTCTGTGTGAGCTGTTAGTGTCGTGCCTGAGTTGTTTGAGGAAATTGACATCAGCAGAAGTTGATATCAGTTTTATGAAGTCTTCATAGGAGGCAGCGTAGGTGTAAGCTTTCTTCTGCTGCTCAGCCTGCTGCTCCCTCTGCTCTAGCTGAGACAACAGCATCCTGTTTATGGAATCTGGATCGCTGAGCACTTCTACCAAAGGCTTCAACACTGGAGCACACAGAAAAACATACATTAGATATACAATATGCACAGTGAGACCTTTTCAATCCAAAACAATCACAAACACAAACATCAGATGAATGTTGTCACTCCTTTCTAGCCAAATCACCACCTTTCGAGCTAAACTGGATAGGTACAGTACGGTGAAATGGATCTGCATGCCACTAAACTGAACCATCTCTGCAGTACCTCGAAACCACAAATACTTCCATTCGTGTCATAGCTATTTTAAATCGTTGATTCAGTGTTACATATTTAATTTGCTGGGCATCAAGAATTCTTACAGTAGTTACATACTTTACTCTCATTTTAACAGCTGGTCTTGTGTCAACTCTCTTCCTCCTTTGTATAGTGTGCCCCTCCTGTAAGAATGCTGGTTCGCATAGCTGATGGGTGACGATTAATACGTGATAGAGGACACATACTAAGTAGTTTCCATGAAACTGTGTGTGTTTACTGCTCTAAATGAATGTGCTAAATGAAATGAAAAAGGAAAATCTGAACATCTTATTTCCATTACTGAGTGTAGCTATTCAACGTCTCATCCTCTGAACACCACAGGAGAGCAAGTGTAACACATGAGCTGCAACAAGTAAGTTTAAACTGCCCCTCTGAACTTTGCATCACAGAGATCATCTCACATCCCATTCGCTGTTCAACTCCCTACTTCAGGCTTCCGACTGACCAACATGCGCATGCAGGCTGAAATTCACTGCAGAGTTCGGAGAAATTAGCCGCTAATTTATGAATTCCACTGAAACACTGCAGCCTGTGAATGTTGGAGACAAGGAGGCACTTTTGTCGGGGTCACGTTATAATCGAGCCGTCTGCTATGTGTAGAGGTCTGTGTGCTTTAATGTAGCAGACTACTGTTGTTTTAAGACGATTTAATGAAGATAAACAAAGCCTATGCAAAATTGGCAGCTATAGCTATACATATATATACATATTGGCTAATGAAGAGTGACCAAGTGGTCATTTAAGGGACTGCTATTTTTGGCACTTCTGTGTTGGCTTAATTTTCGCCCTGGAGGTTGCCCATTACAGGTACAGTATAGTGTCATACACAGTAATTACACACAAACACTCTCACAGCACCTTTAGTAGTGATGACTTCTGTGAGGCAGCAGCGTAGTGTATGTGACTTGGCATCCTTTTGTGGCAGAACACATAGCAGCAGTATTCTGGCTACACATCGGAGAAAGGCCAGCTCAGAGTCTGGACTGACCAAACAGGGATGGAGAGGAAACGGCCGGGCACACTCCTCTGGTCTGGATACACACAGGAAACAAATGCAGATTCAGATTAAGATATAAACAGAAAGAGACAGAGTGTTATTCTGGCAAAGCTAGATTTCAGATGATACAGTATGAGATCTAACTTCAATTGATGTAGCAGCACCATTGTTATTCATACTTTAACTGTCGTAGTTCACTGTCTTTACCTATAAAATCTGACTGAACATGACAGGCTGCTGCTACATTGTTCCTACAGTATTGAAGACGAGGGAGGCCAGACATCTCTAGTTTGATCAAATCATAAGTCTCGCCTGACTTGCCAGGCTAATGAAACCAGATGGTGTGTGAATCATCACTCTGTCTGCAAGTGTACCTGGCAGATGCTGCCTGGATAAGAAGGAGGTGAGTGCCGAGGATTTTAACGTTATTTACAAGGTACTGAATTGTCATAATTTCACCCCATCTGAGTAGATAAAAATGATGGTGCTAGGTATGAATACTGGTTGGAAGAAAACATTTTAACAAATGCAACAGGACATATTTTCTGTTAAGCAGTGAGTCAGCAGGCTGGGCAATTGAAGTTCAGAAAGTGATTTCACTGTGATGAACACCTTGGGACTCCCGAGCATTAACTAAGCTAATGCAAGGTAACAACTGTGTGTGTGTGTGTGTGTGTGTGTGTGTGTGTGTGTGTGTGTGTACGTGTGTACGTGTGTACGTGTGTACGTGTGTACGTGTGTACGTGTGTACGTGTGTGTGTGTGTGTGTGTGTGTGTGTGTGTGTGTGTGTGTGTGTGTGTGTGTACCTTGCAGAGGCTGCCTTGAGGTCAGTGAAGTGTGTGTGCAGGATTCGGATGGTGTCATAACACACCACGTTGACAAGGTCAATGTCAGCAAGCCTGGATCTCAATTGCCCAATCATCTGCCTCCAGTCCTCCGACAGCATGGAGTACAACTGGCCCTCATCATGACTCAAAGGGATGTACCAGGACAGGATGTAGTCTCTGTAGGCAAAGTCAAACACTGGGAGAAAGAGAGAGAGAGAAAGAGAGAGAAAGAGAGGGAGAGAGAGAAAGAGAGAGAGAAGTCGCCAATCAATGCTAGTCCTGTAACCAAATGGCTGCTAAGATTTCAAACTTTCTAAACAAGAGGAGCTGTCTAATCTCCCAGGACCCCTGAACTACCCACAGTGTGCATTGCATGTGCATTGGTTTCATTTCCCCAATACCCAGTTGAACTGGTGCAGCTTTTGAAATGTGGATTAAGTATCATCCATCCATCCATCCATCCATCCATCTCATCACACATCTCAACATTTCTCAACATGCTGAGGAAAAAAAAAGGGCTAGTGGAAAAGTGGTAGTGGCTGGTAACTTTAGAAACCTACTAGCCATGTTGGCTGGTGATCAGAAGAGTTCATTTAAAGCCCTGCTTGTAAGTCATAACAGACTTTTGCAAATATACTACACAAGAAGCTTAATCACTGCAAAAAGAGATTGCAGCTGGAGTACTAGAGTATTCTACAAAGTATACACTATTTATGGATTAAAGAGGAATTTCAACAGTGAAATTTCAATCAAGTGCAGACATATGTAACTAATCCAGATATGCTTTGAGGGGAAGTCTGGTACTTGCCCTTCTTTGAATCATAAAACTCATCATAAAACATAAAAGATATGTGAATCAAATCAATCTCTCCTTGTTTGATCTGCTCAGTAAATCAGGAAGTCGCTGTGGTGGGGGCTTGATATAAATCCAAGAATTGAGCACTAAGACAAGACTAATACAGAAAAACTGTTTTTCAAAATAAATGACACAGCAGGTCTTGATTGTGAACCTAATGTCACCATGAACTTGTATCACACTACGCCCAAAAAACACTCACAGGAGCATATGCAAATACACACCCTTAGTGTAAATCCTGGAGCCATCTGTTACTTGGCAGCTAGACATGCTGTGTGTGCGTGTGCGTGTGTGTGTGTGTGTGCAGACGAGTCGTTATGACCAGGACGATGTACTGTTGTAATCCACTATCAGTGGGAGGGATCACTGAGAGTGACTGACAAAAACAGAGGTCCATCGGTCAGCAGTTCTCAAAAACAGAAGTTGCAAGTGTTTCCAACAGTGTCAGGAACATTTCAGGAAGGGTCTACTAGTGATACAAAACATGCAGCCAGGACAGTCACTTAAATAGGGACAGATTTTTTGAGGGACGTGTAAACTCCATTTTGAATTTGTAAACAGCACATTAAGTTCATCATTTAGCATCAACACTGTCAAAGTAGTGTTTTATAACTGAAACTAAGGGTGACAATTATTTTCATTGACTGTAAAATATAAGAAAATGTTGAAAAATATTGATTAGTCAAAGGCCAAGCACATTCTGTCATAGAGGAATCTCTCTCCCTCCCTCCCTCCCAAGTCCGTTCTGATGTTCTTCCTACAGCGTGGCTGTGGCTGAAGACAGTCAACAATAAATAATATTCTGATTAGGAATAAACCTTCCAGTCCGTAGCTGAATAGTGCATTTTAACATTGGTCTTAGTGGTGGTACTTGAGAGAGCCTGATATTTTCTGAGGTGGTACGACATGTACAAAGTTTGAGAACCACTGTTCTATACAATGACCTGAAACCTGCAGTGCTGCTGACCAAAATGTATCACATATAAACAGTTTCCAAATGATTAATAAGATGTCCATAAGATGGTAAACAAAAACACACCACAGAAAGTCTCTTTTGCAAAGGTGATCGATTACCTTCCTTCAGAGCTTTGTCCACATTGTGTGACACCACCACCCTCCTGCTCTGGCTTGACTCCTGAACTGGCACCAAAAAACGGGCCTGGAAAAAAAAAAAAGGTCACATCTTTTCACTTTCACATCACAGATGGTGACAACAGCATAAAATCAGGAAATGCTGGGCAGGAGAAGGAAGAGATAATTGAGAACTGTGCATCTGATAAGGCGAAAATCCTGACAAACAAGGCAGCCCAAATGTGTCATAGCTTATACAACATGTCGCCCAGACGATACTCCTCCACTGTCAACATCAATAAGTCATCAGAGCACAGCAGCATGCAGCCGCTGGGTTGTGGCTGTCTATTAAGGCAAGCCACCAGCCGGTTGCAAGGACACAATCACTTTCCCTACAGAACACATCAACCTGTATCTCTGTATGCATGTGTGCTTTTAAGTGTGTCTAAATCCAGCAGCATGACTCTACCTTCTCTATTATAAAACAACACAGTGAGGATCCGGGGGCTTGGAGAGAAGATGAGAAAGCTGGCAAAATGAATGAAAAACATCAAACTCAGGTGTTTTTTGAACATTTTTATGTGTGCCCTAGACTGTGGAAGTAATGGTTTTATGTGGTAGAAGTGCTTATAGATAGCAACATAATTTAGTCTTTCTCTCCATCAATGGATAGTTGGTTATAATTCACAGTGTGATGCTAATGTAATATCAAAGGGCTGCTCAAGAATGTGTGTTTCCAACGCTGTGCTATGTGATGAGTTGAAACTACAAAGACACCAGTATCTTACCATAAGCTTGTTGAAGAACTCGAGCCGTACAGCTGACTGCCGTCTGGTTCTGTCAAAGCAGCTGACTTTGAGAGGACTCTTCCTGACCAGCAGAACAAAACTCCCAGCCAGGAAACACAGTAGGGCGAAGGACACATAGATGAACAACTTCAAGAAGAACGAGGTGAGAGTCAGGCCTCCCCAGGCCAGCTGAAACACTACTGCTGCCACCACGCCCAGGCAGAAAGCCGGGACGAACCGGAAAGAGGAACCGATGGAAGAGGTGGAGGTGGAGGTGGCAGACATGGGCCCCTCTTCTCCTCCGGCACTGCTACTCCCTCCAGCCAGTGGTTTGGTGGTAGTCGAGGGGGTGGGCATACTGCGACCCCACCATCCATATATGTGTCACTACTACTTATGCTGAAAAGTTGGTCCGCTAGTCTATACGCCAAGTCAAAGAGGTAGGTATACTGCGTACACTCGTGTATACCCTCGACTACAACGCTGTCTCCAAGACGAGGCATCCCCGCTCTGACATCTCCTCTCCGACCCACACCGCTACGTTCTCCAGGCTCCTAGCATCGGCCTGCCCGGTGGCCAACGGCACGGAGCCCCGTCAGCTTAGTCATCCACAAGGCGATGCTCCGGGCAACACAACACGGCACTGCACCAGGCTCGTCTTGGAATAGGCGACGGGAGCTGCCAGTCGCCCAGAAAGCAGACAGAGAGAGACCCGGGGTGATGATGGGATTGATGTAGCAACATCCACCGTCACCTTGGAGACAAATAGGTGGAAGAGTAGCTTAGTGACTGTTGCTAACCAACTGGGCTAGCAGGAAGCTCAACTCAGAAGCCAATACAAGTTACTGCTAGCTGCTTAAAAACAAAAACTTACGTAAATTACAAGTCAGAGCCGGCAAATAAACCTGAACTGCGGTGTAGTTTTACTATTAAGTCAACTGCAATACCGACAGCAACTAACGTTAGCTCGCTCGCTAATAAGTAACCAATTCAACTCCAGCTAACATGAATGTAGCGTACTTACCTATCGTTAAACAGCTCTGCGATAACAACACTACATTCTCGCCTTCCTCCCTGTAAAATACCGTATCGAGGGCTTTGCAGTGGCGAATTTAAAGTATTCTAAACGCAACGACAAAATAAATCAGGTTGCAAAATCCCCAACAGACAAAAACAAGCAACTGTTATTTTCCTCGAGCTGCACTGACAATCTCCCCGAACGTGAGAGGGTGTCAGCCAATCAGCGCTCGTGTTAACCATGGGAGGTGCGCCTGTTTTATGAACCGAGGCAGCCCGAGTGGGCGGGGAGTTTGTTTTGGGCGTTGCTGCAGACGCACTGGGGGGGGAATACAGACCGACTGGGCAGCTACGGATCTGAATCAGGCGCACAACGAGATAAAGGCTCATGCCTCGATTCTCTGATTGATTTTTTTTTTAGACATATTGCTGTCTGTCTGACGGCATAACAAATCTGTTTTTTTTATATACAAAGGTGTCATAAAGTATACATATAAAATAATGTTGTTTACAATAATGACAAATTATATTTCACAAAGGATAATGTATTACTCTGGGCATCTACTGAATATAATTATATATATATATATATATATATATATATATATATATATATATATATATATATATATAGATACATATATACATACATATATTTCTTACTCCCTTGCCTACTCCTACTCCCTTGCCTCCCTTAATATAATTAATAATGAACGTGGATAACTTCTGCAGCGTATCTGGTCACAGGCTAATTGTAGTATTTGGAATGACTGACACATCAAATATAGGCTATTATGTATCACTAAAGGCTTGAATATGCAATTAACCTCCCCTTGAACTACCAGAGCATAATAAGGCTATTATAATATATGGATTGACAATCAAATAAATGCACGGCTCCCTTTTCACCATTGGAAAATGTTGGCACCTGTGTATATTTTTCCACTTGTCTGGTGGTGTTTGTGTTAAATCCAACCTGACCTTGATGTGGCATGGGACATTTTCTTTGTGGCATAAAGGAAACTTTTACTCTTACAGGCACGTTATATAAAAAAACATGTTGTGTATGATATAGTGAGGCTGTGCTCTTCTTATAGCAAATTTAGTACATTAACTCTAGTTCAAATCCTAAATAATATGAGCATTATATCTGTGCTTTCAGAAATAGTAACACTTGATCAGTAATACATAAAGCGTGCAAATAATTATGGTTAAGGCTAAGGTAGTTATCTGTGTGTAATATCTACAGTCGGTCACGTCTTAAAGGTGCTCATGCAAGACTATGAAATAATTCTATTGGCAAGAGGAAGTGTTGGTTTTATTCTGTGAATTATGGTTATAACACAAATGACAGACAAAACAGCTAATAGCTGGATGTATGTTCAGAAGTGCAGTTTTTAATAATAACCTGTAAGTGTGAGATTAAGTACAGAGTATACTAAAGCCCTAAAAGGAATCATTTTATGTCACTTGTAACATCTTATTCTTTGTTTTCAATCATAGCATTCTTTTATTTTAACTGTTTGCCATATAGGGAATGTATGTTTATCTTCATAACATTTGGGCAAACTACTGAGCTCAGCTGCCCCTAGTGTCATATATTATTGTATATAAAGAATATTCCAGTTCTTGTTACAGCCATTTTCAATGACATGGTAATGACTCCTTTCATCCCCTTCGGTCCAATATTTCTGCTTGTGTTTGACGCTCACACTGACAACAGATTTCCCTTTTCTCCACCAAAACAGACAGCTGTGTGTGCACTCCACTTCCCCTTTTACCATTACTGTCTCTAAAACAAGCAAACGGTTTCACAAGTCCTCTTTCAAGTATGCTTTTATAGAAGCTGCTCTCTATTTGAGATGATTTTAATGTTTGATTAATGTTTTAATGCATTTTAAAATTTGAACTATGATTTCACACCAATTAATACACATTTATCAAGCAGTTTCTGCCCCCAATAGTCGAGCCGGCAGCCTTGATACCACCTCATTTCTGATCTAGGAAAGTGGTCTTTGCTGAACAGCATTGGGATCATCAATGGGATCCATTTTGAAGTCGATGGGTCGCAGCTTCATGATGCTTGTCTTCAGGGAGTACCACCATCCTTTCCAAGTGTACCAAACTACACCATCATCTGTCAACGCACTGTAGTGCCCACTGGGGTAGTACATGCCATTAAGATGGGCTGAGTGACACCTGGAGAATGATAAAAGAAGAGGAAAGATTTTTTTTGACTGTGAGCATCTTGCTGCATATGTATGCAAATATCACAAAACCCGTACTTGTTGAACCACCAGCCTCCTTTGTCTTCCTGGGCGCAGTTTCCCTTGTAGTTATCGTTGTCCTGGTCGTAGGTGCTGAACTTGATGCCCTGGTGACTGGCCCACTCTGACACACCGACCTGATCACTTCCAGACAGAGCATCTCCAGCTGTACCTACATAGTTCCCGAAGGTAAGTCGGTAGTGATCCTGCAGAGAGAGAGCTGGTCAACTTGCTTAAAAATGTAAATACACTAATTTGCTTTCTTGAGGGGTGTTAGATGAGAAAGTCAATACCACACTTGTGCGTGTATGTTAAATATGAAACTCCAGGAAGTCACTGGAACAGCCAGAAAAGGGTATTCTAGCTCCCAACTACATAAACCACAATGTGTTTTACACTTTTGTTTTTGCAGGGATTCGGGGGAAAAGGGTATGTGAATGTGCACTCGTTTTGTTTTTTTAAATACGGGAAAACTTGCTTAAAAATAGGCGATAGAAGCCTTTCTCATTGCTAGGAGACGAGTACAACTTTTCTGAGGGGGGGGGGGGAGGGGGTCCACGTCAGCTCATGTTATGTCATGTCATGTTAAATTACATGAATGCGCTAGAAAACAGGATTAATAAGTAGCATGGAGACCAGAGAAAATGTTAAGGTGGATACTATCTCTATTTCTTACTTAGGCTATTCAGTCTCTCTTTCAAACTTGTACTTGGTACGCCAGCAGAACAATTGAGGTATAAAGACACTGAGTCACCGATTTGAGCTGCCTGTTTTCTGTTCGACAGATATGATTTCATCCAGCAGAGAGCGCCATTTTAGAAAGTGAAGTAAGTTAATTTAGCAATAAGCACATTGTGATTGGTGTCAAAAGCACGCTTTAGGTCAAGAAATACAGCAGCTACAAAGCCACCGCGATCCAATAAGCTCTATCAGGTTGCTTGCTGTAGCCTCATATTTAGAGTTTAGACATGAAAGTGGCCTCACTCTTATTATCTTACTCAAGCAAGAAAGCAAATAATTTTGCAGAATGTTGAGCATTCCTTTTAGCATTTAGCCTATAAAGGAGAAAGAGGGAACTACCTTATAAACATGAACACAATATGATTAGATTTACCAAGTGGTTACTATACCTGAGATTTATGGTTACTTTAGAATGATCAAATATTTGTATATTTTAATCTTTATATTAAAAATGAGTCTAATATCAACATTTTCTCTACATTTAAGTAGTCGGTCAGCATCAACACCTTCTCATCGGCCACTTTGAAATTCTTGTACTCCGCATAGCGCTGGTAACCATCAAAGTCTCCCAGGTTGATCCTCAGAGAATAATTCCCTGTAAAACACAAACAAAAGCCTGGGTTGTTTGGGTTTTGGCCACTTGTTGGAATTCTCTGCAAGTCTGTCACGATTAGTGGCATCTTTAGTCATTTAATATCGATTAGTGCAGCTTTATATCACAACATTTTTCAGAGGTTTTGTGTGGTGTTGACCTTGTGTAGTGATGTAATGCAGGTTGTCATTGCCAAGCCAAAACTCTACATCCATGTCTCCAAAACCGTCCTTATACTCTGTCCACGACCTGATTGATAGATAGATAGATAGATAGATAGATAGATAGATAGATAGATAGATAGATAGATAGATAGATAGATAGATAGATAGATAGATAGATAGATAGAAAGATAGAAAGAGAGGGAGAGAGATAGAGAGATAGATGGATGGATAGATAGATAGATAGAGAGATAGATAGAGAGATAGATAGATAGATGGATAGTAAGAGAGAGATAGATAGATGGATAGTAAGAGAGAGATAGAGATAGATAGATAGATAGATAGAAAGAGAGATAGAGATAGATAGATAGATAGAAAGAGAGAGGGAGAGAGAGAGAGAGAGAGAGAGAGAGAAAGAGAGAGAGAGAGAGAGAGAGAGAGAGAGAGAGAGAGAGAGAGAGAGAGAGAGAGAGAGAGAGAGAGAGAGAGAGAGAGAGAGAGAGAGAGAGAGAGAGAGAGAGAGAGAGAGAGAGAGAGAGAGAGAGAGATAGATAGATAGATAGATAGATAGATAGATAGATAGATAGATAGATAGATAGATAGATAGATAGATAGATAGATAGATAGATAGATAGATAGATGGATAGATAAGATGCTTTTCATGATTGCATTATTGTACACTGATAGATATCATACATCACAGACATACCTGTTAAAGCTCTCTGTTCCATTGATCCGTCTCTGAATGACGATCCAACCCCCTCCATCACTCATATCACAGTAGACTCTGACTGGGGCTGTGCTGCCGTGGGGTTTGATACTGTAGAAACCACTGAATTTGGATCCAGAACTGAAGAGCTGGGAGCAATCTAAGACACACAAATACACACTGTGTCAGCATCATCTGGTACCTGTGTCTGCAATATGAGACCTGAAACAATATATTTAAAATGTTTTTTTACTAAATGTTGTTTTCCGGTCCTGAGGCCATGGCTCTGACCTGTGTACTGGGTGTCCTGGCTCTGATCGGGTCTGCTTTTGTCCTTGTTGCCAGGTTGGTTCAGCTGTTGTAATCTGTGTAGGAGGAGTTCTTGTTTCTGAAGCTGGCCCTTCAGAAGCTTTTCCTGTTCATGCAGACGAGCCACCTCCTCACGGCAACTGCCTGACGCCTACACACACATTTGGATTGCTGTATTTGTGAGGAACACTTATATTCATTCTCTTACTCTGAGATAAAACATGCATGAAAGACAAATTTGCATCAAAGAAAGATAGTAATCTGCTGAAAACCAAGGAAAGGTGGATCCCTTCACATGTTACAAATGGAAAATGTTTCAAAATTTGAATGTACGGCAAGTTGTCTCAGAGATTGTTACTTTAACCCTGACTGCAGCTAGAAAACCCTAGTCACTGACCTAACCTTAAACCCAAGGCCTAGCCCTAAAATTACCTTTCAAAGAGTATCTTGACATTTTGGGGAAATGAATTGGTTACTGCCAGCAGCTAGTTAGCCTAGCTTAGCATAAAGACAGCACAGCTAACCTTTCTATAGTTGTATAATTTAAATTTATAATCCATAAGATTTTCATCTATTAAATTGTCTTTTAAGTGACTATCTATCAAAGAGTGAGTTAAAACAATGTTGACTGGTCATATGACCCACTAATAAAAGCACATGTATTTGCTGCTTTTCCCAAAAATACATTGGTGTGTCTGTGGTGACATTTCCGCGCAAAATTCAAATGCAGTGACACTTTTTACATCAGTCAACCGTTGGTTTGCGTTTCATTGTAATCAGAAATCGGGGACTTGCAACTGACACAGGTCCATTCCATTAATGCTGACTCACATTGGAGGATCAACAGACAGAGAGCAGACCTTTCAACTTCCAGTCCAAAGAAAAAGAAACAAAAAACTGTGAAACAGGGCAAATAATCAGGAAGCATAGAGGATGTGAACATGACAAGATGGAGGGCTATGAAAGAAGAAAAGAAGCTGAGGAAAGAAACTCTGGGAGATGCTGTCTTTCCACTACAGTGAAATGCAAATAGCTGGTCGACCTAAAAGGTCAGTCCACCTTAAGTGAGCCTCTGCTGAAGTTGTTGCTAACTTCGGGGCTAACTCTGAGTCAAAATTCATGGAAATCGTGGACGCGTCGTCCTCCAGCACACAATTCAAAAGCCAGCATCCATGATGGTATGCGGGTGCATTAGTGCACATGGCATGGGTAACCTGCACATTTGTGAAGGCACCATTAATGCTGAACCATATTATAAAGGTTTGGGAGCAACATGTGCTGTCCAGTAGTGATTTCCCGGGAAGGCCTTTTTAAAATTGTTTTGAAAAATACAAAATAGAACAAAGGCAATCCGAAACGGTTGAGCAGCTGAAATCCGACATTAAGCAAGAATGAGAAAACGCTCCTCTGTAAAAATGACAGCAGGTGGTCTCCTTAGTTCCCAAACGCTTACAAAGTCATTAAAAAAAGTAATCAGCATTTGATATGCTGTCTTTGTGCTATTTTCAGTTAAAAGCTATTCATTTAATGAGACAACAACCAATCAAGTTCTTCATTATTTGCAATGTGTGCAGAAAAAAAAACACTCAGAAAGACAAAACAGAAAGAAATCCCCATTGTCAGTATATGGTTAACTATCCCTATTGCTGTTAACAGGATGAATGTTTCAATGGAAACTGAGCTAGGACGTTAGGTAGTGTGAAATGTTATTCGCATCATTCTCTTTCTCATTTTCACCGGCATTAGTACTCCAATTTTGAAAAGACTAGATTCATAAAGTACATAAAGCAAATTCATGTATCTCTCACCTCTTTTGAAATGTACTCTGTGCTGATCAGACCTCCTTATTCACAATATTTGAGTTGGTCATAGGAACACATAAGAACACAAGAGTGATGACAAGAAAATCTGCTGCTTAGAATTCAGATATTTCTGAATAAAGTGTCCTGATTTTTTTGCAGAGTACTTACACACAGAGATTGAGAGCAAGCTGCGATGACCATGAGTCCTGTGAGCAGCAGCGAGCCTCCCATCTTCTTCATGTTTCAATAGCACAAAACTAAAAGAGGAGAGGTCGAGGAAGAAGGAGACTTCTAACTCTCCGAGTTCAGTTGAATCGAGAGCATGTTAGATTTTTTTTTTGAATGTTCCCCGCACACCTGGACCCAAACAAAGCTGTGTCCGATGAGAAGGAGAAACTGAAGGAATGCCTGATTCTCTACAGTCATAAACTATACAAAATATGCAGGGAGTGTCTAAAACAGATGCACAGTTGCACAACACTTTCAGGGAAAATCTCTTTTTTTTCCATCTTAAGTAATAGGATAGAATTTCTAAAAATGGAGATGTGGCATTGTTATGTTAACAGAAGGTTATGTGAAATAAACAACAATGATATACATAGACAAATATGTGAATTTAATGAGAGGAAACAAGGACAAAAATGCATCATTAGCTGTTGCTCAACATCCCCCAAATCTCTCTCCTTTTGTCTGTGATCTGCCATCTGTCCTCTCTTTTTCTCATTACTCTTTTCTGTTCTCCCACTGCAGCTCTTTCATATCCCTCTACCATGGCCACTTATCCTGCTCTGTGAGTGTCATTAAAAGACTCAAGTAGTCATTTAGTTGATGAGCGGTATTGTGCCATTTCAAGTGAACGTCACAAGCAGCTAAATGCCACTGAAGGTCAGCTCCGAACAACATCAGAAGAAGACGTTTCAGGAACTTGAGTGAATAATGTGGCGGCAGCTGTTCTTAAATTATTCAAAATGAAGAAGAGATGTAGACAAGGTCTTATTTTGTGTTATATGTGTTATAACCAGGCGAAAGTAGCTTATTTACGGTACATACACAAGCGTGGTGTTATCTTATTATCTAAGGCTCAGCAAGTATCAGGATAAGCATATTTCAAACAATGTTCAACTATTCTTTTAAGAAAATATCCATATTATGCTGACTTTAATCTTGAATCCAGATGTGTTGTTTCCTTTTTTAAATGGGTCAGACGATGTTCCTTCACATAAAGGGTCTCTTCCCCGGTCTGTTATTTTTTCCACAATCAGTGCCGTATTCCTCGGCAAATGGGCTTATGTAGACCCTAATACTACCCCCTAACCCTAACCATAACCATAACCCCTAGCCTAAACAAAATGCTGAATTAAATCCGTAAAGGTAGAGGCTTATGCGACCGGCCCGCCCTCGAGTATGTCCCTGTTTGGTGCCGTTACACAGGACAACTGCCATCCCAGGTCCATCTCCGGACTCTACCGGTTCATTTGTTGTTGATAGCGGACTCTGTTTAGCTATCACTGTTGGCTGTAGGCGAGCTGAAGAGAGGCGAGGGACTCTGGAGCATGGAAAACCTCACATTGTTTGGAGTGTCGCGGAAAATCCGTCCTGAAAACTTTACATAGAAGTCAGTACACAGGCTGTTATAGACCACCGAGAAAGTTGGTGAAACTTTCGATTTTTAAGTTACGTAACATTGCCCATTGGCAATAAAAAACACACAGGACCTTTTATAATAATAAAACATTTATTTAATATAGTATAAATATTTATAAATTGTCTTTTCTATAACAAGTCGGTCATGATTGTGTAGTTTTTTCGCTCATCAATACGACTGGCCAAAGATGTAAATGTCCAGCATTCTCTTGATGGTGCTGCTTTCCTCTCCTGGAGTGGTTGCACTGATTAATGATCCTGCACACACACACACACACACACACACACACACACACACACACACAGGCACACACACACACACAGGCACACACACACACACACACACACACACAAACACACACGCACACACACAGACACACACACACACACACACAAACATACATACACACACACACACACACACATACACATACACACACACACACACACACAGTTTCAGCGATAAAAGTGTACTTTGCTGGTTTAAAGGACCAGTGTGTAGGATGTAGTAGCATCTAGTGGTGCAGTTGCAGCTTGAAACTAACTGTAAACGCCTGTCATTAGCTGTACTGGAAACCAGACTTCGACCCTTATCCCCTGACAAATGGGCTATCCTGACCCTAACCCTTCAAGGTGGATGAAGTCCTGCAGGGATGACATATTTTTGTAGGCTGATCTGGCCGAGCCCTGGTTCCAGTGACAAAAAGCCACCTGGATTTTCCCATTGGATTTTGGGATTATTGCAGAAAATAAGTTCTGTGGCGTTTATGATACTTACACATTTTGTTCCGCAAGATAATCTTCACAGATGAACGATTTATGATCTTTGAATCTCCAGAAGTAAAAAGGTAACTATTTTTCCCTAAAACCTCTCTGAATGATTTCATCTTTCCTGTTGCCTCTGTTGCGTTCACTGCAGATACAAAACTCAACACTGCCGTCTTCTTTAGTGACAATTAAATCTCTCAAAGTGGAGAATTATTCAGGGCTGTAGACAAGGTCATTTATACACTAATAAAAACCCAATTATGAACATTATATTCATATTCTAAGTGCTACACACTGCTCCTTTAGAATTCAGTGATATTCAAAATCCATTAACATAGTTGTGACAATGAAACCAGCAGTGATAAAAGGTCTGTGAGTTTCCGGCAGAAAATGCATGATGCTAATTTGACATGGCAACAAGTTTAAGAGTCTCCAGTTAGTCCAAAATGCTGCAGCTCGTGTACTAACTAAAACAAATAGAAGAGAACATATTTCTCCTGTATTAGCTTCTCTGCACTGGCTACCTGTAAAATCTAGAATAGAATTTAAAATCCTTCTCCTTACGTACAAAGCTCTTATTGGTCAGGCTCCGTCGTATCTTAAAGAGCTCATAGTACCGTATCACCCAACTAGATCTCTGCGCTCTGAGAATGCAGGGCTACTCGTCGTTCCTAGAGTCTCCAAAAGTAGAATGGGAGGCAGAGCCTTCAGCTACCAAGCTCCTCTCCTGTGGAACCAACTCCCAAATGTTATTCGGGAGGCAGACACTGTCCCCTTATTTAAGAGTAAACTTAAAACTTTCCTTTTTGATAAAGCTTACAGCTAGGGCTTACGATGAGACTTTATTCTGCTTAATTATGCTGCTATAGGCCTAGTCTGCCGGGGGATAATACTTTTCCTGATACTCTGAGCTTCTCTCCTCTCTGTCTGAATCATTCATGTCCCATCAATGCATGTTACTGATTCAGCTTCTTCCCCGGAGCTGTTTGTGCTTTGTCGTCTCGCAGGTCCCTGCTGATCGTGGTGGTGCTTGCTGCCGTGGTCCTACATGACGCTTCCTGCTGCTATTGTCACTGTTACTCATATATACTATCACTAGTTTAATAAACTATAAAATTTGTAGCTGTATTGTAGCTGCTATTGCCACTACTCATCATTGATCATGTTTGCCACCATAATTATTATCATTTTCATATTCTGTCACTTTAGCTGTGCTTGTTTCTACTATTCTGTTGTATTAACTGCCTTAACATATACGTCATATTCACATTACTATAAATATTATAGTTACTGTTAGGCTTTGCTTGCATCTCTGGAAGTGTGTCTGTCTGTCTCTCCCTGTCCATCTGTGTGTCTTTTCTCTCTTTCTCTCTCCTTTTCTTCCTCCCCAACCGGTCAAGACAGATGGCCGTCCTCCACAGAGCTGGGTCTGTCTGACGTTCCTGCCTGTTATAGGGAAGGTTTTCGTTGCCACTGTACTCTACAGAGGAATTGTTGGGTCTATGTAAATCATAAATAAGTCATTGAGTGTGGTCTTTACCTACTCTGTAAAGTGTCCTGAGATAACTCTTGTTATGATTTGACACTATAAATAAAATTGAATTGAATTGAATTGAATTAAAAGTCTCTTTAATGGTTATTGCCTCTAGCATTCAGTGGGTGATGATTAAAGGACTGGCTTTTCAGCAAAAAAAAATACAGGGAAAAAAACTCTTGCCAAAAAGAGCATGTGTTGCAAATCAGTGTTATTTCAGTATCCCCAAAGCAGTTTCAGTCAAAGGCAACTGGACTTGGATATTTGTCTAGGAAGACGTTTCACCTCTCATCCAAGAGGCTTCTTCAGTTCATGTACGCATCTGACCAGGCTGGGACTGGACCAGGACCAGGACCAGGACCAGGCTGTGAGTGGTCCAACTAACTGGTGTGGAGATCAAGGTATTTAACCTCTCACAAGGCTGATGATGTCACTGGGACCCCTTGTGCTCCAAGTGCCAACGACTGTCGTGAAAGTGGCAGTTGTTGGTGGGAAGTTGGTTTCGACTTCCTTAGTGCTCTATTGAGTCTTAACGACAGTCGTTGGAGTCACAGGAGGCCATTTGTGAACAGTTGTTCTTAGAGGTTAGATTGTTGAATCTCCTAGGAAGGGATGAAAGGGATGCATTGTAAATTAGAGATAAGTCGAAACCTACTTCCCATCAACAACTGTCACTCTAACGACGGTCGTTGGCACTTGGAGCACAAAGGGTCCCAGTGACATCATCAGCCTTGTGGGAGGTTAAATAACTGGTTCTCCACACCAGATAGTTGGTCCAGTCCCAGCCTGGTCAGATGTGTACATGAACTGATGAAGCCTCTTGGATGAGAGGTGAAACGTCTTCCTAGACAAATAACCAAGTCCAGTTGCTTTTGACTGAAATTGCTTTGGGGAGAACGATGATCTGGACAAATGAGAACATTCACAGGCGTGTATTTTTGCAAAATGATGCATGACCTCTTTTTTACCAGAAGTGTTGTTTTGCTCATCTGCACAGTGCCAGAACAATTCCTCTAATGTGGTCATGGGTTATTCATCATGAAATGCGCTGCCCTTCTTTAAACCTGCATACTTCAGTCATACATACAGTTATTTGGAAAACCAGTATTATTTACTCTATCATACACATGTCATCTCATCTGATGGATGGATGTTATTGACTCTTATAGTCTCTATATGATACTTAATAAAGGTGCATGAGCACATTTAGAACCAACATGATCACATTCTATTTTGTTTTAATTTATCACCTCCATTGTATGTTAAATCTAACCTTCAGGTAATTTAGTCACACTTGGTCTGGGTACCCTGAGTGTCTCTCTTCCTTGTTCCAGCTCTGTCGGTCTTTCCTACACAGAAAAGAGAAGACATTACTACCATTACTACCACCACATGGAGTACAGCAACTACTGATGTAACACCTGTAACACTGGTGCTTAAACTCATCTGAAAAACAATGCAGTACCTTTTATATCCACTGCCTCTGTCCGCTGTGTGAACTCAGGATCATCTGGCTGAGCATCATCAGACTTCTTATAGTAATACTGTTGATCAGGGGGCCCAAACCTCTACATGCAAACACACACACACATCATGACTTATTGTACTGTAGCTGCACTGTTTGTCTAGAGCAGGGATTTTCAAAGACTGAGGCTGTGGGACTTAAGGTTGGGAACTGATAAGATCGTGTTGATACCAACGGCATTATCAATTCTGCTTTTTGGTCTGCGATTCTTTATCGATTCCCTTGTTGATTCCTGATCAATTTTCTATGTGGAAATAAAAAAATAGTTCACACAGGATGTAGGTTCCAGATTGGGAAGCACTCATGCCTAAAGTAAATACTGTACATAGCAGTTTATGGGTTTGGTGTCATTGTTTTGCGATGCTCAACTGTCCGAAAAAACATGCCGCCATTGCTAAAAGGAACTGAGAGGCTCAGAGTCATACAATTCTGATTCCAATTTGTTACAAGTTCTCAACTGCAACCGTTTTTCGATTCCCTTCCCTTATGTGAATCCCCTTTAGTGTCGCTCTAGTCCTGGATGTCTGAGATCATGCGTTAATTGACACTCAACAATTCAGCCAAGATTGGATTAGATGCAGCCTAATATTTCCGGTTCTACCTCTGAACTATCTTTTTTACTATATCACTACTTCTATGTGATCTTCTTTTGATAACTAATCTTACTACTAACTACTAACTAATATTTCTGACTTCCTTTTGCAGAGCCTCCTCTAAAACAGTCTGGAGAACCCCTGGGAAGGCCTGCCTCACACTTTAAAAACCTCTGGTCCTCTCACACATCACACTTGCTTACTGTTAACACACACAAACGCAAACACACTCACACACACACACACACACACACACACACACACACACACACACACACACACACACACACACACACACACACACACACACACACACACACATAAACAGGCATACTCCACCTTGTCAGGCCACATGAAGCTAATGAAGAGAATGACAGGAAGTCCAACAGTGAAGACGTAGACACCCCAGAGCCAGGGACGCTGGTGGGTGGCCAATAGGAGGCTCTCTATGATGCCTGGCTAGAAAACACGTACACAGTTAGTGTCCCAAATCACGCACTTCCATCCTCAAACTGGTTTGAGGGTGAAAGTGCGTTCACGCCGGAGGTCGGTAAAATGCAGTGTACTACATTTATCCAGTCGCACACTCAGAAACGGCAACGACCTCATTTGCTGCCATTTTGTCTACGTAGAGGAAGAGGCGGGACTTAATTCAAACTGGATTTTGGGCGTTTTGCTGAGTCAGAAGAGTTGCTATAAACAGAAGAAGAAATGCGATCGTTATTTTGTCATTTCCAGTAAGTGTGTGATTTGAGACAGGATTTACTGGGGGAATTGAGTGCACTGATCGTGTCAGTACATAGGGCACACAGTGCATGAATGTCAGTACACTCACTGCAGTGCGAGATTTGGGACACAGCATGTATGTCAAATGATAGTATCTACAATATTTAGCTAGCCAGAGAGGGGTGCCCCAATGATGGAAACAATGCAGCAAAAGTGCCGGCTCAGATGCCCCTGTGGTACAACATGATAACATTCCCTCAAAGGTGCCCTTTCAGTTGAGAAAACTAGATAAAATGGAGAAAACAGGATGCTTTGTAATATAGTGTGCCTGCTGTACATATGAGAAAATTCTGGTGCCCCATCACATGCAGCTGGTGCCCTTTTTAATTTTTACGCCCCTGCTCCTCAGACAGTCCACCAGAACAAATTGTTTAAAAGTCACAGGTCAAAACCCTAGTACCTGGCTAATATTACTATGACCACAAAATGATCACTTGAAAGAAAAATCCAGGAAAGAGTGAGAATAATGGATAAAGAGAAAACAGGGGAAAAGAAGAAGACAAGGGACATCATTTAGGAGGGAGATCATGTAAGCTACAGGGAACATGCTGACTGGAGCAGCAACTGCATCTGTAATGTATTAATATGTATTTATATATCCAAGCAGCAGGTGGTGTACCTGCCTGATTAAAACCAGAAGCAGGTGTTCCTAGGGGAAGCATAGTTTTTGACTTTACTTGTGCTTATAGTCTTATATCTGACCCGTTATGATCCGAGCACATGCAACACTGGATGACTCTATTATGAAGTCAGTGTGTAGGAACAAAAGTGCTATTGTGTTTTGGATTATCTGAAATTGCAGAAATCTGATTTATGGATTATTGATTATACTTAAGCTTATAACTTTAACGGCAAACTTTGACATTATTTACTGTGTAATAATAATAAATGGTAAATGGTCATAAATGCTCACTACATGGTCACTACACCTGAGAGGGATCGGGATTCATCCGGAGCAGAAGATAAGGAATTGGAATTAGCAAGAAAACAATTTATTTCAAGATGATTAAAAATGTATGATTTTGTTCTACTGATTAATTACATAACCATAAAGCTAAAAAAAAACCTGTACCTTTCAAATATTATTAATTATTATTATTAATAATAATAATAATTAATACTATTTGAATTATTATATTTACCTTTCAAATATTATCAATTATTCTTTATTAATAATAATAATAATTAATCAGATTTGAAAGGTACAGTTTATTATTACTATTATTAATAATAATAACAATAATAATATAATTTGATATGTCTCTACATTGATTTTTTGGGGATTCATTTTAGTCTACCTTTTTTTTAATTATTTTATTTTTTTTAAAGACTTACTGATCTATAGACTGAGTTCATTCAAAATAAAATGTCTAAACTTACCTGTGCTGCAGCAGACACAGGAGTCACACTGGCTACCAGCATCATGCACAACAACACAAAGCTCATCTTCATGTCTGAAACACACACACACACACACACACACACACACACACACATTCAAACACAAACATGCATACAGTAACAGTCAATACACTGCATGTGGACGCATGCACACAAAATACGAAACCCACTCGGATGAGATCACACTGAGGACTCTCAGTAGGAGCAGAACAATCTTTCTTACAAAGATCAGGCTGGGACAGAAAGAAAGGAGAGAAAGAATGATAAACACAGAAACTTCTGAGAAAGGAAAATAAAACCAGATACAAGGAGAGAAACATGCAGTACAAGGGGAAGAGGCAGAGTGGGAGAGTTTTTGTTATTAAAAAAGTTAGAGAAAGAAGTGAGAGTAAAAGCAAGAGAACACAGAGGAAGCTACAGAGGACCAAACTGCGTGTTTCTACCTTTTTAACACTTTCCAGGAGTTCCGTAAAAGTCACTTCCTGAAATCCTGCAGCCTTGTGATGTTGGACTTTGGACCCAAGTCACTTGCTGACATGGGTGCAGAGCATGCAGTGGCCACATGCACCAAATCAGAGGGGTATAACATGGTTATTCACACACACACACACAAGCACATTAAAGTGGTTTATTGTCTTATTCTTATTTATTATAATCTTATTGTATATCTGCAATATTGGGACTTTTCTATGCAATAAGAAAAAAGTAATCCGAGCTGCATTTAAGGTGATACGTAAAGTTTATTACATGTTCTCCTTTAAAAACTGTGTAAAATTGTAAGAGGCAAAAAGTTTTAAACAAACAAACAAACAATAAGAGAGCTTGAAAATACACACATTTTACATATCATTTTGTCAAATAATACCATGGTCAGTTAGGTCTAACATCCAACAAAATAATGTCAATGACAGTTCTGCGCGTTGTTTCGACATATTTCCAGTACGTCCTTCAGAGCCGGATGTTGATTTCACTGCGCACACCGTCACCACCAAAAACACTCTCGTTGCCGTCGGCATCTGACAGGAAGCCGCTGCCTGCGCCCACAGTGGTGACGTTGTGTTCGAGGGTTGTGATTCGCTGCTTCAGTCGAAGCTGGGAAGAGTTGAACTCACTCTGCAGACGGGCCAAACATGTCTGAAAAACCAAGGGTATTATCAGTTATTATATTGTTGTAATTGCTGTCGGTGTCAGTAGCAACAGTACCAACAGCAGACGCAGTAGTGTACTAAGGCCAGAGATACGCACTTTTACCCACGTGTTTGCTCAGACAACCAGCTGTAACATGAACATATTTGTTCATGTGCATGTTTATGTATGTGTTTTACTCAAGGGCACTCCAGAGAATTCACAACATATACACCGGAGATCAAAAGATAGAGAACAAATTTTAAATACTTTATTTATTCTCTACTAGCATGTTTTTTCAAATAACCAAGGCACTTCAACACACTGATCTGGTTTGATCTTGGTCCATTCTTCTTGCAGTCTCTTCCACAGTTCGGTAACTGTAGTGGGTTTCTTAGACATTACTTTTTTGCTGAGAACTTTCCAGAGATTCTATATGGGGTTTAGATATGGACTCTGACATTTCCTACCCTTTAGACACTTTGGGTTCAGTCGTTCCCAGTCCGACGTCGACCATAATGTTTCCCATCAGACCCAAATAACTTTAACAATGCCATGTCATGGTTTAGGGGATGTTTTCTGCAGCAGGAGTTGGGCCTCTTGTACAGCTACATGACAGGGTGAATGTTTATGTAAACCTCCTTCGAGTATTGAAACAATGAAATGTTCAGCCCAGAGTCCCGATCTAAACCCAATAGAGGATCTCTGGAAAATCCTTAGCAACAAAGTAATGTCTTAGAAACCCACTACAGTTACCGTTACCCAATATAGTTACTGTTCTCTAATTTTGCTCACTGTTTTTGTCACAAAACAAAGGTTTTTGTTTAATTACCTTGGTTATTTAAAAAAAACATGCTAGGACAGCAGTGGTATAGCCACAACGGACATTGTATCAAATTCTGAACAATAAACAGTATTTCAGAATAAATCAAGAATTAACACTTCGTTCTCTAATTTTGATCTCCAGTGTAGAACTACCAGATGTGCACTAGCCCCTACCATGCGTGTGCGTATTGCATCTTGTGGAAGTTTTGTGGGGTTAAAAGCAAACATCTACAGATTCACTTTACTGACCTGTAGACGATCTAGACTGGTTTCCAGCCTCTCCACCTTCTCCTCGAGTTCCTCTCCCGCAGACACATTTACTTCCTCCAGAAGCCCCTCCTTCTGCAGTATGTCCCGCCCCCTCTGCTCCAGCTGGGCCCTGGCGTGGGGGAATTCCTGAAGCGCATCCATCAGGTCTTGTTTGGAAAGGCAGAACAGGTCCGAGTATCCCAGACTGCGAATGTTAGCCGTCCGTCGGTTCCCCATCTTGCTGCCGCTGATGTTGAGGATGCTGATTTCTCCGAAGCAGCTTCCGGATGTCAGGACTGCAAACTGGGTGGCTCCGTCCTCCCCCACCACTGCCAGCTGGCCATCTTTAATTATATACATCTCCTTACCCACATCTCCCTTTAGAAAAGGACAGAGAATATAAATCTGTACTTTTAACAGCAATGAACTAAAAAGTAGTGCTACGGGGTAATGTTTTTGGGTGTTTGTACATTATTGGCACTAAAGTAGGAAGCAGAGGAAAGTGTTTTGATGTATGTGCTGGGTGACCAGCTTTTATTAGAAACAATGGACTGCTGTGTTTAGACAGCCCATTCATAGGTTAATACATACATCACAACTCCAACAGTAGCAGTAAAATGAATACTGACCTTTCTACAGATGTAGTCTCCAGGACTGAAAACCTGCGGGCGGAGTTTTAAAACCAGTTCTACAAGGAGGCCTGCCTCACAGTCCTGGAAAATATGCACCTGTCCACACACGCACGCACACACACACACACACACACACACACACACACACACACACACACACACACACACACACACACACACACACACACACACACACACACACACACAACAAGAATGTTTAAGGAGGTTGCATGTAATGATGGTAACAAAACAGGGAAACCATAAAAACTTCAAAACACACATGACTTGTGTGTTTAACCCTTGTCAACAAATGGTGTTGATCTGCGGTGTAGAATTAATAGTTAGGTTTTTGTTTGATATGCAAATTCATTTTGGTTTGGAACATGTTGGTCCTGTGTGTGTTTTAGTAGAACTTACTACCATTTTGACCTTTTGTGGATATTCGTTACACAAATACTTTGCATTAATGGAGAGAAAGAACCTTACTGTATGTTGTGTTCACACCAAACACAAAGTGTAATTTAGCATTGGCACGATTACATACAAAGTCAATGCAAAGATACAACTAGACGTAAGTGATGTGTATTACCAAAATTTGCGTGATGCTGTGTCACAAAAGCCTTCAGTGTTGAGATTCTCCCGGTGTCACTGACATCGGAATTCACCGAGCTGTGTGTCTCTGGATGATGTTATTAACCAATACGATCACACCAGGCGCAAGGCCAAATTAGCCCTTGAACATCTATGAACTCAGCCTTCATTTTGATCGCAACTACACACCTGTAAAGTTTCTGTATTTTGCCCAGTTGGGATGCTATCATGGTTACAAAATATGTCCACAGACAGACATATAAACAACTGGAAAAATACAAAACCACCTCTGTGGTTCTTAACAGCAGCTGGTAACAAACTGATTAAACTTGCATGAGTAGCCCAGGGAGAATACTTGCTTCGCATTTGAATATAACATTATGTCACATTGTCTAAAAATCTTTACCTTCTTCAGTGTGTCCAGATGAACATTAATAGCAATCTCTGCTCTGAGTTTATTGGGCAGGCTCCTCAGCACTTCCTGTTCATCTATTGTCTTCTGATTGGTCCAGAGGTAGTCAAACCAGCGGATGACGCGCTGCTCTAGCACCTTGCTTACATGCCTGAACTGCATGTAGTGTTTGAGGGTGTCCACGCGGCTCTGAAAGGCTGCTCTTGTGGCATTCATGTTGGAGATCATGGCTCCGACATTACCCACAATGGAGGCAAAAATCAAAACACCAATCTAAGACAGAAATACCAGTATTAGTCATTGTGATAGACTGAAACAGCTGGGATCCACACGTTAAAATGCTTTTATGGCTCATTCATGGTAAGATAATATAAGCTTATGTTACAGCTATTGACTTACCAGAAAGTCAAATATCAGGAACAAATATTCCTCATCTCTCACAGGAGGAGGTGTCTCTCCAATGGTGGTCAGTGTCAGAGTGGACCAGTACAGACAGTATATGTAACTTCTTGTCAGGGAGCCAAACTCAGGATCTGATGCGTTGGGGTAAACCCAAGAATCAGTGCCGAGTCCAAGGACCTTGGAGAAGCTGTAGTATCCGCAGGCATTCCAGTGGATGATCACCAGGATGTACAGCACCAGCTTACAGATGCGGAAAGCGTTGGGGTAGCCCGTTCGCGTCTCTGTACGTTCAAACCACTCAAAAAGACGTGGCAGACGCAGCAGCCGATTGAATCGAAGGAGAGGGATGTAGTTGATTCCAACGGTCAGGCACAGGAGGTCAGCTGGAACGATGGAGCCAATGTCGAGTTTACACTGCCAGGTTCGAATGTAGGCTTCCCTGAGACGCTGCACGTTTTTCACCATCAAGCCTTGATCCAGGAAACCTTCACGTTCACAATAAACACATAAATGAATGAATGTCGGCATCTCTCAGATGTCTTAAACCCTATTCAGATGGGATTAGTTTTACTTGGGGATGTGGGGTAAAATCATTTTACCTCAGGATGTCTGTAATATAAAAGGCCAATTCCCACGAGATTAAGAAATCCCTGTATTCTACCAGGAGTAGAAGTCGTTACTCTATTTACGCACTACGTCACCTCCCTGTCGCAATGTGCAAGCTATGTAGCTATCACAAAACTAACTAAAGACGGAACTAAAGGACAGAATTGATTATCAAATAAAGTGTTAGGAGTGCTTCTTCAGGTGCTTCCATGCTCAAACAATGTGGAAAAATATTAACAGGATAATACGAAATATCTACATATGTTTTACAGAGGGTCGTATTCAGACAGGACTAGTTTTACCTGAGGTATTTTTTCTGGACCGTTTCACAGAAGGGAGAAATCATCGTAATTTTTACTGACATTCTCCTGGATAATTACTGACATTGCGCATTCTGACAGGTCAAGACAGATGTCCGTCCTCCACAGAGCTGGGTCTGTCTGACGTTCCTGCCTGTAATAGGGAAGGTTTTCGTTGCCACCGTACTCTACAGGGGAATTGTTGGGTCTATGTTTATCATAGAGTGTGGTCTTTACCTAGTTTGTAAAGTGTCCTGAGATAACTTTTGTTATGATTTGGCACTATAAATAAAATGGAATTGAATTGAATTGACAGGACTAAAACCTCTGTTAAAAATGACCTTACCCCAAGTCCCCACCTAAAACTTATCTCGTCCGAAAAGAGCTTTAGTTAAAACCAAGATCCAGGAAAGAGTTTTTTATCAAACGTTTTCATGTAGTAAAGAAAATGTTATGCCAGTAGTTCTTTCAGTACCTGTGTGGAGACGAACAGCTATATCCAGGATATAGACTCCATCACAGATGGAGTCCAGTACCAGCCACACCAACACATTCCTCATCTGGAGCTCATCGAAACAGGCCCTACAGAAACAGATATACTCAGAAAATCCCTGCAGCAAGTATAATTACCCTCACCTTTTAGTTTTGTTTTTGGCTCTTTAGCTACTAAATGCTAAATGTACTGTGGCATCAACAGAAAGAGTGCTATATCGAGCATGGTGTGTGTTAGAGTTAACAAGTGCTCCCTTTCAATAAACTACACAATGTGTGCATAACGCACTACTAATAAATATTCAGTAGATCTCAAGAGCTTGCACTGGACACTGCACTTCCTTGGCTCCTCAATAATACACCCGCCAACTGTGAAACTGACTGGATGAACGGTTATTGAGGAAGTTGAAGGACACACAAACATGCAGATAGATAGAGAATCCTTTCATTTTGGTTAGATATTGCTGCTTTAAAGTACATTGTGAGAACATGGGCAGATATTTTTTGGTTAGGGAACCAGACAATTCTGGCAAGCTCATGTTTTACCTGCACATTTCTCGCCTCAGATGTGTGACACACGCATTTTAGTGCGCGGTTTAGCTGTTATTTCAGAAAGTTTGTGACCTGTCCTCCACTGTCACACATTTTACTGCTCTAATGGGTTATTGTCTATCCAATTGCATCCAGAGGCATTTTGGTCTGCATCCATTCATGACGCCGTTGGAGATTAAAAATGAACTGAGAGGTTCCAGACTTATATGCATTCGCAAATTAGTCTGACGATGCCAGGCTAGGTATTTTCAGACAGCCTGTTAGTATCATTTGTGGTGCTTGCCACACTAGCTTGTTCTTTATCAGTCCTGCCTATGCCTCCGAGCTTAAAGCTGGCAAAAAGAGCCAACAGTAAACCCAAATTCAAGCTTCTGACCATTGCTTAAAGTGTAATTCCGGCGCAAAATCGTCCCTTGGTCTTTTTCAGCACTTACATACATCACATTAGCCATCGAGACAGTTTTTTGTGTATTAACTATTAACGGAGAAATGCGATAGAGTCGCTGACAGTCGAACGTGGCTAACACGGATTAGCCCTGGGCAGTACAGTGAAGGCATTAAAACGTCTTTTTTAACCACTAATACTGCTCAAAATAACAAACCAAACCTCTGCAGTAGCATGAGAAGAGTCCCTACACATAAAACAAAGCAGCAATGGGCTCCTTCCTTTTGGATTGACTTTGGTAATCCACTTGAATGGACTTTACTACGAGAGGAGCTGGTACAGGGGCCAGTAGGTAAGTCTTTTAACACTCTTTTAATAAACTCCGGTTTCTCTAACTACGTTGTTTGTGCTTCATTTTATGTGTAGGGACTCTTCTCATGCTGCTGCAGAGGTTTGGTGTTATTTTGAGCAGTATTAGTGGTTAAAAAAGACGTTTTAATGCCTTCACTGTGCTGACCCGAGCTAATCAGTGTTAGCCACATCCTGCTGTTAGCAACTCTACCAGATTTCTCCGTTAATAGTTCATACACAATTAAAACTGTCTCGATGGCTTATTTGATGTATATAAGTGGCAAAAAAGACCATGGGATGATTTTGCGCCAGAATTACACTTTAAGAGAGCTGATAACACAATCACTGCTCCAATGTTTTCCTACAGTAATGGAGAAATCGTAGAAGTTGTCACAGTAGTAGTTCTACTCAGCGGCACAGTAGTAGTTCCCAACCTGACAACCAGTAGGGTCCAGTTATAAAAAACGGCAGCACCAATCACCATCAGCCAATGGTAGTATGCATCATCAGATGGTGATAAGACCTCCACATTACACTTCTTCCTCCTGACAGAGAGGGGCAGAAATAAAGAGACGGAGTTATATGTGGAAGTGTCCCTTGATGTTTTCAGAAGTATGCATTTTGTCTGATTTTTTCTCATCTTACATGCGTCTTGTGTGTCTGTTTTCATGCTCTGCATCGGAGCCAGTGTGGCTGTGGCTCAGCCTGCTCGACGGGGCTTGCATGTCCGTGTTGGCGGGGCCTCTGAAACGTTCCAAGAAGGAATCCGGTCGCTCCGTCTCATCAGCCAAACTCTTCTGCGCCCATTCTCTCAGAGTCATCACCATACTGACTATCCTAAAGACGGACAGGCATGTAAAGTTTATAACACAGGGAGGCTAGGTCCTTTCGAATATTTATTTATCATACCTGGACAGAGCTCCTCTTCCATGCAAGGAATTCTGGGAATTATTATCTCTTCTGTCAATGGCCGCCATTCTCTGAAGCTCTGAGGAAGTGTCATCACACATCGACTGCGCTCTACACACAGGAACAATGGTCAGCTGCAATTCTGAAGATACATTTTTTTTATACATATACAGTATTCATCATTTAAAAAATGTTGGCCACTTCTGGGCAGGGCAACAAGCTGTAAACACAACATTGACAGATTATTGTCTTTTGAAGTTGATATAGTAAATGTGTGTTAACACATCCAGCAGACACAAGCAACATTAGCATTCATTACAGTCATGTTTGAGACCATCTGATGAATGTAAGTGCAACATTCACTCTCCTTTTAGTTCTGCTTTGGTCACCACCGACTCCTTGGAAAAATGTTTGTCTCTTTAGTGGCTTAAGGCTCCGCTATGTTCATTAGCAAGAGGCTAAGTTTGTCTGCTATTTACTGCTGGACAGGTAGTTTACAGTGGTTTATCTCTGTTTTTTCAATGCTTCCTGCTGCTGGGTTTAAGTTAGAGGTGAGATTAAACCAAAAAAAAAGAACTGTGCCGGCCATGAAATCAAAACATTGAGTTAAATGAGGTTGAAATCCCCCGAAGAGCTGTGGGGAACTGCAGGTGGGTCACATTTCTAAAGGTTTGTCACTACCGGCAACACCTCTCAAATCACACGGTCATTGTTCATGTGTTGTTCAAGGACCCGTATTATGTTCCACTGTGTTTGGAGTTTCTACTAGAACATGTTTACTAGGAGACTCTGCAGGTGAATAGGGTAATACCTAAATTAACCTCCCCACTTGGTTACTTGCATTTAGACATTTTTTATTATAAGGTTTCTGAAATGTTATCTTTCAATATTCAAATGAGACATTATCTAATGCTAACTTTCTACAGAGAAATCTACAGACACAAAAAGACAAAGTGTAGTAACATAAACATCCGAATGTGTTAAGGCATGTTAAGGATAAATAATATTACCTGGGGTGTTGAAAAAAAACATTCTGTGTAACTTAATATACCAGTATTCAACCTG